>NC_143396.1:294665547-294968229 GCF_052110815.1 Crocodylus siamensis
TTTTATTTTTTACTACTGTGGCTTCAAGAGAATCCTCCAAGGGATGGAAAAGACGGCTAAATGTTTTTTAGCAGAACATGGGTCATTTTTTTCCTGGGTCAGCCATGGAAAGGTAAGCAGCTTGTTTTGCAGAGGGAGCTCCTGTAGCTGTGGGTTGTAACTGGCACGTGAAGGCATAGCTAAAAGGCACCCAACGTTTGGCAATTTAGCTGGCTCCGGCAATTTTCTTCTGTGATGGTCGATTGCTAGCAAAGTATAATGGTTTCATTAGCTACCTTTGAACTTTGCTGGATGAAAGTGAGAAAGCAATCATTGTATGTGCTGGCGTGAGATTAGCAATTTTGCTTTCTTTTCATAATATTTCAGATTATAGCCCAGAAGTGAGTGTGGGAATTATCTGGGGAATTTTTCTCTTTGAAAATAGGCAAAAGGCATATTTGAAATACCCCAGGCATGCTTTGCAAGTAATTAATTACCGCTTCTTATCGCCACTGGAATCCAACGTGTGACACTGAAATAGGTCCCACTGAAATAGGGGTGTAAAGCTCCGGAGAAGATATGGGAAAAAGTTTCTCCCAAAAGGCCAACTCTAAGCACATATCTGATTTTACATGTTAAGAGCCGTGCTTCTTCTCGTTGGGTTGTTTCCATAATTGAGAGTGCTGCTGGATCTTTTGTATGCGCCTTACATGAGCTCAGCAGCCTCAGGTTAGCTTCTTGCCCCAACTCTGTGTTATTCGCCAACCTTCGCCACCGTCCCTCCCCTTCTAACCATTGGTAGGAAGAAACAAACCCTTTAATCTCATTTATTCTGCGAGGAGCTCAAGGAAAGGAGACCCCACCGAATGTCATCTACAACTCTTTTGTCTGTGACGTGTTACGGCACTACCTTGTTGAAGAGGTTGGGGGTTTTGAAGTTGGAAATGTGGATGGATGCGAAGTGCAAGTAAGTGAAGCACTCTTGGCGTGCATACACGGCACAGAAGAGATGGGGGAATCCTTTAACCTAGACACTGCTGCTGTGCTGAGACACGCCACCTCCGATGCATGGGCAGAGCTCTCAAGCCCGAAGCAGCACAGCCCTAGTAGTGTGGACTTGGGCGCACTGACATGGGTTTGACCAAGCTGTATCCCAGTGCAGCACTGAGATGTTAACCTGGTCAGGGCTGTTAGATAATTAAAGACAGGGCTATTTCCTTTGTGTGGTTTGTTGTAGTTCTGGTTCTCTCTTCCCCGTGCTTCTGTTCTGATCCTGTTGCAGAGCAAGGAAAGGTCCAGGAGCTGACATGGGACCTCTGCTTCCAGTTCAAGAGTTAGTGTCCTGTGTCTCCGCACAGCAAAACCTCGTGCCCCATATACCGAGCCTCTGCATGGCTATATGAGATCCAGAAGGCAGGGCAGGTTTGCACATTATAGACTAACTACATCAGAGATGCATAAACTTTTGTGAGCTTGAGCTCACTTCATCAGATACTGTGGCAGGACATGCACAAAGCAGTGTATAAAACAGAGAGTGATCTGAATACACAAAGCAGGGACGGGGAGCAGTGCTGGGAGAGGCAAACAAGCACAAGGACAAAAGTGTCAAAAAGCTAATCCAGGTAATGGGATGAGATTCCCTAGTAACTGTTTAGCCCATACTTACCACAGTCCAGTCGCTGGATGTTTCTTGTTCTGCAATTTCCTCTTCAAATGGGTTTTTAAAGTTTTGGTGTCTAAGAACAGCTGCCTTGAGGTCCCTGATGGAAGGGCCAGGGAGGTTAAAGTGTTCATCTATTATACATACACGAGAGTATGACAGAATCAGGCCCTTTCATCGAGTGTTTTATTGTGTTTTCAGATCACATACCTACCTCAGTATCCTTCTGGAGAAGTTGTGTAGAATTTAATAGGGATTAAATCAAGACGATTTTTTAAAAGTGGTTCTCTACTAGTAAATGTGGCCCTCTATAATCCAGCTCATAGATGCTTAAAGAAGGCATCAAATTTTCTGTTATGTTTGACAGGCACGGCCAGCCGCACCACTTGTTATCCAGGCAGTCCAACACTGACGATTATTGTTGGCACTGGACTCCCAACCCATCCCCGATACCTTTGCTCTGAGCGAGCACAGCCTTCAGATCGAGCACATCCCCTGCCGACAGATTACAGGTGAATTGTACTGATGCACAGCGATAGGAAATAAAAGCAACGCAGGCAAAGCGAGTGCAACGTTCGTTACACAAATCCCCCGGCGCCCAGAACACGCACAAGGCGAGTGGGCCGTCCTGCCGGCACGTGGACACCGCTTGAGGGATTTTGCTCGAGGGTCTGACGTCAGCGACCTCGGAGGTTGGGAGCTGACACCAGCTCTTCCCCGCTGTCTTGAAAGCTCTTCCCTTTGTATTCCTCCTTCTCCTGGTGACTCCTGATGACTCTCGACCTGTGGCTATCGCTGATTGGTCTCTCTGTGTTTGTCACACTTTCCACCTTCTAATCTGGGGCTTTACCGGGCCCTCCTAATTTGGTCTGTTCCCCCAAAACCAGAAAACTTAAGGTTTTTTGCAAACAGGCACTACAAGCCCTGGAGCCAGGCTGATCTCTATCATGAAAATAAAATTTGGATGGTTTCAGCTGCCCAGGATGTATGGCCTTGCTGGTTGCCTGCCTGGGTTAGACACCTTGTCTGCTTGTGAAGGCTGAGAAACCTGTGTCTGAGACCCAGGCATTTAAACATCAATTACTCCTTGCTGCTATAATCATTATTCTAGTGTGTATATTTTACCTATAAGCCATGTTCCAAAAGCAAACCTCTCAGTATCATTTTCTAGCCCACAATTATACAGGCCTGTTTTCAATCATCGCTTTCCCAACTTTTAACTGGTTTTCATGCTGGGTATCTGCCTCAGATTGAATTTATTTTGGTAAAATTTCTGCCTGAACATCTCCGATGATAGTCTAAGGAAAAATACATTGTTTTGCCCATGTTAAAAATTCGGAAGCTATTATTCACCCTGTTATTGTCAATGGTGAATAAATAAGTCACAGGATACTTGTATCAAAACTGCTACTTCCTCGTGTGTTGCAGCCGTGGTGGACAGCGCCGATAATGGATTTAAGCAACGACTTGACATTATTGTACCTTTGTTCTTCCACCCATTGCCTCCCTTTGTTAACCCTTTGTATATAATGTTGCCCTTTAAATTGGTACGGTGGAACCTTAGAGACTGACTGATTCAGAAAGCCGTGGGCTTTTTCATGGGCAACCACATGTTTGTTAGATGATTTTACACTGCACTACCTGAGGCCCCTTCCAACCCTAATTTTCTATGATTTAGGACAGGGACTGTCTCTTCTATATATATTTTTGTAGAAGTGTCTTTAAGACTGTGCCTTTTGCCCTTTCGTGTGCTGCCAAACAAACGAGGTAACAAATGACAGCGCCTATGACCGGTGACTAAGTAAGACGACTAATTTGTAGGGGTGTGTCTTGCAGTCAGATCCTTTAACTTACTGCAAATTAAGCATTCACGGTAGCATTTCTCCTTCATTCTCCTACTGGTACGACCAGGAGGTTACGTTTTGTTCTCACTTACAGCAGGGACAGAAATTAAAATTCAGGATGGCAGCCGAGGCCAGGTATGCTGCCGTTCTCATTTGCTCCAAGTTTCCAGCCGGGGAGACTTCCCCTGTCAGCCGTGCCTCACCTGTTAGTTGAAGGTTTTGTAAAGCATGCTGTTCATCGGGGATGCTTTATCTTTCATTGCAGAACAGCATTTCAGACTTGGGCCAAGAGCGTCTTTCTGAAGGCAGGAGGCATCGCAGGAACGTTCAAAGTTAATTAAGGAAAGCAGAGCTACACGATTCTGCACGTGTGACAGGATCTTGAGTCGTACTGTATGCTACTCACTGTCAGATACAAAGGGATGGAGATGTGGAGGCAAAAACTGTTTGAAATGGGAAACTGAAAGAGAAGTCCCAGGCTGAGCCAGGATAGTTGAGCAAAATTACTGAAATCCAAATTCTTCAGGTAAAAAACTTCCAGTAAGGCCAGTGGGACTTTTACCTAAGTGCGCATTACAAAATATGGCCAGTGGGGGAAGGTGACGGGGAGAGGGAAGACCAACAGAAACAGGACAAAGTGAATAATTAGTCAAAAGCCTGTTTAATAGGGACAGAAAGCAGCACGGCATCGTAGGAAGGGTCAACAAGGGTTGGGCATGGCCCTGTCTCTCTGCAGTGCATGGCATGAAGCTGGTCTGGGCTGCTGATTAATTAAAGACAGCTCCCTGCCCTGCTTTCTCCACGCCTCCGTTTCGGACATAGATTATCAACAGAGTCAGGAACGTAGGCTGCTCAAAGCCCCAAGCTGTCCCGCACCGATCCCCATTTGTGGACTGCCCCTAATGACTGTTTTAATGGAATTGGGGGGTGGGGGGCTTCTCCTAAAAAGTCCTAGGGAATGTCACTGGGGTGAAGTGAAGGGGCTTACCCTCAGCTGAGCGTGGTGAGGTGCCAGCAGGTCCTTGTGGGAGAATTTCCTTGACCTAAAGACTTTGCTTCCTTGTTTGAGAGAGGTGCCATTTAAGCCCTCCCATCAGTGCTGTTACTGGCTGGCATCTTGGTGTGCCGTGTTGCACGCTGCCATCGTGCCAGTGTGGTCTTGCCCCGGTGCAATGGGGGAAACACAGGTTCGATGAGCAGTAGCCTCTGCAACATCTTGTCACAGGCTTCTTGTTTCTTTTGAATAGGAGCTAATTTAATCCAGTAGGCAGAGATGCTGTTGCCTGGCTCCATCACCATTTGGCTGGCCCTTGATATGTAGTGGATCCTCTGATATATATATAGATATATATCTATATATCTTTATATAGATATAAAAAGTGCCTATGAAATATATATATATATAGATGTAGATAGATAATTGGAGATATCTATCTATATATATATCTTTAATAGGCACTTTTTCATTAGCTTTAAAGAAGCAGGGAACATACCGCACAGCTGTGGCTCAGCTCCATCTGCCCTCTTGGCCTGTTTCTTCACCCATTTGGTCCCTTTTACGCCGACAAATGGGAAGAAGACATCTGCTTTTTGTGAATTAGCATAATGGCAGTCTTGTGTTCATGAAGTGCAGGCAACACGGTAGAGGGACACTGACTTCCAGCAAGAGAGGCAGTGAAGGAGGGGAAAGGTAGCAAGGTTTTGTTGCTTCTTGAATGTGGAGCTATCTGCAGGTATTTACAGTCTGCCAAGTATATTCTTCCTCCCTTTTGCTGTTGTTTTTGTTTCTCTTTAATTAGCTCAGAGTTTTCTTATGTGTACAATGGTAAACCATATGTTTCATGTTTCCCATATAATGAGCAGTATGTCCCATATAATGAGCAGTATAATGTACTGTTGTGGGGCTCCAAATTATACATGGGAGAAGGACTCCATCCGGTCCATCCGGTACAATCAGTGGGTGTGTCTACACGAGACGTCTACTCCGGAGCTGACTAATTAGCTCTGCAGTAATGTGTCACTGTCTACATGAGTGGTGCTATTAAGCCGGAGTAAACTAATAACTCCCCCTCGGATAGTACTGCTCGGTGGGGGGGTCAGCCTGGCAGCCTGGGGCTGTTTCTTTCCGGCTCAGCGTGCTGCGGAGGGGGTGGCTGCAGCCCCACACTATCACACCCTTGTGCCCCAGCTGGCCCTGTCAGTGTCTGCATGTGCATTGAGGCAGAGGAAACTTTGCTGTAGAGTAGTACTTGTGCTGCGCATTACTATCTTATGGCAGAGTTAATTAGTTTACTCTGGCCTAAAAGCACTGCACATGTAGACGATGACGCTTTACTGCAGAGCTAATTAAGCAACTCTGCAGTAAGCATCTTGTATAGATGCACCCAATTAGTGGTGCAGTGATTTAGTTGGGAATAGCCCCTATGTAATTAAATGGAGCCCAAAGAACAGTGTCCCGGTCACCAAGGCAGCTAAACGAGGGCACAGGATGGTCCCAGAGAAGTTCCAGCTCTAAGGTCAAAACCAAACCGTGCTTTCTGCAGCTTTGTGGGCTCTAAAGTTCGGTAGTAATTCTAGGCCTTAAAGAGCCCTAACATGCTTCACAAGGAATTTTTTTCCCATATGTGGGGAAGAAGAATGCAAATATCACCTTAATCCTTTTAACCAAAGACTTTAAAATGTGAATCCTTTGGAAATTACAAACTAGACCCTACCAGACACGCACACATCTTCCAGTTAGTTCCCCAAAGCTTTGTTAGCCCCCACAACTCCTCAGCCTTTGCTCTCAGATGAATTATTTCACATGCTTTGCAAAACACTTGTCTCTTTTCCCTGTGTCCATTGCTTGTGAAAGCCCATGTACTGCTTTTGAGTTATTCATGATAGGGTTATCACAGAATCATAGAATCACAGCAGTCGGGGCGAAGGGACCTTGTAGATCTTCAGTCCGACCCCCCGCCTGGGCGGGAGAAAAGACTGGACTTAAATGAGTCCAGCCAGGTAGGCATCAAGCCTCCTCTTCAAGCCCCCCAGGGCAGGAGCCAGCACCGCTTCCCTTGGAAGTTGGCTCCAGACCCTAGCCGCCTGGACTGTGAAGTCGTTCTTGCGGATGTCTAATCTACACCTCCTCTCCAACAACTTGTGGCCGTTATTCCTAGTTATGCGGGGGGGGCACGGGCACTCGGGGAAACAAGGTCTCTCCCAAACCCTTCTGGTCCCCCCTAGTGAGTTTATAGACTGTCACCAGGTCCCCCTCAGCCTCCTCTTGGGAAGGCTGAACAAGGTTCAGGTCCCATCGCCTCTCCTCGTAGGGCCTGCCCTGCTGCCCCCTGACCATGCGAGTGGCCTCCTCTGGACCCTCTTCATGCTGTCCACATCCCTCCTGCAGTGTGGTGCCCAGAACTGGACGCAGTCCTCCAGCTGCGGCCTGACCAGTGCCGCATAGAGGGGGAGGACCACCTCCTTGCCCCTGCTCGAGATGCATCTGTGGATGCAGGACAAGGTTCGGTTAGCCCTGCCAACCGTGACCTCACATTGTTGGCCCATGTTCATCTTGGAGTCCATAATGACTCCAAGATCCCTTTCTGCCTCTGTGCTCTCAAGAAGGGAGTTTCCCATCTTATAAGTGTGCTGCTGTCGTCCAGTCAGGCAATCAGGTTGGTCTGACATGACCTGCCCCTAATGAAACTGTGCTGGTTGCCATCGAGCATCAGCCCTGAAGCCGGCCCATCACAGATGTGCTCCTTGAGGATCTTCTCAAAGAGTTTCTCAAGGATAGAGGTAAGACTGATGGGCCTATAGTTGCCCGGGTCCTCCCTCTTCCCTTTTTTGAAGATGGGGACCACATTAGCTATCTTCCAGTCATCCGTCACCTGGCCCGAGCACCACGAGCGCTCGTAGAGTCGTGCCAAGGGCCCTGCAATAACCCCAGCTAGCTCCCTCAACACCCTGGGGTGGAGAGCATCTGGACCCGCTGACTTGAACACGTCCAGCCCCTCCAGAAGCTCTCTGACCCGGTCCTCCCCAACCTGAGGTCCAGAGGGGTTCCCCTTGAGTCCGTCTGGCATCACAGTGGGGAAGTCCCGGTCCCTGCCCAAGAAAACGGAGGTGACGAATTGGTTAAAGAGGTCTGCTTTCTCCTCTGGCGCAACCACCAGATTGCCCAGCGTACTTTGCAGGGGCCCCACATTACCCGGTGCTTTCTTCATCCTCCCTATATATTTGAAAAAGGACTTTTTATTATCCTTGATCTTGGACGCTAGTCCGCCTTAGCTTTCCTGACAGCCCCCCTCCAGGCCCAAGCAGAGGAGGTATACTCCTCTTTGGAGATAGCTCCCCCCTTCCACTGGGTGTATGCCACCTTTTTGGCAATCAGGCATTCCCGGACGCCCTCCCTTGGTGAGCCTGGGGGGCTTTCGGGCACTCCTGCCCCCCTTGCTTCTTGTTGGGATGGTCACCCCTTGGGCCCTGAGTATCGTTTCCTTAAGGAATGACCACTCGTCCTGGACACTGAGTTCCCCTGCCCTCAAGGACCCCAGCGCCTCCCCCAGTAGTTTCCTCAACTCATTGAAGTTGGCCCTCCTAAAGTCTAGGGCTACCACCTTGCTGCAGGCCCTCGACACCCTGTGCTGGATGGTGAACTCCAGCAAGTGATGATCGCTGTCACCCGGGTGGTCGAGGACCCGGAGGCCCCTGACCAGGTCGTCGCCTGTGGCCAGGACCAGATCCAACAGGGCATTTCCTCTGGTGGGACCGTGCACCTCCTGGATTAAGTGGAGGTCCTGTATCTCGGCCAGGAACCTCCTGGGACGGCCCATCCTGGCTGACTGTTCGTCCCAGCAGATGTCCGGGTAATTAAAATCACCCATGACAACTACATCCCTTGCCTTAAGTGCCAAAGGGTTAGGCTGTCTCTCTTTTTAAAAGGTGACCTTGCATTAGTGATGAATCATTTTTCGTGGCCTCCTGGAACTGGTTCATTTAATGGAGTTAATCTGAGCAAGATTTGAAGGCATCTGATATGCCATTTAATTAGGTAAACACAGATTCCATTCTTTATGAAGCTCATAAATTCAGTCTGGTGTTATTCTGTGATTGGAAGGCTTTTATCTATAATAATTAAATAGTTTTTAAGGGTATTTATCAGTAGCATTAGGAGAGAGTAATTAAGCTGTGGAGATGGTCCCATTTGCAGGTCCCCAGAGGCAAGTTTCTGTTTCCAAGATGCAAGGTTTACGAGCAAAGCTTGCATCTACTGTCATTCTCAAAGGTAGAAAACAGCAATGGGCCTAATCCAAAACCCACTGAAGGAAGGAAAGAGTCCCAAAGCCAGCTGAAAGCAGCAGATCAGGCTCTATATGTCTAGACTGGCAGATCAATTAAAGAGAACAGAAAAGCAGTGCACAGCAAAAGGAGAAGCAGCAAGATAAATGAATAGTTAAAAAGGTTGCATAAATGAAGGAAAGCTAATACCATTTTATTCAGCTAGTGAGATGACAGCAGTCTAACCCACTTCTTTATACAACATGAGCCTGATTTGGTAAGGATTTGTATCTCAACTGAGTTAGATTTTCACATCGCTTAAATGAAAGGTGACAGAACACAACTCTCTCATCTACGCATCCACAGATCTCTCACTCAGATCTGCATTAAGGTATTCATCCATTAGGGTCTCTCTGTACTCAGAGATATATGGCCTAAGTCTGAAATGACAGAGTGTACATGCCCAAAATGTTGCGGAAGATGAAAGAAAAAAAATGAACAACTATTCTGAAAAAGCACATTGCACCTACTTACAGATTTAAAGGAGAAATTGGATGCAGAAGTTAAGATTGCTGCTTGACAGCTATTTTGTATTGACCATCATGTTTGCAGCAGATAATGCAAGCCATCACTGCTATTGTCAATACAGCTGTGGGGATCTTTACATGAGGATAAATTATTCTTCAGCAAGGCACAAAAATGCTATTTGCTCCACGGCACAAATGCCTTTGAATATTTTTTGGCTATGAACACACGAGTAGTTGTGGTTACTGCAGTAAGATGTTAAAATAACAATAACGTACACGGCATATTTAATTACGAGACTTTCCCAGCTCCCGGTGAGTATTGGTGTGTAGTAGGTAAGAACATACTCGGTGAATAGGCAGATGGGCATTTTGCGTGTAGAAAGTAGCAGTGCCCACGGACGTCTGGAGTAAAGAACAGAATGACCACTTTTGAGAAAGTAAATGGAGGTGCTTGCAGATTTTAGCACAGGTTTTTGGAGAACCTAAAAATACCTGGGCCTTAGTTATTTGCCTGGATATGCTATGTTGGATTAATGATGAACAGGATCATTAATAAAATTAATTTATGCCAAGAAGGAGGATAGATTAGCTTTGACTGCGCTCTCTGGTCTCATAGCCATATCCATGTGAATTAAGTGGTTTAAGGCTAGGTCAGATATCTCTTTACATGGCCACTTCTGTGACTGTAGTGTAGACGTGGCCTGAATCTATGCTATCCAAGGGCCACGGTGGGGAGCGCTGCAGTGAAGCATGGCCCACCTCTTCCATGCAGTTTGCATCATGATATGGACCAGGAATACTTGCCTGAGGTTGGTGGTGGGTGTATATCAGTGCTCTTGACTCAGCAACGCACTAAAATGGCGGCATTATACCCATCACTAAGATTATAGCCATTATATAATCTTATATAATATGCCCATTATGTAATGGCTTAATCAGCAATAGGTGAACCGTACTTAGGACCTGGTCTTCAAAGGTGTCTAGCACTGTGACTTACTTTGATATCAGTATTGGGCACTCAACATTATATCCATTTCAAGGGGGTGTGAGCTGTGAGGGGCCATGCCTTGCTTCACTGTGGTGCCTCTTTGATGCTGATGTGATCCAGACTTCATAAGAAGAGGAGAGAGAAACCACAGGAAGTGTTATAGAATAGCATGTTGTTTTAGATAAGGTTTCTAGTTGGTATTTCAGGGAAACATGGTAGCCAGAAAAAGCAGAGAAAAAGAATAAAAATGGTTTGAATTGTATCAGTACTAATTCATCAAGGATTCTAGTTCATGTAGAAAGACCAGTGCTCTCTGAAGCTCGTGAAAAGTTTCTCTGAGTCCTGGCACTGCTCCCCAGTTTCTTGTTATTTCTTCATCTTGCAGTAGCTTCTAGAGGTCCCAACCTGGCATCAGAGCCTGACTGGCACACTTGCATTGAGAAGATGATCCTTGCACAAAGAACGACAATCTGAATATGAAACAGGTGATAGAGGCTGTGTCTACACGAGACACTTTACTGCGCATTAGAGTAATCTAATGCGTAGTGAAGCATCACTGTCTACATGTGCGTAGCAATAACTGCTCTGTAAGTTATTCATAGATGTTTGGGTCAGAAGGGGCTTGGCAGATCATCGAGTCCGACCCCCTGCCCTGGGCAGGAATGGGCTCTGGGGTCAGACGACACCAGCCAGGTACTTGTCCAGCTTCCTCTTAAAGACCCCAAAGAAGGGAAGAGCACCTCCTCCCTTGTGAGCCCATTCCAGATTTTGGCAACCCTAACCGTGAGGAAGTTCTTCCTGATGTTGTTGCCTTGTGGGGTCAGGCCAATGCTCAGGATCTTATAGTTTCATAGTTTCATAGTAGCTAGAGTCGGAAGGGACCTAGGTAGATCATCTAGTCCGACCCCCTGCCTTAGCAGGAAAGAGCACCGGGGTCAGATGACCCCGGCAAGGTGCTCATCTAACTTCCTTTTAAAAATCCCCAGGCTAGGAGCCTGCACCACTTCCCCTGGAAGCCGGTTCCAGGCCCTAGCCGCCCTGACTGTGAAGTAGCGCCTCCTAATATCTAATCTAAACTTACCCTCCTCCAGCTTGTGACCGTTATTCCTGGTCACTCCTGGCAGCGCACGGGGGAACAGGGACTCCCCCAATACCTGCTGATCCCCCCTGACCAGTTTGTAGCAGGCCACAAGGTCCCCCCTTAGCCTTCTCTTGTGGAGGCTAAACAGGTTCAGGTCCCGTAGCCTATCCTCATAAGGCCTGCCCTGCTGACCCCTGATCATACGAGTGGCCCTCCTCTGAACTCTTTCCATATTGTCCACGTCCCTCTTGAAGTGTGGCGCCCAGAACTGGACGCAGTACTCCAGCTGCGGCCTGACCAGTGCCGCATAGAGGGGGAGGATCACCTCCCTGGACCTGCTCGAGATGCATCTGTGGATGCATGACAGGGTACGGTTGGCCTTCTTGACTGCCTCCCCACACTGCCGGCCCATGTTCATCGTGGAGTCAATGACGACTCCAAGATCCTTTTCCGTCTCCGTGCTGGCAAGAGGAGAGTTCCCCAACCTGTAAGTGTGGTGCCGGTTCTTCCTCCCCATGTGCAACACCTTGCACTTATCAGTGTTAAACCCCATCCTATTCTCATCCGCCCACCGTTGCAACCTGTCAAGGTCAGCTTGTAGCCTATTGCACCCTTCTAGTGCACCCACATCCCCCCACATCTTAGTGTCATCAGCAAACTTGAACAGGGTGCTTTCTACCCCCTCATCCAAGTCACTGATGAAGATGTTGAACAGTGCAGGCCCGAGGACCGAGCCCTGGGGGACCCCACTGCCCACATCCTTCCAGGTCGAGAAGAACCCGTCCACTACCACCCTCTGGGTGCGGCCCTCCAACCAG
The DNA here is from genome assembly GCF_052110815.1 of Crocodylus siamensis. Taxonomy (NCBI): domain Eukaryota; kingdom Metazoa; phylum Chordata; order Crocodylia; family Crocodylidae; genus Crocodylus; species Crocodylus siamensis. The sequence continues at coordinate 294,677,707 of NC_143396.1, forward strand.
TTGGCGACCCATTTGACCGTGTGGGCATCGACACCACAGTCTCCCAGCTTAATATCACGCTGTTAGATGGGAGGGCGTGGTGTACAATTGTACATGCACACAAGTCACCAATTCAAGCACATACATGCTTTAATGATAATGACATGAAATCAAACACAATACACAAATACATACCCATAAAGACACAGGTTACACACTGACTCAGGTGACAGTGTGTATGTGTTGGTGCCTGCGGTACCTCTGCTTGGGGAGCTTGGTAACTAAAGAGCAGGTGGCAGAGATCAGGGGAAAAGGCAGTGGGGACAAGGCAATAGCAGTGGCAGAGATCAGGGGAAAAGGCAGTGGAGACAAGGCAATAGCAGTGGCAGAGATCAGGAGAAAAGGCAGTGGAGACAAGGCAATAGCAGTGGCAGAGATCAGGAGAAAAGGCAGTGGAGACAAGGCAATAGCAGTGGCAGAGATCAGGGAAAGGCAGTGGGGATAAGGCAATAGCCGTGGCAGAGATCAGGGGAAAAGGCAGTGGAGACAAGGCACTAGCAGTGGCAGAGATCAGGGGAAAGGCAGTGGGGATAAGGCAATAGCAGTGGCAGAGATCAGGGGAAAAGGCAGTGGAGACAAGGCACTAGCAGTGGCAGAGATCGGGGAAAGGCAGTGGGGATAAGACAATAGCAGTGGCAGAGATCGGGGAAAATGCAGTGGAGACAAGGCAATAGCAGTGGCAGAGATCAGGGGAAAGGCAGTGGGGATAAGGCAATAGCCGTGGCAGAGGTCAGGAGAAAAGGCAGTGGGGATAAGGCAATAGCAGTGGCAGAGATCAGGGGAAAGGGCAGTGGGGACAAGGCAATAGCAGTGGCAGAGATCGGGGAAAGGCAGTGGGGATAAGGCAATAGCAGTGGCAGAGGTCAGGAGAAAAGGCAGTGGGGACGAGGCACTAGCAGTGGCAGAGATCAGGGGAAAGGGCAGTGGGGACGAGGCACTAGCTGGGGCAGAGATCAGGGGAAAGGGTAGTGGGGACGAGGCACTAGCAGTGGCAGAGATCAGGGGAAAGGCAGTGGGGACGAGGCACTAGCAGTGGCAGAGGTCAGGAGAAAAGGCAGTGAGGACGAGGCACTAGCAGTGGCAGAGATCAGGGGAAAGGGCAGTGGGGACGAGGCACTAGCAGTGGCAGAGATCAGGGGAAAGGGTAGTGGGGACGAGGCACTAGCAGTGGCAGAGATCGGGGAAAGGCAGTGGGGACGAGGCACTAGCAGTGGCAGAGGTCAGGAGAAAAGGCAGTGGGGACGAGGCACTAGCAGTGGCAGAGATCAGGGGAAAGGGCAGTGGGGACGAGGCACTAGCAGTGGCAGAGATCAGGGGAAAGGCAGTGGGGACGAGGCACTAGCAGTGGCAGAGGTCAGGAGAAAAGGCAGTGGGGATAAGGCAATAGTTGTGGCAGAGATCAGGGGAAAGGCAGTGGGGATAAGGCAATAGCAGTGGCAGAGATCAGGGGAAAGGCAGTGGGGATAAGGCAATAGCAGTGGCAGAGGTCAGGAGAAAAGGCAGTGGGGACGAGGCACTAGCAGTGGCAGAGATCGGGGAAAGGGCAGTGGGGACGAGGCACTAGCAGTGGCAGAGATCAGGGGAAAGGGCAGTGGGGACGAGGCACTAGCAGTGGCAGAGATCAGGGGAAAGGGCAGTGGGGACGAGGCACTAGCAGTGGCAGAGGTCAGGAGAAAAGGCAGTGGGGACGAGGCACTAGCAGTGGCAGAGATCAGGGGAAAGGCAGTGGGGACGAGGCACTAGCAAGGAACCAGGGGTTGGCAGGCAGAGAGGCGCTCGGGACGGCTGGAGCCAGAGGGGCACGGGACAGGTGCAGGAGGTGGCGGCGAGCCAGAAGCAGGAGGGGGAGGAATGAGACAGAAGTCAGAGGGGCGAGGAGCAGAGACTGGAGCAGGGCCGGGACCGCAGGAAAGCAAAACCCAACTCAGGGTCCCGCATGACGGTTTTATTAAATGAACACTGTACGGTACAGCTTGGATCCCACGCACACTCACACAAGCGCTCCCACACCCCCACGCAATGGCAGCCGGGGAAGGAGACTCAGTGGAAGGGCTGGAGTCCAGGGGGGGAAGAGAAGCAGAGTCCAAGCCCTTGGCTGAAGAGCGGGGGGGGGGTGCTAGCTACCTGTCCAGGCTGGGCGGGGGTCCTCGATGGCCAGTCGGGGTCTTTCTCCAGCAGGCGCTGTCCAGAGGGGCTCGCCGGCAGGGCCTCTGGGTCGATAGGCAGCGTGACGCGGAGAGGTCTGGTCCAGGTGACGACGGCGTCCCCAGGAGTCAGTCTTCACTACCCCGTTTATGGGGCAGACTACCTGTGATCTCCATGGGGAGGGCCTGTCCGGGCAAGGCCAGCCCTGTTCCAGAGGTTTCCAGATGTTCATACTGAGCGTGTGCAGCCTTGGCACACGGTGGCTGCCTCGTCTTTTGTTTCTCGAATGCGGAGGGTGGCTCCAGTGGCGGGGTCCTTGGTCCCGGTATTGGTTTTGATGGTGGGGTGATTTAGTAGGGGGTCCTGCCATCATTGTGTCTCACTCATCCATTCACTCTTTTGCTTCAGGCATTCAAGAAAACCAATTTACAGGGGAGAGGTTACAGACTTCAACAGGAGTCATGATTGCAACATCTTGCACAACAGGGCATGGGGACAAGATGAGAACAGGATGGGAATGGATACTTGACATAACTTTAGAGACACAGGCCTAAACCATACAGTTTTAATATGAAACAATAAAAATCAATGCACAAATGAGAGAAATACAATATAATACAATATAAACCAGTAAAAATCAATACAAATGTAACAGAACACTATTTACAGTATATAAAAATGGGGCTTATTACAATAATAAAGACCTTATCTTACCTAGTACTACTTGAAATCACTTAAAACGGATAGAGAGGGCAGAGACAAAGTAAAAAATGATTGGGGAAGGGGAGGGAATGTAGTTTAAAAATAAAAGAAAAACTAGGGGTTTTGCTACACCCCGTCGAGAGAGGGCAAGCGGCCGTGGGGTGGTGTACTTTGCACTGATCTGAACGCTGCTGTTGGTGCGAGTTAGTTGCTTCCCCTCCGGGTGCTCTAGGTTGCCAGGGCCGGTGGTGCCCGATATGCAGCCCCAAGTAGGTACCGACGCTTTGAGGAGGGACTGCTGGGACACCCCCGTGCCAAGGATTTCCTATGGGCTCTCTTGAAGCACCTCCTTGCTCAGCACATAGGTATTGGTCTTGGGAGATGCCCGTCTCGCTCTGCGGGCCGTATAGGGATCACGGACATCTATCCCAGTCAGCTTTGATTATGCTTCTGGGTCAAGATGCTCAAGTTTTAGCTGCTGCGGTGCCTAGGTGAAGACTCTTTTGTGAACAAGTTGGATCTGGCCCTAACTCCTTCCCTACATGTCTGCGCCTGTGGAAACCAGTGCGGGTCATGGGATTGCATAAATGCGACCAAGTGCTCAGTTTGTTTTGTGGAAACTTTATTGGAGGTGATAGCTTGTCAGACAGGACGAACCTTGCCAGACGTCCAGAAACTGAATGGAGATGACAGAGCTAACGACTAGAGAAAAAGAAATGTTGTGTCCGAAGTGTGCCCCTTTGGCAACGATGTCATGGAGAGCACGAAATGTGGATGGAGGCCCACACCATCACACCCACAGCGCTGCTTTTCAGACTAGAAGCACATGCAACGCTGTTAGTGATTGAGCTGTTCGAGGGCTGCGGAGCAGAGGAGCTCATCTGCCATACTCCGAGCCACCTCCCACAGCACGGGAGCCTCTTGTCTATGATTTGCAGAACGAATATCCTAATTTTTTACTGGGCCAGGATATCAGATGAAGTAGCTGAATTTCATAGTTTCATAGTTTCTAGGGTTGGAAGGGACCTGAGTAGATCATCCAGTCTGACCCCCTGCCATGGCAGGGAAGATACTGGGGTCAAACGACCCCAGCAAGGTGTTTATCTAACCTCCTCTTAAAGCCCCCCAGGGTAGGGGCCTGCACCACTTCTCTTGGAAGTTGGTCCCAGTCCCTAGCCGCCCTGACCGTGCAGTCGTGCCTCCTGATATCTAACCTAAATCCCCCCTCTGCCAGCTTGTGACCGTTATTCCTGGTCACTCCTGGCAGTGCTCGGGGGAACAGGGACTCCCCCAGTGCCTGCTGGTCCCCTCAGACTAGTTTGTAACAGGCCACGAGATCCCCCCTCAGCCTTCTCTTGTGGAGGCTGAACAGGTTCAGGTCCCGTCGCCTCTCCTCATAGGGCCTGCCCTGCTGCCCCCGGATCATGCGAGTGGCCTCCTCGGGCCCCTCTCCATGCTGCCCACACCCCTCCTGAAGTGCGGCGCCCAGAACTGGACTTGGTACTCCAGCTGCGGCCTGACCAGTGTTGCACAGAGGGGGAGGATCACCTCCCTGGACCTGCTCGAGATGCATCTGTGGATGCAGGACAAGGTGCGGTTGACCTTCCTGACCGCGTCCCCACGCTGCCGGCCCGTGTTCATCTTGGAGTCAGTGATGACCCCCAGATCCCTTTCCGCCTCCGTGCTGACGAGAGGGGAGTCCCCAGCCTGTAGGTATGGTGCCAGTTGTTCCTCCCCACGTGCAGCACCTTGCACTTGTCTGTGTTGAAACCCATCCTATTCTCAACCGCCCAGCCCTGTAACCTGTCTAGGTCTGATTGAAGCCTGATGCTTCCTTCTAGTGTGCCCACGTCCCCCTACGTCTTAGTGTCATCAGCAAATTTGAACAGGTGCTTTTTACCCCCTTGTCCAAGTCACCGATGAAGATGTTGAACAGTGCGGGGCCGAGGACCGAGCCCTGGGGGCCCCCACTGCCCACGTCCCTCCGGGTCGAACATGACCTGTCCACCACCACTCTCTGGGTGCGGCCCTCCCGCCAGTTGGCGACACGTCTGACTGTGTGGGTGTCTACACCACAGCCCCCAGTTTCTTAATGAGAACGGGGTGAAAGACAGTGTCGAAGGCCTTCCAGAAGTCCAGGAAGACGATGTCCACTGCTCCCCCTGCGTCTAATGATCTGGTGACCTGGTCGTAGAAGGCCACCAGGTTGGTCTGACAGGACCTGTCACTGATGAACCTGTGTTGGTTGCCCCTGAGCATGCAGTCCCCTGCTGGCCCCTCCTGGATGTGTGCCAGCATAATTTTCTCGAACAGCTTGCCTAGGATCGAGGTAAGACTAACCGGCTTATAGTTTCCCAGGTCCTCCTTCCTGCCTTTTTTGAAGATGGGGACCACGTTGGCCCTCGTCCAGTCCCCCGGTACCTCACCAGAGCACCACAAGTGCTCATAAAGTTGTGCCAAGAGACTTGCAATGACCTCGGCCAATTCCTTTAGTACTCTAGGGTGGAGAGCATCCGGGCCGGCTGACTTGAATATGTCCAGCCCCTCCAGAAGCTCCCTAACTAAATCCTCGCTAACCCGTGGCCCAGGTGTGCCTCCCCCAGGGCCCGAGGGGGCCCAGCAGCGAGGTGGCTGTTCTGGCCCCTACTTAGGAAGACGGAGGCAAAGAAATTGTTAAACATGTTAGCTTTGTCGTCTGGTGTGAGGACCAAGTTTCCCAACGCGTCCTGCAAGGGCCCCACGTTACCCGGGACCTTCTTTTTACCCCCTACGTATTTAAAAAAGGACTCCTTATTGTCCTTAATCTGGGAAGCCAGTCCCAGCTCCATCTCTGCCTTGGCCTTCCTGACTGCCCCCCTACATCCCCGAGCAGCTACAGAATAGCCCTCCCTGGTGATGACCCCTTCTTTCCATTGGGTGTAAGCCTCCTTTTTAGCAAGGAGACATTCCCAGATGCGTTTGGTGAGCCACGGAGGCTTGTGTGCTCTCCTGCTCCCTTTGATCCTTGTTGGGATTACCTCCCTTTGGGCTTGGAGGATCGTCTCCTTAAGGAGCGACCGCTCTCCTTGGACACCCAGCTCCCCTCCCCTCCGGGACCTCAGCGCTTCTCCAGCTATCCTCCTTAGCTCGGTGAAGTCTGCCCTCCTAAAATCTGGGGCCGCTGCCTTGCTGCCGGCCTTTGCCACCGTGCGCTGGATGGTGAATTCACTGGATGGTGATGATCGCTGTCGCCCAGGCGGTCGACACCCGCAGCCCCCGCACCAGGTCATCGCCCGTGGCCAGCACCAGGTCCAACAAGGCGTCCCCCCCGGTGGGGCGGTGCACCTCCTGGGTTAGACGGAGGTCCTGCACTCTGGCCAAAAACCTACGTGAGCGGTCAGACCTGGCCGACTGCTCCTCCCAGCAGATGTCCAGGAAGTTCAGGTCCCCCATGACCACCACATCCTTAGCCTTCACCACCTCCGTGAGCTGACCCAAGGATTCCTGGTCGAGCTCCTCTCCCTCATTTCCCGTTGTTCTGCTCTGGAAGGGAGGGAGGTGTCCGCTGCAGCATCTGACTACTTGGGAATAGGCACTCCTCACTAAGTCCACAGCTATGAAGAAACTCTTCAGCTTGCTTTATTAACAGAGCGATTAGCAGAGCAAGTAGCAATTCTAGGCAAGGTCACTGATGGGTGTTAGGAAAGGCACAGGATTTATATCCACTAATTTATTTGCATAATTGAGTTCTTCCCCAACCCTGTCATCATCCTTCATAATAAAGCTTATTAATAACGTAGACATCTGCTTGTTGGACTCTGGCCTCTCCTAGGAAGTAGGTGGGTAGTTGTGTGTGGGTGGTGGGGAACAGGGATTACTGGCCAGCAGTAGATTACAAACTGCTTTATCAGTTAACCCAATTAGGCCTCCTGGGACCCTTGCAACTACATTAGTGATCTTTTACTTGTTTGGATTATAATTTCTTGAATTAATACCTTTTTAATGAGATTACAAATGTCGATGGCCACAGCTATTACCTGGTACCTGCACAGTTATCTCCTTATGCGGATGCAATGTTTGAGGTGTCTGCAGCTGGTGGACATAGTTTGTTATTTCCTCTAGGCTAAAAAAGTACACCCCCCCGGCAATGAGAACCCAGAAAAATGCACATTCCTGTCTTGCCCAAAGTCACTGAGAAAGTCTATTGAGGAGGTGGAAACTGAACCTTTAATCCCCACGTTCCAGTCCAATCCATCGAGGACTCTCCTTCCTTCTGATGTCAGTAAAAGCTAGTTGAGGCCAGAAGAGTTTTTAAACTTGCAACGATATCAAGACATATCAAGAAGGCATTTCTAAATACTGCTATCAGGAACTTCTTAAAACACGATCCTTAAGAGTTGGCATGTCTGGAAACTGAGCCACTTCCTCACTGCCGTATAATAACCAGCCATTTACTATCATCCTAAGCAATTTCCACCGCAATCTCATTTGTAATAAGTGGCTGAATGCAGAAAGAAAACAAAACGGAGCGTTGCACGGATGACATTTTAGAATAATGGGCCTTCTCTCATCTTGCCTAATTTAATGCGTGGTTCAGATGTTCCTGTCTCCGAGACGAGATAGATCTCGCCTTGCACCGTGTAAGAGCTATATGGTCCGCATTGTTCGGAGACTAGCGTGTTGCAATTCATGCCTTGAAATAAAATATGAATGTGTTCAACTTCTACCCTCTACGTTTCATGCTGCAGCTATTAGTGAAACCAACATATTTCTTAGCCGTCTTGTTATTACTTTATGACTACTTGCGTTTAACTAATAGCTTTTCTTTTCCCCTCAAAATCTTTCTGATGTTCTGAAGCTTCCAGAATCCTCAATGCAGCAGTTCACTGCAATGACAGTACCTCATTAGGCTGATACATTTGAACATACATACTAATAAGCACTGCCATAAGAAAAAAAAATACTTCATTTTGTTCTTCCCTGGGGTTGCCACTTGAAACCAGAAGACCAGTTGCCAATAGCGAGTGGTGCATTTCAAATGCAACCAACGGAAAGATGAGGAAACGGTACAGATGGTTTCATCGGGCTCTAGAGAAACTGCTCGTCTTTACCAGCAGCGGTTTCTTCTCACTTATCTAGCTATCTAATTGTTTGTACTGCATAAATATGAATTTCTCAGGTAATACTTTAAAATCCATAATTAACTCTAAGACCATAATTTCCACGTGTGGGCAGATGAACAGTTGCTTAGCTCTGTGAGCACTTAAAATAGATCTGCAGAGAAATCCCATGTTAACTCACCAGCTCTCTTACATTAAATGTTTAATTAGCAGAATTTTATGCATTACTTATGGCTGCTTCTTTGGTCTGTTGCTGGGTTGCATGAATTACACTATGAAGTCTGCACTTGTTTTGTCATGTTCCTGAAAAATAAACCTTAAATTGGATTTTCTTTAGAGTAGCTGGCACTGATGATTCTGGATGTAATAGACTTTGAAAATGCATTTTCTCTCTTTCTCATAACAGATTTTTCTATTTATTTTGAGGCCCTGACCACATAAGACTAAATGCGTTCATGATGTCTCATTTCATCTTTAATATTCATCCCAACATGCAGCATTTTTCTTAAGAAAGAAAGAAAATAGAAGTAGCTGCACATAATTTCAGTTAAACTAAGTAAGCATCAGCAGAAAGATAGGACCTTTGGCACTAATCATGAAGTGACCACAAGTAATGAGCAGGATACAAAATGAAGTTGCCTCCCACCCCATCATTCTCATCAGGCGCTCTGTCTTAGCTCCAGTTCACGTTCTTCACATAGGAGCAAAGTAATTCCAGTTTTGCTGCAGCTGCCCTTAATCCTCAGCGTGCAGCTGTTTCCACACAGGTGGATGCACCATGGGGCTGATCAAAAACACCCACTGAAGTTCATTGACTTTAATTGGCTTTGACTCATTTACAAATTAAAAATATCTATATTTGAGCAGGGGGCCCGGGGAAGAGGAGGCGGGAGCTCCCCTCACTCAAAAATGTAAGATGCCTTAAGGAAGCCTTGTGACCCCACCAAGAAGCCCAGTAAGTGTTTGGAAAGGGAGCAAGCTGGATCCTTGAAAGCAAGTTGTGGCTTTGGGGTTAAGCACAGTCAGGAGGAAAGAGCAGGCTGCAAATCGGTTATGTTCGGCTTGTATAAATATATCTACTCTTTTATGAACACTTTGGAGTCAGTTGTTTTCTTCTGCTCCCTGTTTTCTGTTAGGATAAGGATAGAAATTTTATCTGATGCTATAAAAAAGCTTTGCTTGCAGCTAAAAGTCAATTTATTCGCTGCTTATAAATTTGCCTCTCAGAGATAGGTAGCAGTTCAGTTATGAACGTCTCTGGCTATTTATAACCCTCCTTCTGGAAACAACCGTGTTCTTGTGGACAGACGGACGAGCTTCACCCTCAGGACGACCGAGGTAGCTGGCTGTCACGCGGCGATGCTGTTCTGCCTTTTAGGGATATGCCCACTGAGGTACTACATTACGTTGTAAGAGTGTTTAAAAGAGCTTGATGTGAAAGGGACTGGATCGTTTAAGGATCTGGAATGGGCCAGGGAGCTTTCCACTGCTATTTTACTTGTTCGTGTCTTGCCTGGATTAAATGTGTTTCCTAATGGACATATGCATATAAAGATATCCATAATCTGTAACCTTACTGGGAACTTCCCACTGGCAGAATTGGTTTAGAGGTTATGACCTGACTGAGCATAATCCCTTTGCGTTATTAAAGGTCTAAGCAAGTCTAACCCTATAAATATCTGTGGAAGACTGCATTGCTATGGCTCAGGATGCATTTGCTTTGTGGCTGCTCTAGAACTGTTGGTACAGTGCCATATTTCATGGATTTTATAGACATTCGGGCTGGAAGGGACCTCACGGGATCATCAGGTCCATCCCCCTGCCCCAGGGGCGGGAAGTCAGCTGGGGTCAGATCACCCCAGTAAGGTGAGCATCCTAGCATTTCTTAAAGGGATCCAGTGCAGGTGCTTGCACCACTTCTGGGGGTGTCTATTCCAGACTCTGGAGACTTGGATGGTAAAGATGTTTTTGCTTACATCCAGTCAAAAATGGTCTTCCAGCAGTTTGTGACCATTAGACCTTCTCTTCCCTTGGGGTGCCTTGGTGAACAGACATTTTCCCAGGTCCTGATGCACACCCCTTGTACACTTACAGGCTGCCAAGTGCCCCCGAGCCTTCGCTTCTCCAGGCTGAAGAGTCCCACAGCTCTCTGCCTCTCCTCATAAGGCCTGCTCTCTTGATCTCTGATCATGCATGTGGCTCCTCTGGACTCTCTCAACCCTCTCCACATCCGTCCTGAATTGTGGAGCCCAAAACTGGACACAGGTCTCCAGCTGTGGCCTCACCAAGGCCAAGTCAAACGGGAGGATGACATCCTGGGTCTTGCTTGAGATGCATCGGTAGATGCAAGCCAGGATTTTATTTGCTTTGCTGGCTGCAGCATCGCAGCGGTGACTCATGTTCATCTCGTGGTCAATCATGACCCCCAAGTCTCTTTCGGTCGTGGTGCTAGTGAGTGTAGCGCTGCCGAGCCTGTAAGCGTGCTGTGGGTTTTTTCTCCCAAGGTGCAGCACCTTGCATTTCTCTCTGTTTGATGGTCATCAGGTTTTGATCTGCCCACCTTGCGAGCTTGTCCAGGTTGGCCTGAATTGTCAGCCTATCCTCTAACGTGACTGCAGTTCCCCATAATTTGGTGTCATCTGCGAACTTAGCCAGTCCACTTCTGACACCCGAATCCAGATCTTTTATGAATATATGAAAGAGTACTGGTCCGAGTACCAAGGCCTGGAGGACACCACTGGTCTCCATGTGCCATGTTGACTCGGTTCCATCGACTACCACTCTCTGGGTCCAGCCAGTTCCCCAGCCATCGGACTGTAAGGTTTTCAAGGCCACAGCTCCCAATTTTACCATGAGGACATCATGGGAGACCATGTCAAAGGCTTTTTTGAAATCTAAATACATGACATCGACCTCTTCTCCTTTGTCCAGGTGGTGAGTTACCTGATTGTAGAAGAAAATGAGGTTGGTCAGGCAAGACCTACCTGCAATCTCCCAGAACGCTGCCTTCCATTAGCCTGCTGTTGATGGTTTCTTTGATTTTTTTTTTCCAGGGATTGATGTCAAACTGATTGGCCTGTAGTTCCTTGGATCTTCCTTCCTTCCTTTCTTGAAGATGGGCACCACATGGGCACTCTTCCAATCTTCAGGAACCTCTCCCAAGCGCCACGCGTTCTCAGATATCCTTGCCATTGGTCGTGCTAGGATGTCAGCCAACTCTTTTAGCACTCTTGGGTGCACTCCATGCAGGCCAGCTGACTTGCGGATGTCCAGCTTCCCATTTCCCTGGCACTGGATTCAACAAAAGAGAAAACTGTATGCATGAGGGGAAAGCTTGTTTCTGGGTTTCAGTCAGAGTTGGGAGATAGTAAATTAATTATTGGATTAGCTATTTTATTTGAACTGGAGCCTAGAGATGCTGCCTTGTTTTTTTTACAACCAAAAAAACAAACTCCCCAAACTTCCCACGTTGCACGTACTGCAAGGAATTAAATTAGATGCATTTACAATGTGTATGTCTTTTGGAAAAAAGGAGAATTTCGATCAGCTGTGTTGGGTGAAACACATTGCCCATTGTCCTGCAGTGGGCACCGTGGTCCCATGGGCGATGCGTCCCTGCGTATTCCCTGCATCCTGCGCCTCCCCACAACTCACTCTGACCGATGCTGCCCCCACTCTCCCGCCACTGAACAGACAGATATCTGGTGCCGTAAAGCAGCATTATATAACCTGGCCTTTTGTTGCGCCATTCATGTGGCATGACCAAGGCTGGGGAATCTATCTGCTGGCTCTTTGTGGCGCCATCAAACGCAACATCAGGTGATGCCTGTTTCTACCCAAAGACACTAGCATTCCCTGATTTTCCTTATCTGCAAAATGGCATCCTCCCACACTGCTCAGGATGGTTTGTGAATGTTTGCCGAGCCTAAAATTACACAAAGGTGATTTGCAGTAAGGATTTCCTGTCACAATATGGTCGCGGAGGTGACAAGAAGGCTGCATTGCCTGCTGATCGTGTTCAGGAAAACCTGCCGCGGCACGTCACGGGGTGCACAGGCTGTAGTGGCAATTCCTGGATGTGTAAAACTGGCCGTGGCGTACCCCAGATGTGTTTTCGAGCTCACAATGGCAGGGGACACTTTTGTTATAAGTGCAGTGAGCTTCCAGCCTTCTGACAAGGTTGTCACAGGAAAACATTGTTTTCAGTGTCAGGGGCAACAAAATCACTGTTATCCAGCAAAGCGCTCCAGTCTTTCATGGCTTCAGCCCATTCTCCTTTTTCTCTTCCATATTTCTCACCCTGTTTACTTCGGTGATACATGAAGTGAGACATAAATTGCTACCAAGAAAGAGGGGACAGTGCGGAGTAGCGCAGAAGGCTGCTGAGTGATTAATGAAGAAAGATCCTATAATTAATGGGCTAACGAAGAGAAAGGAGAAAAAAAGAGGAATTTGTTGATTAGGCAACAGGCGAAGGCCCAGGCTATAATTAGGGTACTATGAAGAAGCACAAAACACCTGCCTAGAAGAGACTGCAGCGGCTGCTGCCAGTCCTCTCTTCCGTTTGTCCGTCTCTCTTTGGGTTTGCAGATGCGTGCGCTGAAATAAGCACCAGTGTTAAAAGCAAAGTCATGAGGAGGAGTTTGCATCCAGTGTCATGCTGTTTAATGAGCACTTTTATAGTGCGCTGGCATGAATAGAGCTGCACTAGAGTGGACTGAAAATTATAGTCTCATCAGTGAGACTGTGAACGCTGGTTCGGCCCTGATAAGAGCCTTGCAGAAGAGCAGAGTTTCTGGAGAGTTTGGGCTGCAGGAGCATTGCGCAAGAATCCCAGTTTAATATTCAGAATCAGTCTCATAAACTGTGCCCCAGTTTCAGCCCATCCATTATTCATTTGGTGATCCCTAGAACAAGTCATTTTGAGCTCTGCATAATGCAGTTTTCTTTTGCAGTCATGGTTAAAGCAGCCTTACCGTCCTGTCGATACTGTGCAAATGATTTCGGCTGTGCTACTTCTCGCGTCCCCATCCCTAATGAAAGCTGTATCCGTTGTTGCCTTGTTGTGATCGGGAGTGGGTGTTGCTTTTCTCGGTGATGTCTTGTCAAGTGTGAACCACAAATGTGATTTGTAATGCTGGCCTCTCTCTCCTGCTGCTGAAGTCGGTGGTAAATCTCCCATTGGCTCTGGTGCAAGGTAGAGTCTGAAGCTTTTGAAAAGCTCACCCAAATTAGCAGAGGGGAGGGATGTTTGCTGATGCAGCGAAGAAGCTGCAATACTCTCTTAACTCCAAGTCTTTGCAGTGCGCGTGGCACTTCCCTGACATATGGCTTTCTGGCAGATCCCCTGGCTTTATTGTTAGGAAGAATGGGGGGTCGGGAAAGGTCCCCTAATATATGGGCAACCTCCAGGGGCCCGTTCCCCGGAAGCCGGGAGTCAGGAGCCCAAGGGAGGGCACGTCAGAGCTGGGGTGTGCTCAGGGCCAGAGGCTGAGTTGGGCTATGCCAGGAATCAGAGCTGGAATCAGGAGCCAGCCAAGTCTTTCACAGTGCATGGTTGCATGAGGGCATCCTGCGTTGTGGCAGTATACCTTCAATGGCGATAAGGATACGGTGTGCGGGGGTGTGATAGTTGTGCAAATCTACTGGTCCATGCACTGCGTGCATGTGTACGTGTAATGAAAACACGTGTGCGCCATCTTCTTACAGGTGCAAAAACATTATTAGCGTGACCAAGTCAAGCAGTGAAAAACTAGAGAATGCCAGAAGTGGACCGCCTGTGAGACCTGGATTTGGCCCCCGTGGGCACGTGCATTGTGATGCTGTTTTTATTTCCTGTCGATCACAAGCTACCTTGTGATCGGGTGACAAGGATGGGTGACACTCGGTGAGCGCTTAGGAGACACTGTGTTGTTCATTGTGTGACCCCAAGCCTGCACCCCGAGTGCCCTGACTCGCACTGCTCTTGGGAGCCCTGTCACTAGCAGCCCGAGTGCCCAGCCTTAACGTGCAGGCTAGAGGTGTGCTCCGCTGGCCCTGCATCACACCATGTTTCCAAACGAAGGTCGTAGGAAATCTTTATTCTGGCTTTGTTTAACTTTTGAGGACTTGACTGTGCAACCTGAGCATGTTCTTCCCTCCTCCAAGTGCAGCTTTTGTTCCCTCCCCTTTCGGAGCACGTGGCGTCCTCTTCTCTTTTGCCTGGGTGTTGGGAGAAGGGCTGCCGAGCACGGGAAGAACAGGCTCTCCCCTCTGGTACCCGGAACAGGAGTTACGGACGACCTTGAGCTTTTCCCTGGAGTGGCAGGGTGCTCAGCCCCTCTCTAGGGATGGGAAGTGTGAAGGCTGGCTGAAGGGAACGGGCTCGTTTGCTGTGTGGGAAGGGCGCACGCACACTTCCGTCGCACGCAGAGCTGTGGGAGGCTGGCGTTTGCCGGGCGAGTGCAGAACTGCAGGGATTTTTTTGTGCTAAAATTGAAGAATTCTCCTGTGACCAAGTGCAAACTGCTTCTTTTTTCAAAGGCTTTTCCTCCAATTTGGGCATTTTCACAGAGAAATGATATGTAGCAGGCTCACTGTTTAGAGCCTGGGCTCAGTCCCAGGCTTGAGATCCTGCTGTTCTGATTGGTGGAGCCCATCTAGCAATCAGGAGGCAGCGGGAGAAATAAAGTCACGCCCCTTTCCTGAGGGGAGGGGAGAAGAGCTCTCCCGGACCTGATTGAAGACTGTAAATTGTCAGGTCCGGCAGACTTCAGGGGCGGAGTCTGGAGCGTATAAAAGGAGTGGCGTGCCCAGCATGAGCGGCAGATGCGGCGAGGGACTCAAGAAGAGCAGAGCCGGTGGTTTTCTCTTCGGCCCTACCAGCGAGCGGACGCAGAAGACGGCACGCGACGTGCATCGCAGAGACCGACTGGCGGCTTCGGGAACGGTGTCTTGGGGCGGGCTTTGGCTTCCTCAGCTGTGACCGGCACATCACGACGAGAGACATGCTGGGGTGGGATGGGCTCCACCTTTCCCCTAAAGGTAAGCGTGTGTTTTCTTCTAGGTTGGCAGACCTCCTCCGGCGGGCTTTAAACTAGGCTCACTGGGGGAAGGGGAAGACGAGGGGGGAGGAAGCCTTGGACCGCTAAACCAAGCAACACCCACAAGTACAGCCCAGCCTAGACTGACGAGCACAACATATACCCAGGTAAGTGACAGGGCCAGGGCAATGCTGTGATTAGGGGGCCGGTGCACACATCCACAGGAGGCCTCAAATGCCTCACCACAAGTGCTCGTAGTATGGGAAACAAGCAGGAGGAACTCACCCTCCTGCCGGCTGACACCAGCCCGGACACAGAGGGGCTCATGGAAACGTGGTGGGACCCAACGCACGACTGGGCGGTGAATGTCAAGGGCTATGGGCTGTACCGGAGGGACAGGACAGGGAGGAGAGGCGGGAGGTGACGCTTTACATTAAGGAGGAATACCCATCCTCACCAGGTAGCACAGGGTCAGAGGAGGAGACATGCAAGTGCTCTGGGTCTGAATACGAGGCAGTCGAGGGGAAAGAGACTTAATGATGGGGTCTAATACAGACTCCCCGACCACGGGGAAGAGCTTGACCAGGAATTCTTAAATCAGCTCGCGGCGGTAGTCAGGCCAAAGGACGTGGTCGTCACGGGGGACCTGAACTTCCCGGACATCTGCTGGGAGGAGCAGTCGGCCAGGTGTGACCGCTCACGTAGGTCCCTAGCCTGAACGCAGGACCTCCATCGAACCCAGGAGTGCACAGCCCCACCAGGGAGACGCCTTGTTGGACCTGGTGCTGGTCATGACCTGGTGCGGGGGCTGCGGGGGCTCGACCACCCGGGCGACAGCGATCATCGCCTGCTGGGATTCACCATCCAGCGCAAGGTGGCAAAGGCCGGCAGCAAGGCAGCAACCCCGGACTTCAGGAGGGCAGACCTCACCGAGCTAAGGAGACTAGTCGGGGAAGGACTGAGGTCCCGGAGGGGAGGGGAGCCGGGTGTCCAAGGAGAGTGGTTGCTCCTCAAGGAGACGATCCTCCAAGCCCAACACAAGTCAAAGGGGGCAGGAGGGTGCAAAAGCCCCCACGGCTCACCAAAAGCATCCGGGAATGTCTCCTAGCTAAAAGGGAGGCGCATACCTGATGGCAGGGAGGGGCCGTCCCCAGGGAGGACTACACTGCGGGTGCTCGGGGCTGCAGGGGGGTCAGGAAGGCCAAGGCGGAGATGGGACTGGGATGAGCGACCCGGATCAAGGACAACAAGAAGTCCTTCTTTAAATACATCAGGGGCAAAAAGAAGGTACCGGGTAACGCAGGGCCCCGGCAGGACATGCTAGGAAATTTGGTCGTCACACCAGATGACAAGGCTAACCTATTTAACAATGTCTTTGCCTGTGTTTACCTGAGCAGGGACCAGATCAGCCCCCACCGGGCCCCTCAGGCCCCAGGGGAGGTGCACCTAGGTCAAGGGTCAGGGAGGATCTAGTCAGGGAGCGTCTGGAGGGACTGGACGTGTTCAGATCAGCGGGTCCGGACGATCTCCACCCCCGAGCGCTGAGGGAATCGGCTGCGGTCATTGCAGGACCCCGGCAAGGCTGTACGAGCACTCGTGGGGCTCTGGTGTGGGGCCGGAGGACTGGAAGAGGCCAACGTGGTCCCCATCTTCAAAAAAGGGGAGGAAGGAGGACCCGGGGAACTATAGGCCAGTTACTCTTACCTCGATCTTGGGTAAGCTTTTTGAGAGAGTTATCCTGGCGCATGTCCGTGAGGGGCCGGGGGGAGATCATGCTCAGGGACAACCAACACGGGTTCATTCGAGGCAGGTCCTGTCAGACCAACCTGGCGGCCTCTACAACCAGGTCACCAAATCCTTAGACGCAGGGGGAGCAGTGGACTTCATCTTCCTGGACTTCCGGAAGGCCTTCGACACGGTCTCTCACCCCGTTCTCATTAAGAAACTGGGGGCTGTGGTGTAGACCCCCACACAGTCAGATGTGTGGCCAACTGGCGGGAGGGCCGCACCCAGAGAGCGGTGGTGGATGGGTCCTTCTCAACCCGGAGGGATGTGGGCAGCGGGGTCCCCCAGGGCTCGGTCCTCGGGCCTGCACTGTTCAACATCTTCATCAGTGACTTGGACAAGGGGGTAAAAAGCACCTGTTGAAATTTGCTGATGACACTAAGATGTGGGGGGACGTGGGCACGCTAGTAGGGAGGAACAGGCTACAATCAGACCTAGACAGGTTACAGGGGTGGGCAGATGAGAACAGGAGGGGATTCAGCACTGACAAGTGCAAGGTGCTGCACCTGGGGAGGAACAACCGGCACCATCCCTACAGGCTGGGGAACTCCCCTCCTGTCAGCACGGAGGCGGAAAAGGATCTGGGGGTCATCACTGACTCCAAGATGAACATGGGCCGGCAGTGCGGGGACGCGGTCAGGAAGGCTGACCGCACCTTGTCGTGCATCCACAGATGCATCTCGAGCAGGTCCAGGGAGGTGATCCTCCCCCTCTATGCGGCACTGGTCAGGCCGCAGCTGGAGGACTGCGTCCAGGTCTGGGCACCGCACTTCAGGAGGGATGTGGACAGCATGGAGAGGGTCCAGAGGAGGCCACTCGCATGGTCGGGGGCAGCAGGGCAGGCCCTACGAGGAGAGGCGACGGGACCTGAACCTGTTCAGCCTCCACACGAGAAGGCCGAGGGGGATCTAATGGCCTGTTACAAACTAGTTAGGGGGGACCAGCAGGCACTGGGGGGGTCCCTGTTCCCCCGAGCATGACCAGGAGTGACCAGGAATAATGGTCACAAGCTGGCAGAGGGGAGATTCAGACTCGACATCAGGAGGCGACTTCACGGTCAGGGCGGCTAGGGTCTGGAACCAGCTTCCAAGCGAAGCGGTGCAGGCCCCTACCCTGGGGGTGTTTAAGACAAGGTTTGACAATCACCCTGCTGGGGTCGTTTGACCCCAGTATCTTTCCTGCCATGGCAGGGGGTCGGCCTCAATGATCTGCTCAGGTCCCTTCCGACCCGATGAACTATGAAACGCTGAGGAAAGCTGGGGAGCTCTCCCCGCACGGGGAATAGGCCCAAGGCTCCTGAAGCCGCCACTGGAGGAGCAGCCCTGGGAGCGGTGCAAGACCGCTCAGGCTTTTGACAGGGCACCGTGACGGTGTGTGGAGGCCTGGCCCTGGGGGTGGCGTGAGACTGCTCGGGCCCATCACGGTGCACGGTTCGGTGCACGGAGCCCAGGTTTTGGGAGCCACAAACGCAAGTCTGCAGCCCCAGCAGGGCCAGCGGGCCACACAGTGCATGGGGCCCTTGGGTCCCACTGGGGAAAGACGTTTGGGACGGGCAGGCAAACCCAGAGAAGGGGCTGGGTGAGCAGCCCCCGCCTAGTCAAGGCCCCAAAGGGAGGGACCCCTGCCCCCCCAAAGGGACCCCATGGGAAGGAGGACTGTCTCTTGCCAGGGGTCAGGACTGTATGAAGGGATAGATGTTATTAAGATTGTTCATGTTTGCTTCTTATATTTTGTACCTGACACGCTGTATTGTGATGTATGGTGTTGATGCTGCTGAAATTGTTTCATTGTGATGGGTAAATAGTGTTTGACCTTGGTTTTTGGTTAGTGTTCACGGTGTTATTGTATGTATATGATATTTAGTTTTATGATTATGTATATTATAACTCAGTAAATTGTATCTAGTTAAGAAATTTGGGCCTGGGCTAACTCTATAGAGGAAAGAGGGATCCGCTCGAAATTCTGGCACCCCGCCGACAGCCCCCGCGCCTGCCTACTGATCCCATCCGGCCCAGAATAGGGCACACCCTTGGGTGTACCCGGGTTACAGATAAAAGGCACATCCCTGGCATAAAAGCCACTCCCTGCTAAATCCAAGTCCCTGCTCCCAAGCTTAGTGGTATCTGAGCTGTTCAGAATAAGGTCACTAGATATATTTAGCATAGGCATAAAATCACATTTTCCCCTAGCTTTGTTTCTCAAGAACTTCAGTATTCAAACAACAAATCAAGTCAGCCCGAGGCAGATATGCAGCAGGGACAGCTCTGTCTGAACAGGTATATTTTTATGAAATTTAGTGAAGAGCTGGGTCTTACGTTGGGAAGTGTGAGACCCAAACCCTTCTATTCCATACAATTCACTGCCCTCCAGTGCTGTACGGTATTTTATATTACATATTGGTATCTTGAGTTGCTCAGCACAGTAAGACAGTAAAATATGGGAAATCCTTACTTTGATCCTCCATACGCTTCCAGCTACAGCTACAGCTCATTGTAACTGGTGAGATAACCTAAGGCCGTGTCAGTGTGGCCCCAAAATCTGATACTTAACCACCAAGAATCATGCTGTATTTTTGCTTCCTCCCTGAAAGGACCAATAGTTGGAAGATTTCAAGGACCATATTGCAGGTTTCCTTTGCTTTGTCCGGTATGGTATTGCAATGCTTGGCAGTGCCACAGGTGGGATGATAAGTATATGCAAGACAGTGACACAAACCAGTTTGCAGATCAAACACAACATCTGGTTTTCTGATGGCTTTTTCAAACAGCCATTAGGTTTAAAGGTGCCTAAAAGCTGCTGATTGTTTTGGTCCATCATTACTTGTTCCACCTCATTAAGTGCGAATGGGGCAGCGAAATCTGGAGCGCTGTGATAAGCAGAGGATCTGGAGGGGGAACGATCCACACCACTGGGGATGTTAATTCCTGTTCTTCAGCAGGCAGCGAGGTAGTTAAGGGGCAGTCTAAAGAACATCTTCTCTGTTACGAAGAAAGCGTATCAAGCTTGTTAAGCACTGTATTGAAAGGTAAACTTGGTTCTAATTTAAATTTCAGCCCTAGTATAATCAAGCAATAAAAATTACAATACTTAGCACTTTCCATCTTCAGAGTGCTTTACAGACATGAACAAATTAATTCTCGTGACACCCCTGTGAGGTGTTATTCACATTTTACAAAGGAAAATGAAGCAGACAGTTTTCAATGTCTTTGCCCAGCACCGCAGGAGGGATGTCGAGATGGCTCTAAGCCTCAAGCCCGGATCAAAGCTCTTCTGCGGATTTGGGGTATTTAGATCTGGAATTCACTGAAAAGTTTGTCTGGGAACACCCTGACAACTGGGGAGTTCCCGGTAGCCAGCTGTGTGCTCTGATTACTACTTTGTGCTGCAGGGCTCGGTGTCCGGTTCGAAACCACTCGGAAACCAAAGGGTGATCCAGCTGCCTTCAGTGGGCTTGGGATATGCCCCTTGGTTTGGAAGGCACCTCAAGGGTCATCCAGACCCTACTCCTAAACCAGGGGCGGGCAATTTATTTGGGCCTGCGGGCCACCTCGGGACCCCACCGTTTCTTTGGGCAGCTTGCTCCACTGTCCTTTTGTCGTTAGGAATTTTTTTCCCCCTCTAAGATTTTCTAAATCTGCTTTGCAGCAGTCTAAATCAATTGGGTCAAAAGCCAATTGGGTTGCCAACTGGCTGGAGGGCCGCACCGAGAGAGTGGTGGTGGACGGGTCATTTTCAGCCTGGAGGGACGTGGGCAGTGGGGTCCCCCAGGGCTCGGTCCTCGGGCCCGCACTGTTCAACATCTTCATCAGTGACTTGGACAAGGGGGTAAAAAGCACCTGTTCAAATTCACAGATAACACTAAGATGTGGGGGGATGTGGGCACACTAGGAGGGAGGAATAGGCTGCAATCAGACCTGGACAGGTTACAGGGGTGGGTGGATGAGAACAGGATGGGATTCAACACCGACAAGTGCAAGGTGCTGCACCTGGGGAGGAACAACCGGCACCACACCTACAGGCTGGGGAGCTCCCTTCTCGTCAGCGCAGAGGCAGAAAAGGATCTTGGAGTCATCACTGATGCCAAGATGAACATGGGCCGGCAGTGTGGGGATGCGGTCAGGAAGGTCAACCGCACCTTGGCGTGCATCCAGAGATGCATCTCGAGCAGGGCCAAGGAGGTGATCCTCCCCCTCTATGTGACACTGGTCAGGCCGCAGCTGGAGGACTGCGTCCAGGTCTGGGCGCCGCACTTCAGGGGGGATGTGGACAGCATGGAGAGGGACCAGAGGAGGCCACTTGCATGGTCAGGGGGCAGCAGGACAGGCCCTACGAGGAGAGGCGACAGGACCTGAACCTGTTCAGCCTCCACACGAGAGGGCTGAGGGGGGATCTAGTGGCCTGTTACAAACTAGTCAGGGGGGACCAGCAGGCATTGGGGGAGTCCCTGTCCCCCCGAGCACCGCCAGGAGTGACCAGGAATAACGGTCACAAGCTGGCAGAGGGCAGATTTAGGCTAGATATCAGGAGGCGACTTCACGGTCAGGGCGGCTAGGGTCTGGAACCATCTTCCAAGGGAAGTGGTGCAGGCTCCTGCCCTGGGGGTGTTCAAGAGGCGGTTAGATGAACATCTTGCTGGGGTTGTTTGACCCCAGGACTCTTTCCTGCCACAGCAGGGGGTCGGACTCGGTGATCTGCTCTGGCTGCAGCCGGTTTCCGTGGACACCCCAGGAGCGGCGGGGCCGTGAGAGTGCAGGACCACATTGTCAGAGCCACGATCTGCTGCCTCCAGCACCTGCCACGATTCAGGGAGTGACAGAATGACAGGATCCAGGGAATTACATCCTGACCTCGACACCTAGAAAGGTCCTGGAGCAGGGTTTTAAGGAATCACTTGTGAAGCATGGAGAGGGGAACAAGGCGACTGGGAACAGCCAGAATGGATTCCCCAAGAGCAAGTCGTACCGGTCAATCTGATGTGCTTCTGTGATGAGGCTGTGTGGATGAGGGCAGAGATATACCTTGACTTTAGCGAGGCTTTTGACACTTTCCTATTGTCATTAACAACCTAAGGAAATACCGACTAGGTGAAAGTACTGCAAGGTGGATACATACGTGGTTGGGTCCTCGTATTCAACAAGTAGACATCACTGGCTCAACATCTAGTTGGGAGGAGGTATCAAGTAGAGCCTGACCTGGGTCTTACATTGTTCAGCATCGTCATTAATGATTTGGATGGTAGGATCAAGCACACACTTAGCGAATTTATTGATGGCACCAAATTGGATGGAGTTTGCAGACATGCTGGGGCTAGGGTCCAGAATGTCCTGGGTAGACTGGAAAGGTGGTCTGCAATCCACTAGACGAACTTCAGCAGGAACAAGTGTCAAGTCCTGTACTTGGGACACAACAATTGCATTCACAAATACAGACTGGGGATGAATGGCTGGATTGCAGTACTACAGAAAAGGACCTGGAGGTCACAATGGACCATAAGCTAAACACGAGCCAAGAGTGTGTACTTGTTGTGAAAAGGCCAATGGTATAGTGGGTTGCAAATTGAATAAAGTGATTCTTCCTCTCTATTCAGTGCTGGTGAAGCCTCATCTGGAGTCCTGTGTCTGATCTTGGGCCCCACAATTCAAGAAAGATGAGGACAGATTGCAGAGAGTCCAGCAGAGAGCAGCAAATATAATTATAGGCCTCAGAAGCATAACTCGTGAGGAAAGTCTAGAACTAGTGTTATTTAATTTGAAGAATAGATGACTAATAACATTGATAATAATGGAGGATGGGAGTGCAATTCAGGAAGCTCTCAGCAGTTTGGAAAGCTGGGCTGAAGTACAATGCTGACCGATGCCAGGCGCTGCACCATGGGAAGAAGAACCAAAAGTACAAATATGACGTGGGTGGCGCCTGGCTCGAACACAGCGACGTGGGAGTCTTGGTGAGTCACGGACCCAGTGTGAGTCTGCAGTGCGTTGCAGCTGCACAAAAGGCAAATGCAGTTTTGGAACGCATGGATCGAAGCATTAGGTGCACGAGAGGCGATAGTCCTGGACCAATGGCTTGCCATTGCACCACGGTAGGCTTGGATTGGATGTCCAGGAAGGCTTCGTTGCAGTTAGAGCAGTGAGGCAATGGGATAGACGCCCAGCGAAGGTGTGGACTTTCCATCACTGGAGGTGTTCCAGAAAAGGTAGGGTAGCACCTAGACATAACTGTATCTGTTCTACGACAGGTATTTCCCGTGCTTCTGGGCTTTGCTGTTACCACACCGGGTGAGGAATGCCTTCCCAATGCTCCTCAGCTGCTACATGTCACATTTTTTTTTAAGCTTTCTCAGAGGCATCAGGTGCTGGCTGCAGCCACGGCTGGGGATTCTGGCCGAGGTGTGCCAGTGCTTTTGCTGGGACTTAAACCCAGAGTTTCCTGGCTAGAGGGTCTTGCCCCTCTGCTCCGGGTCAGACCAATTGACTGATCTGGGGTCAGGGAGGACTTCTGCCCCATGGTCAGATTGGTACAGATTGTGGGGTACCAATCTGTACCGGATTATTTGCCTTCCTCTGTAGCAGGGGTCATGGGCACTCTCTAGTGTATATTAACAACCCTTGCAGCAGCAGACATTGGCTGCTGTGGCCTCTCTGCTTTACGTGGGGCAAGTCTGGGTCTTTTGTCTTGTGTTGCATTAGGGTTGAGGTTGGACAAGGGGTTTGTGTAGGGTGGTTTGGATAGGAATGCTTCTGCCTCAGGCAGGGTTTGGACTAGATGTGGCCTCTGCAGGTCCCTGCCAACCCCACTTCTGCATGATTTCATAGCAGTGTTCAAATGCCTGAAGGGGGATTACTGAGAGGATGGAGACGGGCTCTTCTCTGTGGCTGTAGGGGACAGGACTAGGAGCAATGACCTCAAGCCTCAGTGGGAAAATTTAGGTTGAAGATTAAGAGGGATTTTCTGACTATGAGGGTGGTCTTGCATTGGAAGAGGCTACCGAGAGAAACTGGCTTCTCCGTTCTTGAATTTTTCACAAGCAGTTTGGACAGATACTTGGTGGGATGGTTTTAATCAGGGACGATCCTGCTTTCAGCAGGGGGCCCCCAGACCTACTTCTATACAATCCTATGATCCCATTTCTTGATGGCAGCCTTTCAAATAACTGAAAACAGCTATTCTTCCCTTTTCTTCAGACTAAACATACCTAGTGCGTTCAACGTTTCCTGGTCTGACTCCATTCTTCACACTTGGCTGGACTCCTCCTTTCTTAAAATCATAGAAGAGTAGGGCTGGAAGGACTCTCAGGAGGTCATCTGGTCCAGGCCGCTGTATGATTAAGGTATGATCATCCTCATCGAAACGTGCTTGTCTAACCTATTCTTATAAACTTTGCAAGGAACCTTTTCATACAAGCACTAGGAACCATGTGTGAAATACCAACACCCCCTAACGTGCTATAGTTAGACTGCGGATGTCTTGCTGCGGTGCTGCTACCTTGGGGCCTTGTCATAAGGCCGGATACTCAGATTATCAAGGCTGTTCCTCAGGTGGCTTCAAAATAAAGTTTTTAGCTGACCGCTCAGGGCCGGCCACAACAGCAACTCAGGGGCCACTTGAACTCCGGCTCTTGACCGCCACGAGTCATGAGACCATCAGCGAGGTGCGTGAAAACATTTGAAAGCATAGGATATACAACAAGTGGTAAAGAGGCAGCTCATGATTCTCCTAGCTCGGTGGTGTAGAGAAGGGATTGTAATGTTTTCACTTGCTGGAGAAACCACTGATCTCTGCATAAGGTATTGGTACGGGATTAAAAATGAGGCCCTCCCCCCCAGCAATTTGAATGTGCAGGATAAAAATAAGGGGACCCTTTCACTAGGCCATCCTAGTTGAGAGCTTTTTTGACCCCCAAATTCCCTTCAGTTTGCTCAGGCCTGGACTTGGTGACCTTCAGCGTATGTTGCAAGATATCTCAGACTTGTTCTGGGCAGTAGAAAAGCAAATCCTGGGTGGAAAGGCAAGAGGCTGTTTGTTTTTCGGTTAATTTGATCCCATTTGAAGGAATGAACAGACAGCGGCGGCTGTGGCGTGAGGCCTGTAAAAGCAAGAACAATAAAAAACAACACCCGGGGTCCCAACAGTTTGTGTCTAAGGAATGGGGCTTGTGTGTATCATCCCAGTCCAGTCCTGGTTCAGGAGACAGAGCTCAGCTGGATGAGCTGCTGGTCCAGGGCTAAGGTGCAGAGAGCAGAGTTACTTGTGCCCTTGCGGAGACGTTGCTTTGCTCCGCTCCATCGTGTCCCTGTAACGAAATCGCCATCGAAGAGAGTGTGTCCCTCCTGGTTCGGCACAGAGGCCCCGAGTCTGCCCACGCCGGCGCTCAGATAAGTGTACTCTCAGGATCCGGGCCCGTTGCTCAAATAGCGTTGAGGTATACCGTTCTCTTAAATTTATGCGGTGCATTGTCACGCCTGTCAGATAATGCTGGTCGTGTTAAAGATGCCTTTTGTGATATGATTGATTCCTACAAGCGCACGCAGTCGTTCATCCATCATAGTCACAGCCAGGGTGAGATATATCCGCTTGTCTCTGCATGCAGTGAACTGGAGTCCTTCGAGCAGCTCCGGTGGCTCAAGCCACTTGTGGAAAGAAGGGTTTCGACAGCACTGTCCTTCCGGCCCAGGAGGCAGGCGGGTCAAGGGCTTTCCTTGCACTCCGGTGATGCAATGCTGCAAAAATCACCCCTTCTGCCCTAGGCAGCTTTGTGCTGCTTTGCCTTCCTGCGGACCCCCCGTAAGGCCTTGGAGCCCCACCAAGGGAGTTGAAACATGCACTGGGCTGATGGGTCGCACCCGGCATATGCACTGCATTCCCACAGCATGGTCTCGACTGCATTGTTGTTCTATAAAAATAGAACAAAATTTTATAAATTTTGATGCGTGTCTATTAATACCTGCACCTGTCTGGCAGCCTCTGCCATGCAAGGTGATAGAAGCATGAAGCGTTAGATGTTAATTTGTATTTCACTTTACTAAGAGCCTGCCTGAATTGTTTTTCTGGGAAAATAACACTGGTTTGGGGCTTGTCCCTCCTGATGCACTGTCCTTACAGAAATAGCAGAATCCCTCTGTGTTTCAGCCTCCCTCCTAGACCAGTCGTTAGCTGCCATTCACTCCTGCAAAAGCTGTGAGCATGTATATGAAGGGAGAATCGAGCCCTTTGTAGCCACGTATAAGTGCTAAAGAATATGCATCAAACGATCTGGGGACACTATTTTAATAATTCATTACAGACAAATTGGCGCAGAGGAGAGGCAGGAACAAATCAGGGTGCAGAATAGGAGCCAACCTGGACTTGCAGCGTGGAGCATTGCTCTATTCTGTATCCCCTTGAGCAAGGTGACAAACAAAGCAGGGACCTAACGCTGAGTGTCTCTGTGCCTGACCCCTGCGAATCTGTAGTCGTGTTCAGCACCACGACTACTCTCAGGGTGGCTGTAAGTGCCGAGGAGAGCTTCTCAGTGCCTCCAGCCTATCTTCCGGAATAATATTTTGCTATAACACACTATGGATTTTATCCATAGGCTTATTTCAGTAAAATGTCCCAGGATTACTATTTTAAACAACTTTAGCCTTGCTTGTCAGACTCATTTTAGTAGAAAAGTAGGGCTGGAAGGGTCCTCATGAGGTCTTCTCATCCAGCCCCCTGCTCAAGCTAGGATCATCCCTGAATAAACCGTCCCAGCCAAGTGTTCGTCTAATCTTTTCTTGAAAACTTCCAAGGATGGAGATTCCCCAGGTTCTCTAGGCAGCCTATTCCAATGCTTGACCACCTACTAGATGTCAGAAGGCATCTCATGAGGGCATGGTCTGCACCAAAAAGCAGCAAAAGGCAGAACTGTGAAGGGTGTGGAGCTTGTTTTTGATGTTTTGTCGCTTTGCAGCCAGCAGATACACAGCTCACAAACACTAGGTTTTGGGGAAAGTCTAACACCCATCGCCCAGAGGGTCTGATTCTCTGCTGTTCTTCAGCCCATGTGCAAAGTGGGTATAAGACCCAGCGGAGTTGGAAAGGTGGTGTTTTGGCTCACAGAATCGTGGGAAACGAGGGCTGGAAGGGAGCTCAGGAGGTCACATCTAGTCCAACCCCCCGCTCTAAGCAGGACCAGCCCCAACTACATCATCCCAGCCAGGGCTTTGTCAAATTGGGTCTTAAAAATTTTTAAAGATGGAGTGTCTAGTTCACAACCTCTCTGAGGAGCCTGTTCCAGTGCTTTAGTACCTTCTTGTGAGAGAGTTTTTCCAAATATCCAACCTCAACTTCCCTTACTGCAACTTGCACCCACTGCTCCTTGTTCTGTCGTCTGTTTTGCACCCGCATTGACCAGTTGAGGTGCAAGGGAGGGAGTAACTGGCCCTGAGTTTTGAGAGCCTTGTGCACAGCGTGCCCCAAATGCTCAGCCATTCCCAGGAGCAGAAGTTTCTTGCCCTTAAGGAAGCAGCAGGTATTTCTGTCCTGGAGGCGCTGTCTGAGAGCGGGACTGGTGGCACAGAGGATGTCCATTCCTGGCAGTTCATCTCCAAGGGATTTCTGTCACCAGCTGGTCCTGCCACCTGGACTCCTACTTGACTGGGCTCCCCATCTGGTGGGAGAAGCACAAAGCTAGTACTGCCTCCTTCAACTTCCATGGGACTTGGGGGTCTATCCCTTGCATCCATGGCCTGTCACTTTGTCACCCCGCTGGTTACCAGCCCAGTTATGCCACAGGAGCCACACGCTTGACCCACTGTTGCACAGAGGCAAGGATCTCCAGGGATTTGGTCCTCCCCCCGAAGCTCCAAAATTGAAGAACTTGGATCCAAAGCCTGGATGAACCTTGTTAGACTACCAAGAGTATTAGTCTGTGCCTTGAAAATGCCATTCTGACATTAATTCCTAGCAGTGCCTTGCCTCCAGGTAGAAACCCAGTGCCACGGGTTCCCCACTTGCTTGGGACCCCCAGATATACACAGTGGGCGAGTTGACACAAGATGCTAACTGTGCAGTAGCCTAATTCTATTGTGCAGTAGTGTGCGAGGCAAAACCTGTGCAGTTAGCATCACTAGAAAGCCACGTGCCGGCAGTGCTGGCATTGATTTAGTACTTGGTTATACAAGTACTAAATGTAATGTGCAGTAATTATGGTACATTAATGAACGTGTAGACGCACCCAGTGTCTTGGAGTGGGGGCAGCACCCCCTGATGCCAGTGCAGTCATCTAGGCTGGGTGAGCCCCTGGCTGCTTGACCTCTAAGACAAGGCCGTCTGGTCTTTGGCCCCCTGCTATGCATAGCCCCCACCTCCTGGTTCAGCTCCTGGACATGGGTTTCATGCAGCAAAGTGGGCAGCTCTTTTTAAAGAAAAACTGCATTTATTAGTCAACTGCCATACAGTGGCTTTGGGCCACGAGGCCTAGGTCAGCCCCCAGGCAGAGTCCCAGGCAGGTAACCAGAAACACGAGAGGGGCTTGAATCCGTTTGGGCTTCCATTTTTGTCACTGTATGCAGACTGGCTCGTCATTCATCACAGATCTATTTCGAAACACCATTCACCCATCCTTCCCCCACGTACAAGCCAGTTAGGGAAATGGAGGCATGCAGCATTATTGTAACATAAGACCATTTTAACCTGAAGATATTGCAAACTGTGCTGTAGCCTGTCACACACAAGGTAGAGGCTTTGCACACCATCTCTCTCTGCGGTCCCAGGGCTCTGGGTAGGAATCTGGATGGAAGTTTGCCAGGCTATTACAGATGCAAAACATAATCAGAAACAATTTTAGAAATAGGGTCTCTGAGCTCATATGTAAAATAAAATGTTGTGCAAATGAAAATAAAATGATTAGTGAGTCTTCTATTCCCATAGTGAATATTCATACATGAAAAGGTGCTGGGCCATCCATTAAAAGTCTGCATGAAACTGAAAGACTAGGAGAAGTTGGGAATTTTTCTTGCTGTTATCTGCTCAAGAAATGGAAAGAAATATGAAGTCTATTTATGAAGCTAACCTTACATTTTTACATTAAAGGAAAAGCTTCAGGACTCAAAGAGCTCAGTGTACTCATGTTGGGAAGACCAGAAAAATCTCGACTCCTGAACTCTGCACGAACGGACACACGAAATCACCGTAGTGCAGGAGGAACTTGTAATGAGTCTATCGCGTTGGGGTGTGTGGGAGCAGGGTTTCATACTGGGGCAAAGCGATTCGGACAACTCGGGGCCCATTGGTTTGACCTCAGTTGTACCTGAGGTTCAGAGATGGGTGGAGGCCAATCTTACTGAATATTTTCATTAAGGAATTTGCAAAAATTGCAAAAATATAGTTGCAATTGAAATGTGTTGATAACGCAGTTAGGAAGAATTGTCTAGGGTCCAGAGACACGTGACAAAGATGGTAAAGAGCTTGGAAAGCAAGTCATACAAGGTGAGGCTGAAGGAGCTGGGCACATTCAGCTTGCGGAACAGGTGCTGAAGAGGGGACATGACAGCAGTCTTCAGATACTTGAAGGGCTGCCAGAAAGTAGAAGGCAAGCACCTTTTCTCTCTTGCTGTAGAGAGGAGGATGCAGACCAATGACTTGGAGTTGCAGCAGAGTAGGCTGAGGTCGAATAGCAGGAAAAACTTCCACTGGTAAAATAGCAAGGCTGTGGACTCGAGGCCTCGGGGCGTTGTGGACTCTCCGTTGCTGGTGGTGTTTAAGAAGGGGTTGGACACCCACTCGTTGGGGATGACCAAGGCGTAGTGATGCCTATGCTTTACCATGGGTGTTTGCAGGCTTCTGAGCTTTGCTGGTTGTCCCTGACCCCTCTTTCTGCTACCTGTGTCAGGGTGTCCAGAGAGGCATTGGGTGTTGGCTACAGCCAAGGCTGAGGGTTTGACTAGGGTGCTCCTCCAGGGACTTAAAACCAGAGGTTCCTGGATAGAGTGTCTTGCTCCTTCATTTAGGATCAGACCAATGCCATTTTGGGGGTCAGGAAGGAATTTTACCCTGTGGTCAGGTTGACATAGACAGTTATTATATTGCTGGTATATTAACAACCTTTTCTAGAAGCAGGACATTGGCTTCTGTGGTTCCCTGGCTTTACTTGTGGCAGGGTAAAGCATGGTGTTATATCTTGTGTTGTGTCAGGGTTGGTGTTAGTTTTATGCAGAGTTTAGGTGATGGTTGCATAGGATAGTTTGGGTAGGGATGATCCTGCCTCAGGCAGGGGGGTGGACAAGATGAGATTTTTGGAGGTCTTTTCCAGCCCTGCTTTATGATTTCTGTGATCAAAATGTCATACAGGAAGAAGGGCATGACCTTGAGAGTGCCAGTGGGCAGGCATTTAGCAAGCAAGGTGAAGTTGGGCTATCATTTGGAGAACACCAAAATGGAAAAGGAGCTGTTTAAACTAAAGGACAATATTGCCATGATAGGAATAAATGGGTATAACTTGCCTATGAATAAGTTTAGGGTGAATGTTAGAGGCAGGTTCTTGCCTTCACAGCAGTGAGATTCTGGAGTAGAAGTGGGAGGAATAATGCAAACTAGCTTTATAATGGAGTATGACGAGTTGATAAAAGGGATTTTATGATGCAGTTGCCCTTAGTAACATGGGACGAAATTCTGTGATCCAGAAGTTTCCTTCTAGTCCTATTTCCCTATGAATGAATGCACATGAAAGTGAGCTGGATGCCTCCTATCCAAGTTAACAGAGTGATACTGTATAATTTCAGCGCACTGTATTCACACAATACGCTAAGATCAGGAGGTTTGCCCAGAGAAATTACTTTATTAATAAAGTGGTGTAAGATTGACGTTGTAGTTGTGATGGTCCAGAAATTATGCAAGAGACAAGGATTTCTTAAGCTGATATCTTATGGGACCAACTATGTAGTTGGAATAAAGTTTGACAAGCTGTGAAAGGCAAACCATTCTTCCTCAGCTCTGATCACAAGGCTGAGGTAGAACGTATTACCGTCGAAAGCCTGGCTAACTTTATTCCAGCTGCATCGTCTGTCTAAAAAGAGGTATTTAACCTTAATTAATAATGTGTTTTCAAGCACTGTGTATTGTGCTCCTCTGTTTCTTGCTCTCCTTTTCACACACACACGCGCGCGCACACACACACACACTTTTTCTTTCTCAGGCTGTAAACATAATTTGCTTTACATAGTACACTACAATTATAGTAGCATATAGCAGCATTTTGAACCAAATAAATAACTGAACTCCCAACATGCCATTTGATGGTCTGGTAATAAATAGCATAAGTAATATGACTTCCAAGTTATTAAAATCCTTCAGCAAAGGTTCTTGAAAGGATGCACTTTTTTTTCAATTTATACTGCATTCTGCTGTGTAGGAAACTTCCAATAACTACACCATAGCTGTTTGACACAAACATTAAATCAACCTTTTGCAATGACAAGATGATATAGTGACACAGGTTGATGAAGATGGTTTTGTGTCCTGAATACTGTGCAATTTCATAGCACTTTATTCTTTGTCATATTGCAGGTGTCTCTTACCTAGTCCCTAAATAGCCCTTGATATTGCAGTGGGATATTTTCATGCAGTTTTGCAAATTATTTACTTTGAGTATGAGAACAATGGTATTAATGAAGTGCCATGTACAGCCAGCGTTGCCACTCTTACACATTCATTTGTTTAAATGTTAAAGGAATAAGAAATAACCGCACTGGAGTATGCAAAGGAGAATTGTAGGCAAGAAGCAAGAAAACAAGAGTAGATATTTCAGGATTGTTAGTGCAACTGTAGCAAAAAGCAATACGTGGGCAATACTGTATTGCACTGAGATTGCCCATGGAATTTCCTAATAAGAACATATTTGTGGACCTATTTTCAATTGGGAGGACATGAGCAGAGGCCATACTAAACTTAACAGCGAGAGTTAAATAGAAATCCCTTTTCAAAGTCAAAGCGGAGTTTTAAATTGCTACAAAAGTCCAGTAAACAGTGGTGGATTGGCTTTTCTGACCCGCTGCTTACCAATTCCTTTTATCTGCTCATGCTCACATGTCCTAGATCAAGAAGGCAATTTCCTTTACAGCAGCCTGGGACGTGCAATCCCAATAAGCCAGCAGTCATTTGAGTTTTACGGGATCAGTGGACTACAAAGGGAAAAGAAAGAGAACAATTTAATAGCAGTTCTTTTCCATGGGTGACTCAGTCTGTGCGCACCGTCTCGCCTCTCTCACCTCCTTTTGCTTATTGTGCTCTGCTTATCAGACTGGCCATAGAAAGCTTCTTAGCGAAAAAAGATGAGTCCAGACCTGAGAGTGAAAGAGAGAAAACATTTAAACAAAGTTTAACAACAACAGACAAGCATGTTTCCCCTTCCCTCCTCCTCCAGTAATCATCTGAGAACAAGCTTCGAATGATTTCTGCTATCAGCTAAGGTGCCGTGTTCAGTGCAGCATCAGGCCGCCGCACACCAGAGAAGGGCTCTTCTTTCTAGTCTGCATGCCAAAAAATGAATACAGCTCCCTATGGAAAAAGACTTCTCTCAGGCTTACAACAGGTTTTCTGTTCAGCACGATGTGGCACTGAACATTTTTTGTTCTTTTTTCTTGCTGTGGTTCCTATATATATATATGTATATGTATATATATATATGTATGTATGTATATATGTATATATATGTATATATGTGTGTGTGTGTATGCAGAGTCTTTTCTTGCCCAGCGTTAATATGCTGGTTTCCATCCTGGCGTAGTTTGGAAGTAGGTGAACAATCAGGATGCTCCAGCACTTGCTGCTGCTCATCCAAAATACACTGAGCATCTTATCCTCTGTCTCCAAAGCCAAGCCGTTAGGACCTTTTCCCCATAGTTCGCTGTATGGGCTTTTTGGAGCAATGCATAGCAGACACATCTCCATCCTTGGAGGCCAGAGTTTGGGCTTACAGTAAAGTTACCTGTGCTGCAGAGGGCCCTTCTTCCAAATGATGCTTCCCTGGCCCCAGGACTGGCATTTTGGACTGATTTTTAGTGCTTGAGGACTGCTCCAGTGCCCTAATCACGTGGCCTTTTCAAGTTTTATGGCCAGACCCAACAGCCTCTCTCTGCCTGGCTGCTCCAGAGCAGTGACAAAGCAGGTGTTGCTTTCAGCAGCAGAGACCCCCTCCTCGGAGCGGGGCGCGCAGAGACCCAGTGCAGCAGCCCTCCTCCCTTCAGCTCCAGCTGAATGGTCTTGCAAGGCTGCAGGGCCTTTCTACTCAAGAAGACCGTATGAAGTGGGGAAGAGTGTGTGGGATGGGGACACCGGGGGGGGACAGGCCAGCGCTCCCTCGTTCCTCTGTGAGAGGGAGAGGAGGATGGAGTCGTTACTCTAATAGGGATAGATTAATTCTGCTTCAGCTGACATAAAGGCCATAGCAAACGCGTTCACGTCGCGGCCCCTGTCAGAGTCTAATGAATCTGCTAAATCCTGCTAAATACTTGTCATCAACTATCTCAGACATGCACGATTCTGGAAGACCGTCTAGTTTATGACGAGGATATGAGAAGAAGAAGAAGATCAATTTAGCAGAGCTTTGGGGGACTAGGCATTCATTTTCCTGCTGGTGTACAATGCTTATGTGTTTTTCCTCTTCTAGGATTTAGGTGATTTTACACCAAAGGAAGGACCAAATTGCTTGTCAGAGAAACACCTGCTCCCATTGAAGTACATGGCACATCTCCTGTTGGAGGCAGCAATCCTGGTGCCTCTGTCCTCAAGTTTATTGGCTTTGCTGAGAGTCCTGACACTCCAGTGAGTCTCGTGGCAGCAGACTGCTGCACCACGCATAGCTTCTCCAACGTCAGCGGGGCTTCAGAGAGGCATGCAAGGATTGGTCCAGGATGACTGCAGACATGAGGCCCAAGTGTCAGCACCGAACTTTTTATATGGTACAAAGCTAAAAGCTGAATTGCACATCAGTATGCACAGTAGGAACTGCTTTCCTAGGAGTTAAGGCCAAGCCATAACCACTGGGAAAGTAGGGCTTTCGTCTCAGCCCTACTGCATGTCTAATATGGGGTAGCATAGAAAGCAAACTGGTTACTGAGTAGATAGAGACAGCGAACCAGTCTGATATGCACTTTACTCAAAGCAAATTCATGAAGGCTTTTCTTAACGCCCTAAAACAACTTCATTTTTCTTTGCTCTGAGTGTGGCAGACAAAGTCTGTGTTTCCTATCATTCTTTTAGGGCTGTTGGGGCAAAAACTTCCAACCCACAAAGCAAACTTTGTGATGCTTTCTGTCGTCATTTCAGCACAAACTGGAAGGTGTTTCTACGGTACAAAATGACGTGATCCTTAAAACAGACCTCTATGGGAGAAGGGTAAAGGTATCAGGTGAATATCCCAGAGTATTATCAAGACCCCTCTGTGCTTTGGGCTAATTTGTAATGGGATGGTCTGGGTTGGGGCCGTTCAAGGGAGATTGAGGCAGGC
Organism: Crocodylus siamensis; assembly: GCF_052110815.1. Classification (NCBI taxonomy): domain Eukaryota; kingdom Metazoa; phylum Chordata; order Crocodylia; family Crocodylidae; genus Crocodylus; species Crocodylus siamensis. Next base: position 294,711,969 of record NC_143396.1, read on the forward strand.
ATGATCCTCATAGACCGTTCTTGAGGTCCCATAGATCTTCCTGCTCACCTGTTTGCTTTCCCCTGTACCATGCCCACAGAAGCAGCCATCCTAGCTAGAAGGACAGTGGCTCTTAATGAACTGCAAAACAGTTTCCAAATGAGGAAGGCAGAAATATGAAACATAAATATTAATTACTAATGATTTAGATTAGTGGCACAGAGGATACTAGAACAGGAGCAGGAGACACTCTTGCTACACAGCGGTATAAGCACTTTTGGCCTTGCGGGAATTGGGACCGAAGACGCTATAACAATTAGCTGAGTTTTCATCATGACAGCTTTTTGCAGAATCAGGGGATTGTCCAGATCAAATAAGTTCCTGTTGACAATTTGGCTTCATTTCAAGGAAGTTCAGTTCATGCATAGGCAAACTAGGTACATGCCTAGGACCCTAAGTGAAGAAGAGGGCCCAGTTGTGCTTATTTTACGTATTATAATTATTGAGTGAAAAAAAGGTAATATAAAAATGTCATCTTCAGCTGGTGGCCCATGGGTTTGTTTGCCATGGACCCACTACAGGGTTAATCCTTCCCTGGTTGTATCTCAGGTAAACTTGTCTTAAAAAGAAGGTGAGTGAAGACTTCACTGTTCATGCTGAGATAAAAAAGGGAAATTGCTGATTCAGCCAATTTCTGCTCTCTGGTTTAATCTAGCTCACTTGTAAATCAAGCGATGCCTTTGAAATATCTGTCTTCCTCGCTAATTGATACACCTCTCATGCTGTTCTATGCTTGGGATCCCATTTAGCTAATAAGCATGATAACCTAATTCCTTAGCAGAGAGTCAGCTCATTTGTCTGGTGAAGGCCATCAATCATCTCTAGTCGTCTCAGCCACCTTGGGAATACATGGCTTGTTAATAGAGTGAGACCAAAGGAGGGTTGGATATTAGGGAAAACTTTCTCACTAGGAGGGTTGCGAAGCACTGCAGGGGTGGTGGGGTCTCCATCCTTGGAGATCTGCATCTGTGGCTGGGATGATGTAGCTGGGGCTGGTCCTGCTTGGAGCAGGGGGTTGGACTAGATGTGACCTCCCGAGGTCCCTTCCTACCCTACGTTCTTATGGGGGCCTTGTTTCTGCATTGCACCATGGTGCTGCGGAAGGGCTCAGTCTGGGCAGTCTCCTTGCAGGGAGGAAGCCTCATGTTTTACCGACGGAGAGCACAGTGTGTGTAAACCCCGTCTCTGGCTGGCCGGGATTCATTCAGCTGGCCAAGCCCTACCCCACCTCCTACACCGGGGCTTCGGGGGGCTCCCCAAGCAGGGGGAGATGGGGCAGTCCCAAGCGCTGCTCGTGGAGAGCGTGGATCTGGGGGACAGGCAGACGAGGTTCTTCCGGTAAATCTGCTATCTTTTATCAGACCCACTCAAATAACTGGAAATAGTCACTCATCCAGGACCCTGTGTGTGCTGGAGCAAGTGGTGCGTCAGCCTCGGGGACCCGGGGCAGCTCCCGGCGAGCTGCCTGCAAAGTGCAAGGCTGGAAGCAGGAGGGTTGGATTGTCTTTGCCCAGTGACCCTGCTCCTCTCCCCATGTGCTGTCCTGTCTTCTCCTCTTTGCTGCCTGTAGGGTAAGAGCATTATTATGTTGTTGTGAGGAGAACCACTACTACCGCAGGCTACCGCCAGCCTCCTTAATGAAGGGACACTCATTTATAATGGACTTGCAATGCATTTGTTTGACCGTGGTCATTAGCGGCATTGCTGCTCCTGAGAGAAACTGTTTCATCTGCAGCTTACTGGAAACGTGACAATCTGGTACAGCGCTTCCACCTGCCACGTACCTTTGCTGACGCAGACACACACGTGTTCATGTGTTCACGTGCACACGGAGACGACAACACCGGGGGTGCTCAGTGGCAGTGCATGACCTGGGGCAGACCGCTCAGTCCAGAGCGGCTCCATCCTTTTGTCTGCCAGACCCTGAGCGTAGTTTGGGAGGATTACTTCCCGAGGGATTTCTTGTTCAACCTGGACAGGATGCCGTGCAATTCCCAAGTCCTGTTCAGCATGTGTGTGCTGCCATTAGGGGAGGAGAGGACAAGATTGTCTGTGGTGCGATGTATGGAAACAGGGGAATATCAGGACAGATCAGGGGATTAGTAAGTAAGGCACTGAAGGGCAAGAGCACTGGTGCGGCGGGAGTCCAGGAAGGGTGCCCGATCCTTCAGGCACAAAAGGGGACCATCGCAGTGCACATAAAGGGAGGCAAAACAGCCAACAAACCTCTTGGCTGAACAGGGAAATCCAGGGGAGCCTAGGTGGGGAAAAAGAGAGGCTTACAGACCGTGGAAGCAGGGGGCAGCCGCCAAGGAGGAGTACACCTGCTTGGCTCTCACTTGCAGGGAAGCAGTTAGCAAGGCCAAAGCAGCAATGGACCTCAGGCTGGCAACAAAAAGACAATAAAAAGTCCTTCTTTAGGTACACAGGGAACAAAAGGAAGGTGCATGGGAGTATAGGACCGCTACAGGGTAGACTAGGACAGCTGGTAACAGATAGGAGGGATAAAGCTGAGCTCCCAAATGAGTTCTTTGCATCTGCATTCCTCAGCACGGGTAAAAACATCTCTCCCAAAGGGACCAAAGCCAGGCACAGGAGGGACTTCCACCCACCAACAGATGTGTGTATAAAACAGTATATATCCGGATTGTGTGTATATATATGTGTGTTTGTATATATGAATATGTATGTATAAAGCAAAAGCTACACCATAAATCCATGATGTTTGCAGTCAGAGTGAGATTTCTTAGGAATGTCTTCTAATGTCCGCGATTAGATTCTCTTCTGTGTACGTAAAAGCTCAGCCCATCTGTGGTAAACTCCTGGTATTCCTGCATTCATCCTGAATGTGCAAACCCCCTCCTGGCAAAGACCGGTACCTTTCCATGTTGGGAAATTAATTTAGAAAACAATCAATCTTGCATTATTATTTCATCATTACTATGGGTGTTAATTGATCCGCAGTCCTAATCTGAGGTCAAGACACCCGTGTGCTTGGCAGTGCAGCCTCTCACAATCTTACCGATGATGAGAGACAACTGGAAGCAGAAAACAAAAGAGGAGAGGGGAGGAAGGAAGGATGAAAGTACAATAATGTTGTTGTTTCGTGTAAAGCCTTCAGGCCTGCACCTTCATTTGAAATTTCCAAAGGGCTCTGCACCTCTATTTGAATTTTTTTAGGGGTCTGCAAATGAAAAAAAGTTAAAAACCACTGGTCTACAACAGCTCTGTAGTTGGTTTAAATGGAAGGAAGAGTTATGGATTACCGGTCAAGAGCGTGGGTACTTGACGGGCTCACCTGCAGTTTAGAGCTGTTTGAAAAATAAGTGCAATTTGGAGCCTGTGCTGGTCTCGTATTGCAGACCCGACACGATAACGTGTGCTGAACCCACTTGGAACGAGAGGAACGAAGGAGGTCATGTTTTCTTTTCAAAGCCTTTCAGCCAAAGGGACAGCACAAGGTTACCCGGGAAAATAATTTGCAAAACAATTGCTGCATCTACAGGATTTGAAAAGGAAAACAATAAAGGACTTTGCACATAACAGTGTTGGGATTTTTGTTCCCATCAGATAAACGGCAGGAGTGCTGCTGACTCAGCTGTTTAAGTGACTGAGTCCGGCAATCAATAGTGGCTCAGACATGCTCGCAGGACACTTATTTTAAACAGCCCGTATGCAGGTTAAAAACCGATAACGATCTTTTCATTTAATTCAGGTTTAACTTTAATTTTAGGCTATTTTTTGTAATTAGGGGCCAAATCCTGCTGGCTTGATTCATATCATCCAACAGAGACAGTTCACCCCGGGTATGGGCTACAACAAAGCTTCAGGGCTGGAGCTGGCCTTGTTACTACCCGTCGGCTGTTCCCCGTGCATCTGCCCTGCAGCACTTCTGAAGTTTTTGTGTTTACTCTGCGATCCCATACTTGCACGTAAAAATGACAGGGTGGGGTTTGTGGGCATTCCTGCATCGGTTTGAGGTGAAATCCTAACATTTCTGCGAGTATGTCGAAGCGAGTGGCAAACCCACCAGCTCGATCTAATGTGACGCGCTGTCTAAGACTGCGGGAATTTACACAAGGAGTTAAAAACCCCCAAACCCTAACATATTCATGGTGGAAACCAGCCACCTTCATTACAGCCAGGAAAGACGCATGATGTCCTCCATCCTTTAGACAGTGCTGTATGTGCAGTCCCTTGTCCCGGCTGCTCTTCGTGGCCCAGGCTTTCTCTGACCTAGCCACCGACCCGAGGCGTGGGCCACTTCAGCCGGGCGCTCCGGGGCCGGCTTCGTCTTCTCGTTTTTCCTTCGCGGGCCTCTCCCCGAGCTCGGAAGACTTTTCGTTCTGCAGTGGGATCAATCGGTGATTGATCGATGCTCTGTGGAAATCAAGCAGTGTATTAAAATGCTCTGCTTCATCTTTCCTCCTTGTTTTAACAACTCAGAGACGTGGCGCAGATAGTTTGCCCTCCGCTCGGCTTTCTCTTGGGGACCGTCGTACGCAAGCCCTTCCAGGAGCCTTTGTGGCTCGTCGTTTCAATTTAGATGAGGCTGATTTGCTATCGTTCCCATTCTGTTCGGAGGCTTCAGCAAACAAAGGCCTGCCGAGCGCCGGCAAGTTTCCTCGGGAAGACGTTGGAAGTGCCTGTTCTGTGCTGACTGCCGTTGGGCATTAGCAGTCCAAACGAGTCCCAGGAACTGTCTGCGGGTCAGGCCTGGTTTGTTTCGACAGCTTTTTGTCAATCAGTGATTTTTCTGTCGTCATTTGATGTGGAAGATTAATATAAAAAAACCCCAAACTTTATCCTAAGTATCTAAACTCTGCCCGAGGCACCAACTTCTGCAGGGCGGTGATGCCGCTGAAGGGCAGAGGCGCTGGCAATACTTCTCCGTTGTGGGGATCTGCTGCTCCAGCCAGCGTGGGAGACTCCCGGGGTGAGTCTGCCTCGGAGGCAAGCAAAGAGGAGGGCTGGCAAACTTTTCCTTGTTAGGAAATGAACCAGACCGCCTTGTCAGGAAAGGTGCCTCAGGTCATGATCGGAAAGAGCATGCCACGGCATGGCCCAGGGGCTTGAGGAACCGAAGCCTGCAGATGTAGACCAGGGCCGTGGACTTCAGGCCCAGGGGGCTGCCTTCCCACTGCACTGGGGTTATGCTGCAGCTCATGGCCTTTTTGTGAAGGACGTTGAAAGATCTCAGTGTTGGGCCAAAGGAAGAATGGGAAAGCCTGGGAAATCTCAGACAGCATACTGGAAACGGTCATCTTCCAGCGTGCCCTCTAAACACCTTGCGGTGTCATCCTCTCCTCTGCCTCCCCCTGCCCCAGCAAACCCCCGGCTGGAGGAGAGGGCAGGGGAGCTTCTTGCCTCCCAGCTCAGCTCAGCAGCAGGTTTTCATAAAAGAAAACCGAATTACAGAAATGCAAAAATCTAGAACTCTTGGTTGGTTCCACAATGATACCTTTTATTAGACTGACAGAAACTGCAAAAAACCAAAACAAACAGAAACTTTTTTCTGCAAGCTTTTGGGCTCATGCACCCTTCGTGAGGCTCAGGCAAAGTTCAAGATGGTAAAAAGTCCCCATAGGTAGGAAACAAACTTCATTTTTGCACAGAGGAAGCAGAAGCTGGAAAACTGTCCCATGAGAGTCTCTTTGTGAGCTTGCTCTTTATGGGGGAATCAAGCAGGATTTCTTCCCTGGTGGTGTCCGATGGCTGGCAGGGAGGTGTAGAAACCTTTCTTGTTGTTCAGCAATGACATTTATAATTCAACATTGGCTAAAATTCAGTATTTTCCATGTTCCAGGGATGTATGTGGGAGCCATGTTGGTCTGAAACAAAAAGAAATGCAAAAAACTAGAACTCTTGGTTCCAAAATTCAGAATGACGGAGAACTGGAAGCTTCCAGTTGAAGCTAAGGGTCTTTATCCTGGACCTGGACCTGTAATGTGCACACAGAGGGATTTAGGAGCCTTGCTTAAGTAGATACATTAATTTCTGTGCAGCAAGTTTTGTGTCTACTTGTAAGTCTGGGGCCCCAGGAAATACAGAGAGTGTCAATGGGTGTACACACACACACACACACACACACACACACACACACACACACACACACACACACACACACACACACACACACACACACACACACACACACCCCCCTTCAGCTCTTGGGATCAGTTGGTGTTCGATCTGCTCAGCGTTTCTGAAACTGAGTCCTACATAGGATTGATGTGCCTTACTCTTAGACCCCCCAGTCTGAGGATCTGGCAGTTGTGCTAGAGTAGGTGAAATCTGCTTGCAGAAGGTGAAAGGGCTGGCACATTTTGTAATTATAATGCATTTATTGCAAGAAGAAGCCACATTTAGATTTATGCAGCCAATTCTACAGGAGTGAGCATGCTTGATCTGTGTGCAAATCTCTCTTTGTCCACCCAGGTAGGTATTTTTATATGCAGGGTGGGTACTTCTCTGGCTCCTACCTCAGAGCATGTTCAGTTAACCACTTGCTTTTACAGATGTAAGGTTTTGCCCGTACATTTTTGTGGATCCACCAAGTGCACGCAATGGCTGAAAAGTAGCCCATGCTCTGCTGTTAGCAGCTTTGCAGAAATCTGTTAAGTAATTGAGCCTCCGAACATGAGTAACAAGTTGCTTTTATCTTGTCGTTTCCTTGCAGGTGCCATTATTTGAAAACCTAACTTGTGCATCTTATCTAATTATTCGTTTCTCCTAGGGAGTTATTTTTTTTCCTCAGCAAACTTTAAATTGAGTGTCTTTCTCTTTTGAAGTAGCTTTCAGCAGAGACGAATGAACCAAAACAAGGGTCATATACTGATTACACCTCCTCTGCTTGCTGGTTTGATGAACGCTCTTTGCCCTCTTAGAAGGAGCTGTTCATGATCCCATCTGGCAGCGTTCGGTCTCTGCAAGGTGCTCGCTGGTGGGAGCATTTGCCTCTGTTCTCATGTTCCTCTTTTCGCCATGTGATGACGGGCCCGGGACAGCCATTCCTGATCGCGGTGGACAAAGCTCCCTATGCAAACCACCCACCTTCCAACCCGAATGTTGCACCATCAAAAATCTAACGGCTGAGAGATCGTCTCTCGATAACTTCTTTGTGCTTCTTTCCCAGTCGCTTATCTATCGAATTATTTGTTACAGTTTTACAGCTCTTCTGTGAGGGTCCTGAGGTCTCTTAGCTCAGAACTAAGAGATATTCTTCAAAGTATATGACACGGTGTCCGACAGAGATGAGTCCAAGCCAAAATCCGAGATGAAAATACAGACAGAATTCATACCTCAAAGCTTTTGGGTCAGATTTGAACTCTCTGAACTCTGGGGAAAGTTTTCTGGATATCAGCTTTTCTGAAGCAGGGTTTTTGATGTAGCCCATTACGCTAGCATGACATCTGGATTGGAGTTTGTATCTGGGATGTTTGTTCTGCTCTTGTTCTGCTGTGAATTATCCCTTCCATAGCCCTGAATGGGTTTTGTGGCCTTTTTACTGTTTTAATGGGGTAAGGTTTATGGGCCATGGCATAAAAGGACACTGTATTCAGGCATAAGGGCTAAGTACAGACAGTCAAAAAGCCCAAGGCTGAATGGATTCAGTCTTCACAGGGTAGTTTAAGATGTGTAGATTGAATCGATAAGCGAGTGAACAGACATTCACTTTTGATTCTAGAAATGCAGCCACATGTCTGCAGTGACTAGGGCCAGGAACCGGAGGGCGCTAGAGCACACCTCCCTGCCTGGCTGGAGCAGACAGCTTGGGCCAAGTCTAGCCCGCCCACCCTGCAAAGCATCCTGGGATACCGGGGGACTGTGAGCTAACTTGAATTTGGAGGGGATCTGGGCCAGAAGCTCAATGAATAGATTTAACCTAAATCAGTTCAGTCTGCTACTGCATCCATCCAGGTTTATCTTAAACCAGTTGGTTCTGGCTGTTTTGAAAGTGGTTTATATGCACTGAACTTCTGTTGTGTTACAGCTTTAACTTGTTTCTGACTACTTGTACTGGTTTATGTGTCATTTCTGTCCCTAGCTGAGGCCAGCAAGACTAGTAGTTGATGTTCAGCGTTGTGGTGCTGTGTATCACCACTTTAGGAGCAGTCTGGTGCTTGTAGCTGAAGCAAGCTGGGTGCAATCAGAGCTTTCTGTCCTGTCCTGGGGCTGCCATCTGCTACCAGGTAAAGGAGGTGGGACAGGATGAAGATGATGAGGACTTGTAGGTTTGGAGATCCCTGTAAGCTATAGGACATCCCAGATACTAACCTGACCGGAGACTTTGGGTAAACATAGGTTTTGCTGCTTTGACCCGAAGCTCTGAGGTGAGTGTTAAATGGGTTTTAAGTTGGCCCTGTGTCGAGCTGCCACCTAAGAGCATGGGAGAGTCAGCCTCTCTCCAAGGATGTGTAATCTAAACCTGCATAAACCAGATTCAGTGCTTTTCCTTTAATGTATCCACTCCCGCCACTGTCAAGGACAGGATGCACCATTGGTCTTACCCAGTATGGCACTTATATTTTTATGCTTTTAAGGCCTATGAACTTTGCAGGCTGGGGTGCTGCAGGGACCTTCTTCAAGGGACTGGTTTCTCTCAGTTTCATTTGGTCATCTCCCTTCTTGATCCAGTATGAGATCCAACAAGAGGTTTACCAACAAGAGTCTGTAAAAATGCTGTGTAGATTTAATAGATTTCATAGACATTAGGGCTGGAAGGGACCTCGGGAGATCATCGAGTCCAGCCCCCACCCCAGGGGCAGGAAGTCAGCTGGGGTCATAGGAGCCCAGCAAGATAAGCATCCAATTTGCTCTTGAAGGTGTTCAATGTAGATGCTTGAACCACCTCCGCTGGCAGACTGCTCCAGACCTTGGGGGCTCGGACAGTAAAGAAGTTCCTCCTTATGTCCAGCCTGAAGCGGTCTTGCAGGAGTTTGTGACCGTTCGACCTCGTCATCCCTTGGGGCGCTCTGGTGAACAAACGTTCCCCCAGATCCTGGTGGTCACCCCTGATAAACTTATAGGTGGCCATCAGATCACCCCTGAGCCTATGCTTTTCCAGGCTAAAGAGTCCCATGGCTCTCAGCCTGTCATCGTAAGGTCTGCTTTCCTGACCTCTGATCATGCACATGGCTCTCCTCTGCACTCTCTCAAGCTTCTCCACATCCTTTTTGAATTGTGGAGCCCAAAACTGGACGCAGTACTCCAGCTGCGGCCTCACCAAGGCCGAGTACAAGGGGAGAATGACGTCCCGGGATTTGCTCGAGAAGCATCTATGGATGCAAGCCAGCGTTTTGGTCGCTTTACTAGCCGCAGCATCGCATTGCAGGCTCATGTTCATCTTGTGGTCAATGATGACCCCCAAGTCTCTTTCTTCTGTAGTGCTAACCAACGTAGCACTGCCGAGCCTATAAGGGTGCTGCAGGTTTTTCCTCCCAAGGTGGAGAACCTTGCATTTATCGGTGTTAAACACCATCAGGGTCTCCCCTGCCCATTTGCTGAGCCTGTCCAGGTCAGCCTGGATCACCCGCCTATCTTCTGGCGTGGATGCTTTGCCCCAAAGTTTGGTGTCATTGGCGAACTTGGCCAGTCGACTCCTGACTCCAATGTCCACATCATTAATGAAGATGTTGAACAGGATGGGTCCCAGGACAGAGCCTTGAGGGACCCCACTGGTCACAGGGCACCACGATGAGTGATTGCATCAATCACAACCCTCTGGGTCCGACCACGGAACCAGTTTCCCAGCCAGCAGATCGTGGTGGAGCCAAGGCCACAACTGGCCAGTTTGGCCAAGAGGTGATCATGGGATACCAGATCAAAAGCTTTTTTGAAGTCAAGATATATGACATCAATCTCTTCTCCCTCGTCCAGGTGATAGGTCACCTGGTCATAGAAGGAAATGAGATTGGTCAAACAAGACCTACCCACAACAAACCCGTGCTGGCTATCCCTTAGGATGTTGGCGTCGGCCAGTCTGTTAAGGATGGCCTCCTTAATAAACTTTTCTAAGATCTTCCCCAGGATAGAAGTCACGCTAACGGGCCTGTAGTTAGCCGGATCCACTCTCCTCCCTTTCTTGAAGATTGGCACCACATTGGCCTTCTTCCAGTCTTCGGGCACTACACCAGAGCGCCAGGAGCTCTCAAAGACCCGTGCCAGGGGCTGGGCTATGACACTCGCCAGCTCCTTGAGTACCCTGGGGTGCAGGTTGTCAGGGCCGGCTGACTTGAAGGTATCCAGCTTCTCAAGGTGTTCCTTCACGAGGTCAGCATAGATGGAGGGTAGGGGATCCCCCTCACCCGGATCTCCCTGTCCCACAGCAGGCATGGGCATCCCGTGTGACTGATGAAAGACTGACGCAAAATACCTATTTAATAGGTTGGCTTTTTGCTGGGCGTCAGTTGTCAGTTGCCCCATCTGGTTTAGCAGGGGTCCAACATTGCCCTTGCTTTTCCTTCGGCTCCCCACATATCTGAAAAAGGACTTTTTGTTGTTGATGCCTGAAGCTAGTTGGAGTTCAGTTGCAGCCTTGGCTTTCCTGGTTTGGTCCCTGCAGGACCGGACCAGCGCGGAGTAATCCTCCTTGGAGGTGAATCCTGTCCTCCATCCTTTATAGGCTTTCCTTTTTAGCCACAGGAGGTCCGCTAGGTCCCTGGAGAGCCAGGGGGGCTGCTGTGCCTTCTTGCTGCCTTTCCTCCGTGTTGGAATAGATTTAGCTTGTGCATTGAGGATCGCTGCCTTGAGAAGCAACCACTCTTCTTGAACTCCCCTCTCCCTGGGGTCATGGTCCCCGAGGGCCTGACCGACTAGCCTCTTGAGCTTGTCAAAGTCGGCTTTTCTGAAGTCAAGGACTTCTGTGTTGCTGACTGACTTGCCAGCTTTACGGCGGATGGTGAAGGTTGTCCCGGGGTGGGGAACTAAACCCCAGAGTCACGGTGGGCCGGGGTGGCAATTAGACACGATAACAGGCCGGGTTCTATTGGCTATGGAGAACTGAGGCACGGGAAACGTAGCGGTTTCTTAAACAAGTTGGAAATTTATTTGACTTACGCTTAGGTGCGTAGGAGAACGATGTCTTCAGTTACAGTTTACAAACTTACGAATAACAAGAAAAACAAAGGGGTGTGTTGGCCCACGAGGTTCAGTCAAAGACCTAGTCCCAGGGCTGGTCAACAGCTCATTGAATGGATAATACGAACAACAAACTAACTGTAACGTGGTGAATGATGAAAACGAGACGTGACGCCAGTCCAATATTGGTGGACGATCGAGTAGTCGTAGAGTAATGCCGAGGTCGGGATGCCAGAATGTTGAGGTGAAGTCGTAGTGGGATGGTCCAAAATCGTAGTCAGCAATCGGTCAAATTGAATCGGGAACGAGGAGATCAAAACCGCAATCGCTCTAACCAGCAGAGTGCCAATCTGGGGAAGGAGACCAGTAGGCCCAAGAGCCTGACTGCCAGACAGTCCCTGGAAACACCAGCCTCTGTCTCCAGTGATGCGATCTTCTCCCCCCAGAAGGAGGGGCCCTCAGACCTTTTATAGCAGCCCTATAGCCAATCAGGCTGCTTGACTAAGAGAAATTTCTAGAGGTATTACCTCATTCCAGTCGTACACTGGGCATGCTCTGCACTAAGATCTGCATAGCAACTGAGTCTGCTCAGAGCTGGAAGTGGGTCAGGGCTGATTGACAGCTCCTGAGGTCATAGAAAGGGTAGTCCAGGCCCTGTAATTTTCCACTCTCAGTCAGACTGAGTTCATGCATTGGCAGCACCTATACTTAAAATTTGGCTTCAACAAAGGTGATCAGCTCGTGGTCGCTGTCACCCAGCTTCCCATCGATCACTAGGTCGCCGATTAGGTCGTCCCCCGTAGCCAGTACCAGGTCGAGCAGCGCTTTGCCTCTCGTTGGCCCATAGACTTCTTGAGTCAGGTAGAGGTCATCTGCGCAAGAGAGAAAGCTTTGCGACCGCTCAGATTTTGCTGAGTGATCTTCCCAGGAGATGTCCAGGTAATTGAAGTTGCCCATGACAACCAAGGTCCTGGAGCAAGCGGCCTCAGTCAGTTCCCGGGCGAACTCCTGGTCAAGCTCAGGACTTTGAGTGGGAGGTCTGTAGTAGACTCCCACCGTTGTGTCCCCTGTGCCATATTCCCCACGAATTTTTACCCAGAGGGTCTCTAGCTGTCCATGCCGGTCGCCAACATCAGCTTGCAGGGACATGTAGCTTTCCTTCACATAGAGAGCTACACCCCCGCCCCTTTTGCCAACACGATCCCTCCTGTACAGGGTACAGCCCTCTATACCCGTGGTCCAGTCCTGGGTGGAGTCCCACCAGGTCTCCGTTATCCCAATGACGTCATAATTCTTTGCACTGAGCAGGAGGACGAGCTCGTCCTGCTTGTTGCCCAGGCTCCTGGCATTAGTGTACAGGCAGGCAAGTGTGCCCTTGGGGGCTCTTGCCTTGCCCACAGATTGTGCCAGGGCTGGGGCAGGGGTAATATGCGACAAGACATCCACAGCAATGCAGCTCTTGCACAGCTGAAATTCCTGCCTTGTCTTACACACTGCTGCAGGTGACACTGATGTCCAGAGCAGACAGAAGATCACCTCCCCTCAAGGTAGCTGACGTCATAGGCACTATTCTTGGGGGACATAATAACCTCTTTGAATTGAGAACTTGTTTGCATTCCCTGGGGGAAAAATGGAGCCGTGACACCTACATCAGCATAGCTGACACTGGTGTGGTGTTACCCCTGATTTGTCCTGGGGTAACTGTACCTCAGATATGTTACATTCTAGTATGTTGGGTGCCTGTTCCCTGTTTCCACGGGAGTGAAGCCAGCTTACATTGGTGGAAACATGTTTTATGGCCAGAATCTTGGTTATTCTGGTTGGGGAACAAGTCTTGAGTATCGGCCTCTTTGCATTATATAGAGTCGATCATTTACATGGGGCAGCTCCCCACTTTCTTCTCCCATGGGGATTTTGCACATGCAAAAAAGACTGCATTTAAATGTTGTAGGAGCAGGGAGAGCGGCGGACAATCTGACCGTGTATCTATCAGGTCATTTCTTATTGTCCACGTGGTAACCAAGTTTTCAAGCACAGCTTCTCCAGCACTGCAGACACAGATTTTGTGCAAGCCCCCGTTTGCCTGGACACACAGGTAGTTATTTTCATGCTCATGTTTCACGCATAATTACAGCATGTCAGAGCAGACTTGATTAACCAAATCTGCAGGAGTGTGGTAATTACTGTGCTCCAGCAGACTCCAGTGTCACATGTATGAGCATCCCATCATTTGATGAGCCTTAGTTAAAGCACCCCTGCTGCCATTTTTCAGCTCGGGGATGCTGATACACGTGACGCTACAGGTGCTTTAATTAGAGCGGCTCTTGAAGCCCTGCCCTGGAGCACGTGTATAAACACCCAGAGGCAGCTAGTTTCATGCTCAGGCTGTTAGTGTTTTTTCAACTACAAGTTTTCAATATGCCTTATCATTTACATAGATTTAGGGGCCTCATTTGAAAGGTTTCTCATTAAGATGACCATTTGGAAAGGGTAATCACAGGGGTTGTGTTCTACTCAAGTAGAAGGTGAACACATTTGGCACGTTCTCAGACTAAAGTAGTCAATGATGCAATGATGTAAAAACAACTCAAGGTTTTCCTGCTGGTCTGTCATCTTGAGTCCCCATCACTGCTTCCACATTAGGAAGGGCCTTAGAGATCACCTCTTTCTTTGCCTTGCATGTTGACCTCTTGAATAGATGAGAAAGGTTATCCATCTGCACATATTTTACTGAGCACTGTGTTTGAGACTTCTACCTTGTCTCACAGTGAGGCATAGCACGTCCAATGTCACTGGAGTTTGGCAGTCGTTCCTGCATAAGCATTTTTGTTTCTTTTTTTCTTGACAAACACCACAGCAGACAAAATCTATTTCTGACTCTCTGATTATAACACTTGCTGTTTGGCAAAGCTGTAATTCTGACAAAGAACCCAACCCTCTCTTTCATCCTGCTGCACACATCCACAACAGCAGCAAAGAGGCAAACATCAAGATCAGCGGGCTCTCTCTGCTGGCTCAGCACTAATGCATGATACGAGGGCAGTTGCAGAAGGGTAAGGATCATGAGAAGAGACACGAGGCAGGAAGGAAAGGCACTACGGAGAAGATCACAGGCGCTGGAAGGAGTCAAGACTGCTGGCCATGAGAAAGCAAGGGCAGTGCCAAATAATGGGCCAGGCTACATGGATGACCCTTTGGCTTTTCAGTCAGGTAATCTGCTGCTCTGTGTGCCTCACACCTGCTCTGGTTCTCCACTCCCAGGAAGTCTGGGCTTCAGGCACGTGGGTCGTTTTTACCACCCGTGCAGTCTGCAGTCCCTGTCCTCTCTGCACGGGCTTTCCTGGTGATCCAGCATGACATTGGTCCCCGTGCACACAGAGGTTTCTGCAGCGGGGAACATTTCTGGACAGCATTAGGACCTCCCCTCTTCTTTAAGTTCAGGGGCTGAATGGGGCCAGCCGGCAATGGCACAGAGCTCTTGCATTCATCCCTCTCTCCAGATTTGCTTTGGAACGACTCCTCTTAGGCATCCATTTCCCCTGGCACCACTTCTGTTACCTCTGTGCTTCTCCTGCTCTGCCTCCCTTGGTAGGCACATGCCTGAGGTCAGTCAGCAGGGAATGAGTAGGCCATGCGGTATCTTCAATCTGCCTCTATCGTAAAAGAGTGTCACGGGTGCGCTCGGATGAATGGCCAGGCCGCGTTGTAAGTCGGCAGTGTGCTAGGCCTTGACGCAAAGGCCTCTGGACAAGTGGCATCTTACCCTCACGTAGCAGAAGCTCACCCGCCTCGAAACTGCCTGACAAACAAAGGCCTGGGAGATGGACTGGGAGCTTGCTTCATCCACTCCATGCATCGGCTTGGTATTGCAAGGTAATAATAGCTGGCGTGAGTCGAAACAAAACACTGCAGCCCAAAGTTTTGATATGGCGCACAATTGGTCACCGGGAACAAATTGCTGAGAGAAAAGATGACTGATTGGTCGCTGGAAGTAAAACACTACAGCCTAACAGTATAAAAGCAATCGTGGGAAGAGCCCCGATGGGGGAAGTTCGGAATGAAACTTCAAGCGTCAAAGGGCCCGCGGACCGATCACCCGCCAGGGCCGCCCCCTCCCCGAGCGCCATCTCGGGGCAGTTTTTGAGGCCTCCGCGAAGTGATTAGCCTTCCCCAGCCATGAAGCCGCTCCTGTTTGCCTTTGTGGTAAGCATGCCAGCATGACTGGTTGTAATTGTCTTGAAATCTGTGAGCCGTTGACCAGCCGTTGAGACTAGGGCCCTGGCCAGCCGCACCAAGACCACACGTGGTTTTGAACGCATGGGGCCTTGGCCTGAACCTCGTGACCCAAGGGACACGATTCCCCATTGTTAATTGTTTTAATTGTTTATATCCTAACTGTTAAATAGCCTCTCGAAATCTGTGAGCTGTTGACCAGGTCTGAGAGTAGGGCCCTGGCCAGCCGCACCAAGACCACACGTGGTTTTGAACGCATGGGGCCTTGGCCTGAACCTCGTGACCCAACGGACATGATTCCCTGTTTGTAATTGTTTTAATTGCTTATATATGTAAGTCATTGAGATTAGTGCGGGAAGTAGTAGCAGCAAAGCATTTTGTACATTTTGTTAAGTGGAAATAAAAAGTTTGGTATAACTCAAACTGTGTCCTTGTTGGTGCCCACTCCACCAGTCCAGCCACGCCTGGGCATCTCCAGCCTAGTGCGACAGAGCAGCAGGTCCTGTTGTAATGGGTTTTCAGCAAGGGCACTAGCACCATGCTCTTTCCCTGCCATACTTGGCTTGTTGCTTGCCCTTTGCTACCTCTGAGATCTCCCATGTGGCATTTCCAGCCTAGGGACAATGTCAAACCACAAGTGATGTGATCCTCACCATTCCCAGACTTAGTTCTACCCACATGCCCTTCACCCTATCCTATGCCAGCTCCACAGATTCAAGCCATGGTGATGTTCCTTCTTATTTCATCAGGTAGTTTCCCTTCCACCTGGGAAAAAAGCACATGCATACCTCAGTTAATGGTGATCATCTGTGCCTTGTCTCCCATTTCTGACATATGTTTAAAATGTGCAGACAAGCCTCCATTTGCAATGCAACTGTACTCAACTGTGGGACCGTGGATAGGCCTATCAGGGAGGAAATAATGGTCTACAGTGAATTACAGTACAATCCTATCCCCTTCCTTGAATTTCATGCCGCCCCTTTGCGTTATCTTTGGTTATGACCAAACAGAATAATAAAACAAAAGAAGCCAAGCTGAGATGCCTGGTGACTTTTCCAAGAAAATTGCTCATTAAAACAATATACTTCCTGGTAGTTATGTTAGTTTGTTATGTTTTTTTGGTCAGAGAAGCAAGTGAGAATGTGGAAAGAAAAGTTCATTGATTTATGCTCAATGAGCTCTAATATGTGACTGCTTATATGTAAAGTTTTACTTGTAGTCTGATACTTGGTGGTTGAGGGTCATCTTTTTTTTTGCTTAGCAGAAATTAATAGTTCTACCATCCATATTAAATATCTGTTATAATGAAGCTAAATGAAACACCCTTTCATCAGATAAAAAAGTTGGACTCCGTGACAGAGATAAACAATACAAAATGTAATTCTTATTAAACAGTTGGCTAGTGTGATTTGTGATGTGCATTAGTGTTGATTCATGCTGCCTATTTGCATTAATGGCCAGCCATAAACCATTTGTGTCAGCTGAATTTTACTGGGAGTTAAACAAAATATTGTAGTTTATGACAGATTTAACAACAGGCGTCAACTTTACAGCATCCTGTTGCTCTTTCATAATACACTGAACATATGTTTTTTTAAAAAAAAATGCCTTTAACATACTGCATAGGCAATCATGTTGTTGCAGTAACATGGCTTTCTTGGCTTGATTACACTACAAGATGAGCTTTTAAGGTTTTATGAGAGCACCATAAAAGTCGACAGTGAGATGAAACACCCAAACAAAAAGCAAATGCTGGGCCTTGCTGAACTTTATTAAAGAATAAATGCATGTTGTTAAGTGTGTCACAGTCCTCACCAGATGATGGCTGCAGAGCCTTAAATAGAGAATTGACTAAAAAATAATGAAAATGGACGCTGATCTGCCTGCTATAATTGGCAATGAGTGTTTCATGACAGCTAAAGCTAGTGGACACATTTCAGACTGCAAACTGAAGTCAGCCAACACAATGCCAACCGTCATCGCACTGCAAGTATGAGTACACCAACAGGCATGGAGATAGTAAATGCTCTGACTACAGAATAAATAGTTTGCAGATTGTAGGGCATAGATGCACATTACTGACAGAACTGATGTCGCTTGGCAACAAACTCCTGTCAGGGCCTTCTGTATCCCCTGAAACATCAAGTTCTGGTCGCTGCAAAGAATGGATACTGGGCTACATGGACCTTAACTCAAGTCTAGTTGCTCATTTTCTTTGTGCTTGTATGTCTGGGTCAATTTTAACCATATAGAAGAAGATGTCCCTGCCATCATAAGTTTAATGTAACAGTAGGGTAAATGTATAATTATTTGATATTTTGACTTACCAGGTAGAGTGCTCCCCATGTCAGTAATCAATCACACAAAGCACCCTGCATTCTGCCCCTTCTAGAAGGAGTGGCATACAAAAGGGCAAGATGTCAGTGGCATACAAAAGGGCAAGATTCAAGTCAGCCGGCCCGGACGATCTCCACCCTAGAGTTCTAAAGGAACTGGCCGAGGTCATTGCAAGTCCCCTGGCATGGCTGTACGAGCACTCGTGGTGCTCTGGAGAGGTACCGGAGGACTGGAAGAGGACCCGGGAAACTATAGGCCTGTTAGTCTTACCTCGATCCTAGGCAAGCTGTTCGAGAAAATTATGCTGGCACACATCCAGGAGGGGCCAGCAGGGGACTGCATGCTTAGGGGCAACCAGCATGGGTTCATCAGTGGCAGGTCCTGTCAGACCAACCTGGTGGCCTTTTACGATCAGATCACCAGATCATTAGATGCAGGGATAGCAGTGGACATCGTCTTCCTGGACTTCTGGAAGGCCTTCGACACTGTCTCTCACCCCATTCTCATTAAGAAACTGGGGGCTGTGGTGTAGACACCCACACAGTCAAATGGGTCGCCAACTGGCTGAAGGGCCACACCCAGAGGGTGGTGGTGGATGGGTCCTTCTCAACCTGGAGGGACGTGGCCAGGGGGGTCCCCCAGGGCTCGGTCCTCGGGCCCGCACTGTTCAACATCTTCATCAGTGACTTGGACGAGGGGGTAAAAAGCACCTGTTCAAATTTGATGATGACACTAAGATGTGGGGGGACGTGGGCACACTGGAAGGAAGCAACAGGATACAATCAGACCTAGACAGGTTACAAGGGTGGACGGATGAGAACAGGATGGGATTCAACACTGACAAGTGCAAGGTGCTGCACGTGGGGAGGAACAACTGGCACCATACCTACAGGCTGGGGAACTCCCCTCTTGTCAGCACGGAGGCGGAAAGGGATCTGGGGGTCATCATCGACTCCAAGATGAACATGGGCCGGCAGTGTGGGGATGTGGTCAAGAAGGCCACCCGCACCTTGTCGTGCATCCACAGATGCATCTCGAGCAGGTCCAGGGAGGTGATCCTCCCCCTCTGCGGCACTGGTCAGGCTGCAGCTGGGCGCTGCACTTCAGGAGGGATGTGGACAGCATGGAGAGGGTCCAGAGGAGGCCACTCGTATGATCAGGGGACAGCAGGGCAGGCCCTATGAGGACAGGCGACGGGACCTGAACCTGTTCAGCCTCCACAAGAGAAGGCTGAGGGGGATCTAGTGCCCTGTTACAAACTAGTCAGGGGGGACCAGCAGGCACTGGGGGAGTCCCTGTTCCCCCGAGCACTGCCAGGAGTGACCAGGAATAACGGTCACAAGCTGGCAGAGGGCAGGTTTAGGTTAGATAGCAGGAGCTGCGACTTCACGGTCAGGGCGGCTAGGGACTGGGACCAACTTCCAAGAGAAGTGGGGCAGGCTCCTACCCTGCGGGTGTTTAAGAGGAGGTTAGATGAACACCTTGCTGGGGTCGTTTGACCCCAGTGCTCTTTCCTGCCATGGCAGGGGGTCGGACTCGATGATCTGCTCAGGTCCCTTCCAACCCTAGAAACTATGAAACTATGTGTTTGTGGGTCATCAGGACATCTAAGGAAGGGAAGTTGATTCTCTTGAGCCCAGTGCCTTTGGGTCTTGTAATGTTTTTGCCCCCTTCACTGTATCCTGGCTTGGCAGGAAAACTCACCATTTCACTGATCTGTCTCTGCATTGCAAATATATGCTGGTGTGAAGTACATCAATCTGCCAACTGAAGGGCTCTTGAGAATTCATGCAGTGGGGGGCTGATATGGTCTGATTGGTGTGTTCTCTGTTCAAATGCCTCGAGAGAGATCCTGGGAGATCAAAAAATTGTACAAGAGACATGTGTTCTAGTCAGAGATGCTGTTGCTCTGTAAAGTAGCCTTGAAGAAAACTTCCTAGCAAAACTGAGTGCAGCTCCTTGGTTTAACTCGTGGTGCTTTGCAGAACGTGCCATGAGTTAGATCACCGACCCAACAGACATTTGCTGTTGGATTGGGAGGATGGAGGATCGAGCTCCACTTTGGAGCCAATCCAGCAAGACAAACTGCATGTTTGTAGCCTCTTCCCCTATCCCCTAACCCTGCTCCCCGCCTCCCTCCTTGCCCCCCCCGCCAGCTCCAGTGTTGTCTCAGGATGGGAGGAGGAGAAGGCCGGGCAGGGAGGTCTGTTTTGGTGTTTGCCCAGCCTGTGTTGGAATGTGTGTCTTTGGGGGGGACGGAGAATTGGAGCTCCGTACCTCCACACCCCATGGTGGTACTTCCTAGCCCCAGATGGAAATTCCTCCCCTCCTGTGCTGAAGACAGCACCAGAGACAGGGCTCAGCTCTACTTCCAGCGTGCACTAACAGAAGTTAATGAAGGTACTTTGCTTTGGAGCATCTGAATGCTCATGTGTGGCAGGGCACTGCTGGTGCTGCCACTTTAAGAGCCGAGCCAAGCAGCCAGCAGGTGATTGATTGCAGCAGCCATTTTAGATCCCTGGCTGCCCATATAAACATGGCGGTTTGCTGCTGGCAGGCCAGGGCAGTAACATTGCCTGATTGCTAGACTGAATACAACATCCCAGAGGGATGGGCAGGAGCTGTAGGGGATAGTTTGGAGGCTCCCGGTCCTGGGCATGACCAAAACTGCACCCTGCCAGGAGTGGGTCGCCTGGTGGGGCTCTCAGTGGTGTAGGAGCCCCCAGGAAATGCCAGGCCAGTTACCACACTGGTGAAAGGTGGGTCAGGGCACCTTAAACCCAGCCCCCACCTTCGGGTGCTTCATTTACCATCTAAGCAGGGTAGGCCA
This sequence comes from Crocodylus siamensis, assembly GCF_052110815.1. NCBI lineage: Eukaryota > Metazoa > Chordata > Crocodylia > Crocodylidae > Crocodylus > Crocodylus siamensis. The sequence continues at coordinate 294,732,487 of NC_143396.1, forward strand.
GGTAAGCTTCGGAAAGTGCCTGAACTTGCTGGAGGAGTGACCCTGCAGGGCCAGGCACGCTTCCAGAAGCACCTGAGCCAGGAATGGGGGACCCCAATCCCTAAGTACAGGCAGGAGGTGTAAACCCAACTGAAGGACTTAACTGGTCAATGCCGGGGCCAGGACCGGAAAAGTCAAAAGGGCCAGGGGCCCACCGCGAGAGACGCCCACAATGAGCAGAGAAGCTCAGGGTCCCGACTGGCCTGAGATGGGGCCAGGGCTTATACAGAAGCCACAGCTAATGGGTGACAGGGATGATTGAGCCAACTGCCTGAAATGCCATTTGCGAGCCTTGGGCCACGGTATAGGGGTGGAACGGAGCTGCAGATATTCCTCCTCCCCACCCCCCAATATCGGGATATAAAATGGGCAGCCTCCCACCTTAATTAACAACCTAATTAATTACAACAAGGTGTGGCAGGAGGGACAGGTGGGTGGCATGCCCAGAGGCAGGTGGGAAACTAGCTCTGTGGCTAGTCAGGGACCCCTGCTTTGCCACATCATGTAATGAGGGTTCATTTGTTGTGCAATGGGGGACTTTTTAAAGCTCCTGTCAGTGTGTGGCAGTGCACCTTTAGGTGCCTGCCACTTTAAGGGCTTCAACAGGCTTCAGCCCAGCCTGCAGCTGGGAGCAGATTCAGTTGTCACATGGCACCCAGGAGGCTGCCTGATGGATGGGGGCTGGGCAGCCTGGGTGTAAGACCAGGTCCTGAGAGTAGAGTGGGCAATTGCTGCAGGGATGCTGCTGGGGTAACATCTCCCGGCTGGAGATCTGCTCCCCCAGAACACCTGCAGGGTCCTGGTCCTGGGGCATGACCTGACACTACACCTGCAAGGGATTTCCCCCACGTGCATCTTCGAGTGGGAGGAGGATCACTTGCATTCCCCACTCCAAGTTTGCAGATGGATGCGGGGAAATCTCATTGCAAGGTCTGGCTGAGCAGGGGAGCAGGGTTTTCACCCAGCAAGCCAGACCTCTGGGCTGTCTGAGGAGGGAAGCACTTTTTCTCACTCAGCCAGACCCACAGCACAGATCTGGCTCAGCAGGAAAAGGGCCACAGAGGTAATAGATGTCCCGCAGTAAAGCAGCAGAGTCTATTCCCACTTTTTCCTGTGCCCCGATTTTCCTGCCCTGTGGTGCAACAAAGGGCACGAGTCTATTTGCTCAGCACTGGTGCCACCACAAAAAAGGTTAAGGCTTTCACAAATGAGACATCAGGTGATGTCTTTTTCCCACCCATTGAGCACCGTCACAGTTTGCACCTTCTCTGAACCCAGTCACCGCAGCGCGGTGTAAACTCTGCCCCTTCCTTGCATTACTTACCAGAGCTGGACTGTGTGCTCTCTTTGAAAGGTGAGCAGGATTACACACCAAGAATTTTCCTCCACAAAGAGGACAAATCCAGCGTTAAGAAATTACCATAATGCAATATTTCTAGCACACGGTTAAAGAAAAAAAGAAAAAGAGGAAGTTTGAGTTCCCGAAGCAATATTTATTTGGTTATATTGTACATCCCGTGTATTTTAGAAAGAATATTCAATAAAATACATTCTGTTGTTATCCAGTTAAAAGGGAAAAAACCTATATTCAGGGCAGTCAAGTTAGTTTCTATAAGAAGCAAACTTTTTTTTGTTTATACTACATTACAAACTTGCCTTTTTATTTTTATAGCATCCTACTGTTCCACCATTTATCCTTCAGAAAAATCTATCGAGGGAAGTGGTGGATTCTTTATCTCCTGTGGTCTCCAAATAAAAATCAGGTGCCTTTTTTGAAGATATGCTGTAGGCTTAACACAAGAGTAACTGAATGAAATTCTGTGGCATGTGTAGTATAGGAGGTAAGAATAGATGATCTGATGCTTCCTTCAGGATTTAAAATCTGAGTCCAAGAAACAAACCAATATAACTTCTATTTTATAGCCCAGTCACTTAAATATAGTTCAGACTTTTGTTTGGTGACAAAGTTTTAAAAAGTAGACATTGGTTTCCAGGCTGGGTGCTGTATATGCCAAACACTTGGCAAGTTTTAATTTTCTTAAAATGTGACATTTATAATGAAAGTGTTGAGACAGTCATAAGTGCAAGTATGCAAACCGCCAGGTCCATAATTAAAACATACAGAAACAGCAATGTGGAGAACGCTTACTGCTCTATTTTTTTTTATTTCACAAATATGTACCACAAAATTACATGGGTTAGAAAAGTAGAATCAGACAAACACCTATGTTAGAGACTCAATCTGCTCCTGCTTTTTCATTTTTTCAGCAGAATTTAAACAAATCAAACTTGCGTTGATGAATTGCTGGCAAAGCGTTAAGCTCAGCATAAATCCTAATGAATATGCTTCCAATTCTTGCTTTTCAAATGTAATATTAAAGTTTCTGGTGTTCAGAAAAAAAGTGTTTAAATGTTGGGTGCAGGGTACAGTTTGATCTTTAACAGAAAAAGGGAGCAAAAGCTGTGTTTTGTTGGTAATCAGAATTAACAAGATCAAAGCCCGAATTTGCATATGCAAGTAGTAGTAATTCAGAAGGGCATTGCTAACCACATCCACCTCCTCACTTCAAACATTTTTTGTGAAATATTTGGAACTTTTAGGAGTTTCAAGCTGTATTCATTAATTTCTGGTTCATTAGTATACAAAAAGAGGAAAATCAGGTAAGTGAGGCTATAACAATGAACGCAGGATGAGAGGGGCTGGAGGATGAAAAGCAAAGAGAAAACACCCGAACACTGGTGAGAACAGCAGACAGTACCAGAAGGACACATGGGTAGTTGCCATGGAGGCACTGGGGTGCTCCTGCCTGAGGAGGAGAGCGGGTGAGCTGTCAGTCACCAGGGCAGCTCAAGTGCTGTTTGACAACAGGGCAGTGCAGCTGCGGGTTGCTAGGGCAACCAGCCGGTCAGGTGACCGGAAGGGGGCAGGGCCGGGCCCTTTATAACAGCTCAGGCCTGGGCCCAGGAGTGGGAGCTGTGGCTGTGGCTGTGGCTGTGGCTGTGGCTGTGGCTGTGGCTGTGGCTGTGGCTGTGGCTGTGGCTGTGGCTGTGGCTGTGGCTGTGGCTGTGGCTGTGGCTGTGGCTGTGGCTGTGGCTGTGGCTGTGGCTGTGGCTGTGGCTGTGGCTGTGGCTGTGGCTGTGGCTGTGGCTGTGGCTGTGGCTGTGGCTGTGGCTGTGGCTGTGGCTGTGGCTGTGGCTGTGGCTGTGGCTGTGTGGCCGGAGTTGGTGGTTGCAGCCTTACCATGTGGACCGGCTGTGATGATGCCAGGGATAAGAAAGCCCTAGAGGGAGGGAGGGTCGGGAGCCCTAGAGGGGCTTGGAGTCTGCCTTATGAGTGGGGAGGCTTTATGCTGTGTATGCTGTAGCCAGGTGGCTCAGGGTTTGGGTTATTGTTACACCGGAGGACCGGGTGAGGCTGTAGGGGTGTGAGGAGGCCTCATGGGAGCTCCTTAGCAGCTTGGGGGTTCCTGGTGCCCAGTAGGGGCACGGTGCCAGTGCGGGACTATTGTTTGTGCCGGAGAGGCACGGTGTTGGCGCCGGCGAGGCGTGGTGTTGCGCCAGAGAGGTGGTGTGCAGGGTTTCAGACCCCAGCCCGTGAGGCAAAGGACCCAGAGAAGGGTCAAGGGGCTACCAGAGCCCCGAGCGCAGTATAGGCCCAGAAGGAGGGCAACGGCCGTGGAGAGCGTGGCAGAAACCTGAGAGGCGCTAGAGGCGCGGCAGAGGCCCGGAGAGGGGCAGGGAAGCCCAGAGGCGGGCGATAGGCCCCAGAGTGGGGCGCCGGGAACGGGGCGGCGGCGGCGGCGAGCCCGGCCCACGGGGGCGCCAGAGGGAGAGCACCAGAGGGGCAGGGGACCATACGACGTCCCACGGAACAGCTGCGAGGCTTGGGGTGTGCTAAAGGGGAGGTTTGGAGGCACGCATAGCCCTTAAGGCGGGGGCGCATAGAGGTACCCCATTTTAGAGTAGGGGCAGGACCATACGCACCGCCCACCAGGGGGATAAAGGCAGCCTCCCATCAAAACTCATTTTAGATCAAAGTCGTGGTGGGCGAGGATCCGAGGGTGCTGAGTCCACCTTATGTGACGGTAGGGGGTGCTAGGGAGTACACGGCTGCTCCTAGACCCCGCTCCCTCACAGTAGTGAAAGTACAGTGCCTAGCTTGGCTAGGGAACTGGCTCTGCTCCATTAGAAATGCATGATATTTTTTTTTTTTCTTTACTAAAATGAGGAGCCTTGGGCACACATTGAACGGCTGGTGTAGTGGTCATGACACCAGTGACTGTGGGGACCAGAGAAGCATGGCCCCATGGCTGGGAGACAGGCATGATCAGGTATGGTGAGTATACCCTCTGAGGAGGGCAGTGGGTGGGGTACGGGTATAGAGATAGGTGCGTGGGGTTGTGCGGTGCAAACCGTGTAACTGGCTTTTAGCGTGCTTTGAGCTGCCAAGTGAACCACGAGGGTGCTCTTTTAGAACTGGCTTGGGTAACAAATGAGGATATTTTGGAACACAGGAAAATGAACCCCGAGCTGAGTCCTCCTGTCTTCCATGAAATGGAAGCTTAACCGAAAGCAGGTCTGCAACTAAGGTTCTCAATTTTAAAAGATCAAATTTTGAGAAATTATGGGACATCAGCTGGACTGAGGACCCCAGTCTGAAATATGGATGGAAACATAGAGGGAAGGGCTTTAGACCTACCTGGATGAATACTGTACTGTCTCATATTCAACGCACACCTTTTCCTTCCCCAATCAATCCCCCCTCCCTCCCCTTATTAAGCTGTGTGTATTGAGTGACGAAGCTGATTTTTCTGACTGGGAGAGAAGCACCCTGCCCTGCTTCCTGCTCCATTGTGCAGCCGCTGTAGTATTATTGTTCGGGCAGCTGAGGGAGTCAATTGACTCAAAGGCTCATTGTTTTCCACTCCACGGGTGTTAGCAATTGTCCCTTCTTTTTAATGGTCTTGATTTTTCCATGAATCAAGATGACCTTTCTTAGAGCAGTTTTACTGCCTGCTAGCTGCTCCTGGTCTCTCTCCTCTTATTTCACAGACTAAGAAGGAATAGGAGGGTGAGTGAGCCGAAGACTAGGCTATGGCCCTGCTCTATGCAGCCATGACTCTGGGGAAAATCTTCTTTTCCTTTATTCTGACTTTCAAAAACAAGGTGCATATTATATTCTGGGATGTTAGCAGGCAAGAAAATATGGTAACCACCCCAAGAAAGGCATCAGGAATAAGTAGACAGCCTCCAAGGAATGGAAAAAGGCATGAATTTTCAAAGGAAGTTATTTTTTAGAAAGCAAAATGTGTAGGGATTAGTGAAAATTGCTCAAATTGAGCTGCCTTAGATCTTGCAAAAGACATTAGAACAAAGAGCAAGAGGTTGTTCAGATGTCTTAATAAAAGAGCCAAGCTAGAAGGATTGGGCCTGAGTTCAGCGAGGTGCATGTTCACACTGAAGGTAATCTGGGTCTAACCAAAAACACTATTTTCACGTTCCGTAATGATGTCATCATCCTTGAACACTGGGGAAAAAGGGAAGAGGCAATGGGAAGGGAGGTATGAGATGCAAGTGGCCCCCCACTTGGTTGTGGTAATGCTGGAACAAGCAACTCTCTGGGCTGAGGATGAGAAAATGACCTGACTTAGAACTGGGCCATGAAATCGTGGCCCAGAAGAAAGTATTTTTGTTGAATTTATTGAGTTTGGGGAACAACAAATGTAATATCTGTGGTTAAGAAGTGAAAATAAAAGTAGCCTGTGGGTTTGACTGTGTGAGCATGCAATGCTTCTGAAGCAATTCTGAAAGAAGATATAGTGAAGACACGTAGACATGGGGTATCAAAGATAGACGGTGCCAGCTCACCTTGGTATCTTTTTTTGATAAGCTAATGGATTTTCCTCTATGAAGGCGATGCGGTAGATCTGGCCTTCTGTTGCTTTTTAAATAAGGAGTTGTATGGGAAATGCATTAGTTAACTTGGTGGAAATGGTGTTCAGCCCAAGGAGTAAGGCAGGGCTAAGGGGAGAGGACAAAGGACTGTACTGAAAAATACCCGCCAGGCCAGATGGGGCTACCTGTGCAATTCCTTTATTGACTTGGGATATTATTTATTATTTTCTTTCATTACCTTGGCATAAGAAATAGGCGTGCACTGACGACATTTGTTGATGATGTCAAGATGGGAAGTGGAGTCAAGAGGAAGCTGCGAATATCCTTCAGGAAGAATTAGCTGACCGTCAGAGAGGGAACTGGCGCAACAGGAACAGGATGAAATGTAATGGCACAGAATATGCCAATGGGCATTTATGGACTAAGTCAGCATTTCTACCATGAGCTCAGCCCTCGGTTGTTGAAAACAGCTCAGAAGAAAGATCTCAGAGACTCTGAGCTAACAATGTGGTATAGCTGTGAAAAAGGCAAGTGTTGTTCTAGGACATATGGGACAAGGTGTTTCAGGTTGTGATAGAGAGGAGTTAATAGTCTTGTCCAAGGCCCTGTTGCGACCTTGTTTTGAATGCAGCGTACAGGTGTGGCCACCCATATTCAAGAAAGATGAATTCACATTAAAACAGGTGCAGAGAAATTCTGGTAGGGTGATCTGGGACGCAGAGAAACTATCTTACAGAGGAGAACAAGAGAGCTTGGCATGCTTAACCTGGCAAGATGAAATCTGAAAGGGAATATGACTGTTCACCAGAAATGGATCAGGGGATAAATACACCAAGGAGGGAGAAATGCCGGGTGAGGTGTGTGCAGAGCGTTGGCACAAGAGCAAGTAAATATAACTGTGTCATGTAGAAATCTGGGCCAGCAATTAGAAGAAGGTCACTAATTACTAGAGCAGTGAGGTGCTGGAATAGCCTGCTCGGCGGTGTAGTGGGAGCGAACAACTTGATTCGGTTTCGGACGGAGCTGGATCAGCGTGTGAAATGGGATTGCATGATGGACCTACTGGCAGTAGTGGGTCCGTGGCTCAGGAGTTCCTATCCAGGCCTATGTCCCATTTGGGTCATTAATTTTGTTGGCTCTCTCAGCTTCCTGGCAGCTTAGTAGCTCATTGTACTTGCTCATAGTCTTGATGGTTGCAATACAGTCATGCCTTGAATCAGCTGCATCTCAGCTCCAGCCTCCATCACTCTCCATAGAAGCTAAGAGAAATACAATTTGCAAGTGTGCCATCTTTCAAATGTGTTTTTTAAATATTTGGGTTGTAGCATGGGAGATAACTTACCCTAGCTAAACATACAGCCAGTGCTAAGTGCTTTCCTGTATTCCTTTGAAATACTTTGTACTCCTAACCTCTTAACTTATGAGGTGCAGGCACCTACTCTGGACTTGTTCAAGAAATGCTTGGATGCTGATCTTGCTGGGGTCCTTTGAATGTAGCTGATGTCCTGTCCCTGGGGCAGGGAGCTGGATTTGATGATCTTCAAGGTCCCTTCCAGCCCTAACATCTATGGGGGAAAAAAAAAAACTTCCTAAAGGCAAGGACTGAGCAAAGACTTTGGTTCCCTCAGATATGATCCCTAGACTTGACTCTCTGCCAGACGCTCCAGAAGTGTTCAGTGTGGCTAAAACTCTCTATCATGTGCTTGACTGCAACAAGGAAAATCTGGAAAGCGGCACGTTTAGGGATTATGTCTATGTCACAGCTATTCTAACTGGAACTCGGAATAGGCACGACATTAGATATGAAAAGCACCCAAGGCTTGAAGAACGAATCAAGCGCCCACCTACGTCAGAGGTGAAACCTATGAGCCGTGAACCAGGGTGCTATCAAGAAGACTACCGTTTAGTCTCCCTTGTAGACGCTTCACGGCCCTCCGGGAGGATGGCTGCAGAGCTGGCCCATGGAAAGTCCCCGTCGCACCCACTCAGAGCCCCGTTGACACGTGGCAGCACAGCGGTCTCCCTCCAGGAAGGTGGGGCAACCAAACAAAAGGACACAACACAATTTCCCCCTCGTCCCTGCATGGGAAGGCATCTGCAGTGACCGAAGCACGGCGCCTGCACCCGGAGGAAGCCCAGCACCCCGTGGAGCCCTTCCAGGTAGGACCGGCCATGCCTCTCCTTGTGCAGCAGACCGGTACAGACCCAGTCCCTGCTTCCTTCTCAAGCATCCCCTGGCGACTTCATATTAGCTTTCCGGGAGAGGTTTTAATGGAATCAGAATATATTTCTGGATTAACTTCTTAGCAGTTCTTTTCCTGGAGCTCTATTCCCAGCGGCAGACTGTGCTGCCCCAAGCTTAAAATTGCATGGCCCTACTTAACGGTTTTATTATATTGCCAATGCTTGTGTTGTTTGCTTTCCACTGAAAACTAAGGCTTTCAGTAGTTCTGCATGCTAGATTTTCCCCTCCTTTTGCATATTTATCAGTGTTCTTGTGCTTTTTCTGCCAGATGTTCTCACTTGCAGTATTTCAAGCTGAATGTGACCTGGTTTTCTGCTCTCATTTCTGATCATTTTAGGCCTCTGTTTCTGTGTTCTCCTTGCAGATTAGAACTTCCCCTTTTAATGTCATATGGCCATTTAATTAAGTAAGTCCCTTTTCCAGATCTCTAGTGAACAATTTTAAAGGAGTCTGATATTAAAACCAGTCAGTTTTATATCACATGCACTCTGAAACGCAGTGCCTTGCTGATTATTATTCTTTGTACAGCCTTCAAAAGTATTTTCAGCCCAAATCACAGGGTTCCTAAAAACTCTATAAATCTCTGACTTCAAACCCTTAATGGAAACCATTTCAAAGCCCTTTGAAAATTTGTTTCAAGGTCCTTCTAATCTGGTCACCTTTTTTTGCCCCCAAAGACAGGCTGATTTGTTTTACCTGTGTGTGTATTTTTGACATCATAGAGTTCAGAAGTAGAATTAAGTGAACAAAGGGTTTCCAAATTGGAGACTTCGGCGGCAGACAGAAATGCCCCCTGTGACTAGCCTTGCAAAACATGTTGGTTGTTGGTTTAAGCAGATCTTTCACAGCTGTAGAGTGCCACTAATTCACAGGTTTGGGTAATTGAAAAGTGTTATCTTGACTCAGTTTCTGAGTGCCAGGCATGGGAATGTAGAGTTTAGCAGGGCAGTCAATTTAATAGCAATGTTAGCTAGTACTTTTTAGCCATGGGTCTCAAGGTCCTTCTACAAAAGTGACTATTATTATAGTCACATGTTCTGGGATGGGAAACAAGTGTAAAGACATCAGTGATGGGTCCAAGCTCTTGCAGTGAATCCGTGACAGAGCCAGGAGTCTGCACGCGATACTGGTGTCCTGTGTGGGATACTTAAAATAATTCATCTGCCGGCGTTGTTCTTGTTTTTATCGAGACAGAAATATTTGTGCCACTGGCTGTAAAGTCTCAGCTCTGTCTGCATCCATTTTGTGTTCTTAGGCCTGTGGCATCCCCTCCTAATTTGGGCGCAAGCCCTGGGACATGGCCGTTGCAAAGTTGCATTGAAGGTGAAGTCAACAGAAGAAACACGGGTCTTTGGAAAGTAAAGCATTTTAAGAAGTTGACTTTGGAGCATTTGCCGTTCTCCAGAGCAAGGGGAAGCAGGGCTTATTTAAGGCGAGGGAAGTGAGAAGGTGCCATTGGCCAACCTTCCCTGCCACCCAGTTTTACTGCAAAGGCATGGAGAAGTTTGAATCAACACCAGATGAAGTTTTTCCTACTTTTTGCTTAGCTTTGCAGATGTGTGCAAATGAAGGATGGCAGGAGAGTGCGTGAGGAACCGGTCCCACTTGAACGGCTGGTTGAGAGACAGTCTCCCTCCTTACGACTTTGTGAATCTTCCTCTACCAGACCCTGCGGAGGGAGCGAGGCCAAGTTAACCCAGCCATCTCTGTAGCACTGGGAAGAGCCAGGCCCACGAGACAGGGCATCTCACTTTTCCATCAGCAACTTGGTCGCTCTTCCTGTGTTGGCCTAGAGGCACCGGGTGATGCAGGGACGGCTGATATTTATTGTTGCTCCATGCCTCGTGTAGTAACGTGTTGTTGAGGCCCAATTTCTAGGGACTGGCTATCAATCTGCAATGGGGTAAGTGGCTTCTCAGGATGCAAGGCAAGGGGGGACCCTACGTAGTGGCCCCAGGCTCTCACCTCGCTTCTGTTTCTGCCCTGTTGTGGCAGTAGCACAATGGTTTGTGGTGCACGGGCGACCATTGGGCTGTGTGCTGAATGAGAGATTGTCCTGGAAACTTTGCACAGCTCTCCTTGGGTTTTTATTGCTTTTTTTTCTCACCCTGCTCCCTGAAAAATCATGAAGCCAAGTTTGGACAGCTGCATGGACCATCCATCCCTGTCAGTTCCCAGCATGTCACCACTTACTGTCGGACTGTCAAGCTGGGGGCACTGTTGGGACTGCTTGTGGCGGGGGGGAGGTGGTTATGGCCCGTGCTGACCTGTATATTTAAATGCCAGGGGAGAGCAGGAGTGTGGGATGGTCTCCAGTGCCGACCCAGCAGGTGCCTGCGGCTCACAGACGAGGCCTTGTCCCATTGTGTCCTGGGAAGGTGCATTCATACTGGCATGTGGCCACATCCCTCGGGGGAGAAGTCGGGGATCGTCCGTTCTGTGCTTTTGTTACACAGCCATATTTCTACGTCTCTCCTAGGCCTTGTCTGCCCATGTTTAATTTTCAGGAAGGTGTGAATGCTTTTCCCTGTTCGCTAGACTTTTTTCTTGGTGACGGCCTTGCAAATAAAACTAACTTTAAGCAGATTGGTGGGCGAAGTAGCAGCTTTGCCAGACTTGGCTTTTGCCTCTCAATCTGTGCCTTGTGGGACTGAGCTCTTAACCTTTCCGGAGGCCGTTTGTGTCTGCCGCACCTTGCTGGCCTGCCCATCCGCTTCTGCATGGGCTTGGAGGTCATTCAGGAACTGGCCCTTGTGACTTTGGACTCTGGAAGACAGCTTGTAGTTCCTCCACACCACGCAGGTCCCCAGCTCTCCCCACTTCCCCGTCTGTTTGTGACAGTCTTGTAGGAAGGAGGAGAGCCGCGATGGCTGGGGGGGTCAGGATGAGTTTGTGCTGGGCAGGATTGGGCTACCGGTGGTGCAGGGGGGGCGGTGTGGGTCAGTGTTAGAGCAGCACGTGCGGAGGAGGCAGTGCAGAGGGGGAGTGCAGGGACGGTGCTAGAGTCACAAAATGATAGAAAACGAGGGTTAAAGGGACATCCGGAGGTCACATCTAGTCCAACCCCCTGCTTCAAGCAGGACCAGCCCCAACTACATCATCCCAGGCAAAGCTTTGTCAAACCAAGTCTTAAACACCTCCAGGGGTGGAGAGTCCACCACCTCTCTGGGTGACCTGTCCCAGTGTTTTACTACGCTCAAAGAGATAAAATTCTTCCTCATATCCAACCTCAACTTCCCTTGCTGCAGCCTGAGCCCATTGCTCCTTGTCCTGTCATCTGCCCCTTGAGACCAGCCCAGCTCCATCCTCTTTGCAGCCCCTGGCAGGGCGGTGAAGGCTGCTGTTCTGGATCACAGACAAAGTAAGGGCCCTGCCAGGAGCAGGCACGGCTCCGGCATCAAGGGTCTGGTTTTTTTAATCCCTTTGGCTGAAGAATCAGCATTTTATGCTCCCTTTTCCTCTCAGGTGAGCGGCAGAGATGGGCTTGACTGGGAAGTGCTGCTCTCACCCGGGGAGCCAGGGACTAGAGGTTGGGCCCTTTCTTAAAGAGAAGTACTGGACAACTCGTCGGCTTCCCCGGCGCGCGGTGCCACGTGCATTGCTTAGGCACATCCAGCATTGCAACCACCCCAGCAAGTCATTGCCATGGCTCGAAAGAGCTCAATATTATTAGGAGCCACAGGTGAAAGCTATGATTAAGCCACATTGTGGTACCCAGCACAGTGTCTAGTGAGCAGACAACACGCGTCCCGACACAAGAAGCAAAATAAGTCCCCCGAGGAAGAAGCCTGAAGCCAGAGGGCTGAGGAGTGGATGTATTTTGATGGGATTTAAAGAAAGGTGTGCGTTTGATTGATATGACCATAGCAATCAATTTAATTAAATCCTTTTTTGCATAATCACATGCAAGTTGAATATAAAGCATGGCCAATGCAAAAGATGGATAAGGAAAACGAACGACGTTTGAATGAGAATCAGGAACTTTGAGTTATGGGGTTCTTTGTCTGCTTGAAAAACACGTTTATACAGTTAAAAGACTTGCCCTGACTGTTCAGATCGGGGCCTTAAGGTCAGGTGCCTAAAACAGAGAGCCCATCACTTCTGTCCTGTCTAACAACCTCGGGCTGGAAGGGGCTTCCCAGGTCATTGGGACAAGTCCCCTTAAGAAAGAAAATGTGAATAGGTATGCGAGTAGGAGAAATAGCAAAGCTGAACAGGCTCTTCTGAAAGCTCTTCATACGGAGCCTGAGTAATTCTTATTCCTTCTTTCTTCTTCTGAGCAACATCCCTTTCTGTTATCCTTACAGGCTCCCCAGCACCAAGTGCATTTGAAACACTACGGTGTAATTAGACCTAGTGGACAGTTTTTTCTGACCTGAGAGTCGTCTGTTGGAAAATAGTGACTTGATGAAAAGGAAATGTGCTGCAGGAATGCATTGATTGATGTCATCGAAAATTTTCCGTGAGAAAATATTGAAAAGAAATAGTTCAATGAAGCTGCAATGACTTTTTTGTTTCAATTTCTGCTATGTTGGAGCCTAACTTCTGTAATAATACTAGAACTGCAGTGTTGCCCTCTTTGACCTGAGCAGTTAGCAGAAATTCAGTGCCCAGTGGGTTATCTCCATTAGGAGGAGAGATTAATGATGGAGCCACACGTGACCTTGATGCAGCACTCTTTATTGACAAGCCATGTGCAAAGCCATGTTTCTGTGGATGCCGGAGGGCACACTAAATGGTGGTGGACTCCTTGTTTCTACCTCCATTGCTCTGCCCGTCAGCATTTGATCCAGGAGCAGTGCTGATCTTCTCAGGGTTGTGTAGCTGTGTTTCTCTGTGCCTGGTGCTTCCTTTCCATCTACTCTGGCTGTTTCCCCCCTCTCTGTTTCTTTCATAGGCAGCCAGACAATATTATGGCACCAGAAGTTTCAAGAAGTCTCAGTCGGCCCATAACATACAATGGGAATAAATCAGAGCCAAATCATTTGATCTGCGTTTCAGAAAGGAAGTATTTAGGAAACCTGATTTTTGTGGCATTTGGCCAGTTCAGTCTTTTCCTTCTGGTTTAAAATTAAAACAAATTTGGGGAAGTCAGGATTTCTCCTAGTGGGGGGGTTGTTTTCTGGCTCTACACGTACCGTGTGGATTTCTCAAACCAAACTCTTGATGAGGGGGTCTATCTATCTGTCATTCAGAGCGGGGTTTGCTAGTGTCTAGCACTGTGTTATCGTATCAGCAATTAGTGGGTTCAAATGACCACTAGAAGTCTGCATTTGCTTGTTGTTATGGGTTTCAAAGGCTACCGGAGGCTAGTTTGGGATGAGCCAGGCTCCTCGAGATGCATCAAGCCCAGGGGAAGCGGGTTGCTGCTTGGTCAGGTGCTCTAGTTCTGCAAGGTTTGATATAAGCACGTGACTCTTTCCACTTCCTCCAAAACTTTCAGGTGCACTCAGCACCAGCATTTTAATTTAGTTTTTTCCACGTTGAAAATAGGCTCTGCAACGCGTATCGATCTCTCCAAGCCTCCTAGAGAACAATAAAGGAAAGCTGTTGAAAATGGAAAGATGTGCTGTCTTTGCTGATCAGCTCTGCCACGGAGGGAGAACAATTATCTTTACAATATAAACATTGATTTCTGTTACAGCAGATAGTCTCACAAATCCTCTAACAATAGCATTTCCCACACCCGGAGCCCATTTCCTTCCTGTGACAGTATAAGCAGCCTGTATCATCGCTGAGGTGTCCAGGTAGCACTTGAAATGGCAGCAGTACGTTCAGGCAGATGTGTGCTTTTGCTCATGGAGAGGATAAGCAGCTGGTCTAACCCTAGCATGCCCTGGGGAGAGGTTAAGCCCCGGTGTTGCCCTGGGACGTGGGGCTTGTCTGAGCTGCCCCCGGCACAGGTCTGTGCTATGGGCAGTGCTCCACTTAGCTATCACCCAGGTTGGCTTTGGTGGTAAGGGGATGAACTAGGAGTTGAATGGTTTAGCAGTTGAAAGGAAAGTGCATGGCACCTTTCAGTGCAAGAACAGGCCTCTTTTAGACCGGGAATACAGAGAAGGAAAGATGGTGCCAGACCCCTCTTTGCCCAAGGGCCTCAGACATGCAGTATTTCAGGACTCCTTTTCACGCTTTTCCTTTTTTCTGTGGAGGTTCAGATCTGGTGTAAGCATCTGAGTGAGTGTGCTAGTGTTCCCCTGGTAAAACCCCTTGTACCGTGAGAGAAATGGGCTCCCAGGTTTTTGCAATAGAGAGCCACGGTGCTCCAGAAATAGCTCAAGTTGATAGCTTTGCTATTGTCAACACTGGAGCCCTGGATCAAGTTAGCCCTGATTTTATTTTGGATACATGTAATGTTTGTCTTGGTTTATATTAGGTAGGAATCTGCAGCTGAAAAGATGGAGGACATTATATTTTAAAAAGAATTACGCCAAGACAAGCATTAGGCATAGAGACACTATAGGACTTGGGCATCCGGTCCCGTCTGCTGCCCATATACAACCATGACACTTAGTGCTTCCGTTTAGCAGGCACGCAGCTCCCTAAACCCGTGTCGGGAAGGTTGCCCGTGGACCCAAGAGGCTACATCTGGCCATACGTAGACTTGTCCAAAGGTATGGATGGATGCAGTGTTTATAGGGCTTTAAACAACTTTAAATTGCTATAGAAATCGAACAAACAGATGACTTGTCATCCTGGAGTGCTACAACCAGCTCATACTGTATCAGAAATTATCCTGGGTCAAACGGGGATAAGGGAAGCACTTCACAGGGTTGCACAGTCCTTGAGCCCTCTTAGCCCCTTTTTGGAGAACGTTTTCATACGAAATATTTTTTGGTTCAATTCCAGGTTGGTGTCCAAAGCCACAGGGTATGTAAGCTAGGGTCTGGTCTTTCTATACCGGCTCATAGTAAATTATTCCCTGCTTAGTAGTATTTCTTTATCACGGGGGACAGAGAGCACCCCACCATCAAGAGCCCTGGCATCCGCGGGCTGGAGTATTCACCTAGGAGGGGGCAGAGGCCTTTTCAAATCCTCTCCGGTAGAGGAGAGAAGTGAAATCAGGCTGTCCGCGCCCTGGAGGAGTGCTCGCCACGCCAAGCAGCTGGACAAAAAAGGACTTTGGCTGCATTTTGGGAGAAATACCTGATGTAGGTGCCTCGCTTCAGGGGAGGATTGTTCAGGATGCCAGATCTCGAAAGGGGATGGGGACCGTCTTTCACCTGGTGCCAGGCTCACGTGTGGGCTCAAATGAAGCCGCTTAATAGGGTTGAACACAGGGGATCACTGGTGGCATTTTGCAGGTCTGCGGAGAAGCAGCCGATTCCCCGTGGTGAAGGGGACATGGAGCCTCTGCTGTCGACACTAAAATCCATTAAAAGGGCTCTTAATGCCCCAGTTTGGCCACCGGACAGTGGTGGGGTGATTTGGCCAAGTTACTTGTGAGAGGTGACATCTAGGAAGAACAGCTTCCCACTGTTGTGACCCTCCTCGGACTTCAGTGACTGCTGAGCAAGCTCCAGGGGCGAGGAGAAAACAGCTCTTCCCATCCTCTGCATCCGGGCTGGGGGCAGCGCGTCTGGCCCAGCCCAAGTGGAGCTGGGGGCTGCCACATCCCGGCAGTGCAACCCGAGGCCCTGCCCTGCGGGACGCTGAGGCACTTGATGCAAGATCTTTGGTGCTTCCCTGGGACCTCGCCTCCAGCTGGCATAAGGAAAGCTGTGGACAGTGGCCTTGATTCCTCCTCCTGCTGCATTAAAAAGGTGATGCTCCCTGCAACTTCCCCAGCGGTTCGGAGGAGCAGCAGGACCCAGCCCCATTGGGGAATGAAGGTAGTGGCTCATCTGCTTTCTGCAGGCTGCATGCAGCTCTTACCTTCCTGTCCATCTCTGAATTCTCGAGGGGACCGACTTTGGGGAAGGCAAGGAGACCCAGGGGAGGGTCTGACACAGCCCCCGGTGTTTGGATTATGGAGCAAGCTACTCTTGCTGGAGTGGGCTGCTGTGATCCTGGCAGCCTGGCCCTTTCCTCTGGGTGGGTTGCAGCTGCCTCCAGGGCCCTTCCTGCAGCTGCAGGCAGACTTGGGGCTCCTCTTTTTCCCAGGGGCACTGGCTGTTGCTCTTCAGGGTGCCCCAGTGCCTGTTGGGTGGGCAACACCACCACCAGTGTGAGCAGGAGCATGAAGCTCAGCTGGCTTCCCCTTTTTCTTTTATCTGCAGCTCAGTAATAAGAAGTTCCCTGGAGAAATACACCAGAGCTGTAATTATTACTGCAAGAGCCCTTCATAATGCAATAATCCAGTGGGGTGCTACTGCTCGATAGGCTGATAATGCCTGCTCCCAGCCAGCAGACGTATTTTGCAAGAAATCTTTCCTGTAGCACTTGGTTCCCTGCCCAGAGAGTAGCTGGAGAAGAGCCCTCCTCCCTGACGGCCTCTGCTGCAGCACCTGCATTGAGCAGCAAGGTGTTTCAGTCCTGAAAGGAGGCTCCCAGTTGAGCTAGGTGATGAAAACACCAGCCTTGGCCATGCCCTTGCACAAGCAAAGGACCGTGACGACACAGCCCCACGTGGGCTGACCTGGCCCTCAGCTGAAGTTAGCCCCTGGCAGCAGTTGCCGGAGGCTGGGCTCGCTCATGCAGATGTTCCCCTTCTCCTGCAAATGGAGAGTGCATCTCCCATGGGGATTTCGGGGCACCAGCGGAGGTGAGCTAGTATTAGGGGCCTGATCCAGCCCTCTTTGAAGTTGAGGGAAAGGTTCCTGTTGGCTTAGGAGGCTTTAGGTGAGGCCTGAACTATGCAGAAAGGGAGGAGCTGCTGGAATTGGGAAGAGGAAACTTTGTGGGATGTCCTTGGGTTGAGTTCAGTACCAGGTGACCAGAGGCACCATGGGGATTGTGGGGGAGGAAATGGCCTCATTGGGAAGCTGCAGCAGAGCCTGACAGGCAGGACCACATCCCTAAAAGACCCTGTGAAACTGTTCATCCCTCTCAGGCACTGGTCCTTGGAGTAAGCAAAGACTCGGGTCTTGCGCTAATCTCGTCAGCCGGCCGGTTTTTGTCGGAAAAACAAGTCTCTCCAACTGTCACTTTTATTCCGAGAAAATTTTAATTTTTGCTTCTCGGTATTATGTCTATGTGACAAGTGACCCAGATTTTGATTAATGAACTGAAGAATATAGTCTTTGCTAGCTGGAAGCTACTGAGTTATTTTTGTCTTCCTATGTCGTTCTCAAAATGGGTTAGCCTTTATGTGGATATATGGATCAAAAAAATTTAGGAAGCTTATGATGTAATAGGGTTATTTTTTGGAAGAATTCAGGCATTTGTACAGGTGCATATTTTCTTCCTCTAAAGACGGCATATAACCCATGACAAAAGCATCAGGGAGAGATTAAGGAACAAATCACATGGCATGTGCTTCAACAAGTTCCGGGGGGGCTCCCAGGTGCAAATCCTCTCAATGCATTTCCAAATGAATGACATGAACACCTCTGCACAGGTCTTTAGGGCCTGATTCTTACTTGTATACTTCATACCACTTTAGGAGCTGGGGTACAAGTTAAATATACACCCATTTTCAAGCAATTGTATAACATCGGCATGATATAAAACAGGCTATTGTATTAATGAAAATCAGACCTTTAAGATATGTCTGCACCACACATTGCAGCTCCACTTGGAGATGCCTCGGCTAGATCTAAAATAAGCTGTTGTGGACATTGGAAGAAATATAGACTCATTAATGCCGTGCTCTGAGGGCTCATTAGCTTTGCTTCCAGAACTGTACTGTAGGTGAGAGAACAAAGTCAACCTGCAAAGGAACTTGGAAAAAAATGGAAAAGAATTTGTAACCCCTTTTACTTCACTGATGGGTACACAAAGCCAACAATTATTTTCATTACAGTTTACTATTGAAGAGTTAGGTTTGTTTCCCTATTTTACTTGCAGACGTCTGAGATGTCTCAGGAATATACATGGTCTCTAATGTCTTGAACAAAGAAATGAGGCAGCTGAATCTTTAACAAGGTCATCCTTTATTTCAAATGTTAATTTGTACAGTCTGACCAGAATTTCCTTCCTTTTACAATTGCTTCATTTCTATTTTCTTAGCCAACATGATATAGGATTGCATTGGTTCTCCAGTCATTATAAAGCATGTCTGCACTGCAGGTCACAGGGTTTATACTTGCTAGCTCAGGTATGAGAAGCAATCCAGCTGTGGCAGCACACTGTGTGCACAGAAGCTGAGAAGCAGGATAAGTAGGCCAGTGGAGCACTTCACATACCTAAGCTAGATACCTAAAGCTGTTAATTGAACCAAGTTCAAAAGGGGTTGGACAAGTTAATGCAGAATAGGCCCACTGGAGGGCATTAAACATTACTGGTGATCAGTAAACTTTTTACTGATAACCAAACCTTTTCACTGACAGATGTTTTACATAATGTAAATAAAATCTTTCTGCCAGCCCTGGATAGTAACAAGGACTGGGTTCAGATTTAGGAATTTAACACCAACCAAAGTCTTATGTCACTGCAGCAACGGTCCCCTACTCACCCCATACCCTGATGCCTCTGACTGTACTCCACTCCTCCCTAAGCCCAACCTGGCTGGCTCTTCTCCCTTCATTTCAGCATGGACCTCCACCTGCCATCTCTCCCCTCTCCATCCTGAATGGTGTCTCAAACTGCCTGTGTTCACATAGCGCTGTTTGCCAGGCAAGCATCTGATGGGATACACTGATTTAAATTGTGGTAAGTGAACAAAATTGTCAATAAATGTCAAGGGGCATGATTTTTAATCTGGAATGAGGCTGACTTTTGGATTATTAGTGAAAGGGAATGATAGGACTTGCATCTTCCCAAAAGCCTAAGAGTGACGGTGATCACGAAACTGCTGTTTGAGTTTAGCATTCAGAAGTCTCCTTGAAGCCTGACCCGCTCATATTGCTTTCTCATGTTTACGTATTTAAAAAAATCCTGATTTCTTCTCCACTTCTCTGTGGGGGCCTTTGGGGTTGAAAGTGTGACAGACTTTTCTTCACTGAGTTTTGCCTCCAATAAATGTAGTCCCATGTGGGCATCTGAAATGTTTTAAAAGAGGCAGTCAACCAAAAGTGGCAGATGTTCAGCGCTGATGCAGAAAGTGTCTGTGATACAAGTAGCAAAATGTTCCTTTTTAAGTACTAACTAAGAAGTTCTTTATTCTTGACTTTTACTACAACATGACTGAATCTCACACATTTATTATTCGCTGCTGGAAATAAAAGGTTTGGGGGAAGATTGTAGTATGAGCTCAGGATAAAATTCAAAGAAATAGTTTTTCTTAAACTAACTCCAGAGAATTAAACAGCTGCTGATTTTCTTCTTTTTTTTTTGCAAAAAGGCAGGCTTGGAAGCGAGATGATCTTGTATAAAGAATGTCTGCAAGCTACAGCCACATCAAAGCTATGGAGGCTGTTCATAGCAAAGAGAAATATCTAGTATGCATAAATATAGGTTATGCATAGGAGGGAAATCCAAGTTGATAATGGGCACAGATTGATTTTTTTTATTTTCTTAGATTTATGAATAGCAAAGTGCCCGTGCAATGCTCTGAGCATTAGAAAACTGCATTAAAAATGATCCATCCAGCTAAAGCCCCCCAGAAATGGTCATCTGACCTGCTTTTCTCCCTGCATAATCTCAACACTTCCATATACTAATTATTTCACCCCAGTGAAAGGCCTGGGAGAACATGGATGCCTGATACAACCCCTTTTGGAGCAGTTCAGAATTTTTATTCCAAAGGGAGTGCATACTTTTAGAGAGAGACTGGGATTTGTGGGTCTTACTGGACCAACTGCATAGTTGGGATAGCTTACGCAAGCGTTTCAATGCAGTGCCTCCTTTAATCGGGCATCTTCGTTAGGTGACCTGATGAAGAAGGCTTTGCATCTGAAAGCTTGTCTAACTGTATCTTGACTATGCAGTTGGTCTAGTAAAAGGTATCCACACAGATCCTTGTCCCTCACTATAGGGGCCTGAGGGCACTGGCCCAGACCTGAGGAAAACGATGTAATATTTCTTAGGAACAATGACCGAGACCAGGGATCTAGATTTTCTGCTCACTGCAGAAAAATGCAGTTTTTCTCCTTTAATGGAGAAAACCCTGGGAAACCGCGGGTGTCCCTGTGCGGGCTGGCAGAGTTCCAGCCTGCAAGGGGCTGTTTGGGGCTGGGAGGACAGGGACGCGGGGGTGCTACGTGCTTGTGCATGTGCACGTGTATGCGGCAGCCAGGCCGCGGTGCAGAGCAGCTCCCTCCAGGTAAGTCTATGGGGCCGGCGGGTGTGTGTGGGGGAACACACACAGGTGATGAATCAAGGGAATGGGGTCCCTGGTGACAGGGTGGGGAGGGCACGTGCCCCCTGAGATTAGGGGCCAACATTAACTTAGATGAACGCCGGCACAGGTGTGAGATAGTTTGCAGTGAAGCATTGGCTGCACAGTCAAGATGCTGGTGAGGTCTCGATTTTATAATTGGAAAGAGAGGTACATTTAAGTCTGAGAACAATAGGACTGAGCAAACCACATCTTCTGATTATTTTTGCCATATTTATACACTATCTGTAGCCGTCTTTTCAAATTCCTAGATCACAGAATCACAGACAACGAGGGTTGAAGGGAGCTCAGGGGGTCACATCTAGTCCAGCCCCTGCTCTAAGCAGGACCAGCCCCAACTACATCATCCCAGACAAGGCTTTGTCTAGCTGGGTCTTAAACACCTCCAAGGATGGAGATGGAACCACCTATGGTTGCTGGAATAGGCACCAGCAGGGCAGACTGTTGTCATGCATTAGCACAACCAGGGTAAAAGAAACAAGGGTGTTTCAAGTATCATGTGCCACCTGTGTAAAAGCATGTGGATTGGCCACATTGCACAACAATTCTTCATGCTGCTAAAACAGGCTTTGTTCAATTGTTAAAAGTCAAAAGGGCCATAGGCCCCACTATTATCTGCAGTCACTTTATGCTGGATTTTATCTAAAGCGTTGGTGCTTGCATTATAACCCTTTTGCACGCACCTATTTGATATGTAACAGCACTAAGATAAATGTTTTGGGTTTCCCCCCCTCCTCACATTTGCTTTGCTCTGCTTTTTTTGGCAGTATTTTAAAAAGCCTAAACTAATGCAAATAAAATGTCATCTTCAAACACTGCTTCAGTTGGGCTGTATTTAGCCTTGTGGCACGCAGGGGTTTAGAGAACAGAAAGAGATCAGCAAATTACCCACATGATCCTAAGCTGCTTTGTAACAGGCTGCGGCGCACGGACGTGACAGCAAAGTGCTCTGCAGGCCTGAACACTGGGGGTTATTCAACAGTAATTCCTTGGTTTTTGTTTTTGTTTTCTCTGCTGCTGATATTCCTGACGTCGGGTCCAAAGCTAGGACACAACACAGCTTTCGCGTGTCGGCCAGCTCATGCTTGCCCTATGCTGAGCACTTGTTGTTTCCCTGGTTCCTCTTCTTTTGCCTTTTCCTCGCATACATCAGCCTGGCTGCTATTGTTTAGTCAATGGTTTTTTTCTATAATTCTTCATAACAATATCTGTCTTTGCCTCCCTTCAGCAGCTGGGCTGTCTAGGAGGCTAGGAGCCCTCTAGAACTAATAGCCAAAGGAGTTATGCTTTAGCTTTAGCGTTTGAAGCTTAAGATGGGCCAAATGATTGGACCAAAATAAACCTAATGTGGTTCAACAAGGACAAGTGCAAAGTCCTGCACTTAGGATGGAGCGATCGCCTGCACCGGTGCAGGCTGGGGGTGACGGGCTGGGCAGCAGCTCTGCAGAAAAGGACCTGGGGGGACAGGGGGACAGGAGCTGAACAGGAGCCAGCAGTGGGCCTTCGGTGCCAAGAAGGGTACCGGCATCCTGGGCTGCATGGAGAGGAGCGTTGCCTGCAGATGGAGGGCAGTGATTCTTCCCCTCTATTCAGCACTGGGGAGGCCACATCTGGATCCTGTGTCCAGTTTTGCCCCCCCTCCCCCCCGAAAGGATGTGGAGACATTTGAGAGAGTCTAGCGGAGGGCAATGAAAAAATGCTTGTGGGGTTGGGGGACAGGACTGGTGAGGAGAGGCTGAGGGAAATGGGCTGACTGAGTCTGGAGAAGAGAAGACCGAGGGGGACTGAATAGCCACCTTCACCTCCCTGCAGGGGGGCTGCAAGGAGGATGGAGCTGGGCTGGTCTCAGTGGCAGTGGGCTCAAGCTGCAGCAAGGGAAGTTGAGGTTGGATACTAGGAAAAGCTTCCTCACTAGGAAGGTAGTAAAGCATGGGTTACCCAGAAAGGAGGTGGACTCTCCATCCTTGGAAGTTTTTAAGACCCGACTAGACAAGGCCCTGGCTGGGATGATGTAGATGGGGCTGGTCCTGCTTGGAGCAGGGGTTGGACCAGATGTGACCCCCTGAGCTCCCTTCAACCCTCGTTGTCTGCGATCCTGTGACAACTGGCTGTGTAGGTTTCAGCTACTTCAACAGCTGAGATGTGTCCGTCTTTGTGCACAGGATCTGGGCCCCATTCCTGGTGAAATGTTCCATCAAACATTGCTCACAGCCCCTATCATCAGATGCAGCTTGTCTGTTGGACTGATGGAGTAGAAAAACACGTGTGCCTCAGACCACAGATAAATAGAGCATAAACCCAAGTCCATCTTTAGCATTTCAGGGGACCCAGGAGACTTTCACTGTGTGAGGTAATAAGACATCTAACCAGGAAAGCATTTGCAATATCACCAGGTAGGTGGGATGCATTCACAGTTGTGGCTCTCAGTGTCAGAGATACAATGACTCCATATTAAACAAGGCAAAAACTTCTAAACTCCTGTCTCAACTTTTTGGGAGTCTCCTTTCTTACCTAACGATACCAAAAAGGAGGGCACTGGGAAGTCCCATGAAACAAGATCAAACTGGTTACAAATCCCTGCATGCCTACATGATTTAGGAACACGGCACTCAGTGACACTCAGTTGCATTCAACTCCCAAGTGCCCAAGTCTCTTTTAAAAACAGGTCTTCAGTTCCTACATGGCAGAGGGGCTTCTGAAACTTGCACCATTTTGCTGTTTGGCTCTGCTGGACAGGCACCGAGGTCTGCGTAGATGAGCTTTGACTCCGGCGGGCCAGCCCCTCGGGACCTGCTCAAGTAGATCTCAGGGCAGGATCAGGTCATTTGCATTATTTTCTGGATGGTCAGAGAGAACTTTTATAGGGTGAACATCTGTCCCTGTACACAAAAATTGTGCTTTCCTGGTGTCGGGGCGAGTTGCAAAGGCTGGCCCCCAGCCCCCTTGCTGTTTTTACTGTCATAATCAGGGGAGATCCATGTCCTCCTTGGTCTCTAAGGGGAGCCTGGAAGTCCTCCCAAGAACTGCATAACTAGCACAAGAGGAATATTAGATGCCTTGTTGTTTATAGATTTCTCTCTCAACAATTTCCACAGCATCTTGAAATGTAATGCAGTGTCAGCATGGCTGGGAGTGGATTCCCTAATGGCAGTTTCATCCTCTCCAGCTTTGCAAGGAGTGAGAAAGAGCCGAGCGCGTGAAATGTAGGGAGCGGATTGAAAAGCTTCAGGAATAGCTTCCCGTGAGTCAGTCTGACGAATGTAGCTGCGCACAAAGCCGGGTGGGTGATGGCTGCAGGGTGCAAACTCACCCATGGTTAGGTGCATCCTGGGATGCTGGGGGTCTGCACATTGCTTGTTTTATCTCCGCGGAGCAGACTGAAGTTACATGAGACAGGTAGCGCGGCCCAGGATAACCCTTGCCTGGAATGGTGTAACTTTTGAGAGACTCCATGGGCGCTTAGCACAAGTTATCGAACTTTTAACATGTGGACACTCACATTTTAAGTGCCCTTAGCATGGTCCAAGTCATGTCACTTCACCCCTAGTCACCCAAGCAGGATGCTGGAGCAGCACAACATGCCCTGCCATACTGCAGTAGGGCTGAGCAGTTTGCAAGCAGCTCTCTCCCCGAAATATGTTCACAAAGTCCCTGTTCAGCATTTGCAAGTTTTCACGAGATGGCTAGAAATCCGAGTGGGTGACTCACCCCTGCACAAACAGAACCACAAAATGCTTCATTTATGTCGTGTGCTGCAGACCGTTCAGTTTTGGATCGTTTTCTTGCCCTGTTTGCTGCAACTGTGCCTCTGACTTTCTGCCAGGCAGCTTACCGAGCCTGATATGTCCCCAGCGGTCAGGGGCGTAGGGAGCACCAGCAGCAAAGCTGGCTGAGGTGTTGCATATGTTGGCAAAATAACATGGTGATTTAAAGGCTTTAGCCTGTGAGTACATTGCAGCTTCCAGTATTTCCAGCCCTGGCAGCGAATTGCCGACACGGTCCTGTGGTTTTCATCAATCCAAAGCAGAGATTTGAGGGAAGGGGGAAACGTGAGGAGCAAAGGTGTGGGAAGGAGAATGAACCCTCCCAACAGCATCACAACTCGCCGGGGAAGTGTGTTCATTTATCAGACGCAAAGGGCGTCCTGGCTGGTTCAGAGTCACCGCGCGCGGGAAAGGGCGGCTGGGTGACCAGGGGAATGGAGAGCCTGTCTCAGCTGACAAGCAGAGACTCCTTTTCTGGGCTTGTTTAGCTTAGAAAATAGAGCGCCGAGGACAGGATATGACTGATCACTAGAAAGGCATTGGGGAAGGTGAGTGCTGCTTGAGGTAAAGGACACCAAAGGAGAGAAATCAGCTGTAGAAGAATTGATATCAGGAAATTGGAGCCATCCGAGCCGGGCCTTGAGCATCCGTCCGGCTGGCCTGAAAGCCTGACTCCTTTTTGGATGCGTCTGAGTGAGTGCATGCAGCACCGTCCTGCTTCTTAGCTGCTGGGGGCTGCACCAGTGGGGGCCATGCCCCCCTCACCTCCCTGCACCTTGCCCCAAGTTCCCCAGCACTGTGCACACGCGTGCCCCCCACGCGTCTGCTCTGCTTGCATAGGAGGGCATCCCCCCGCTGCCCTGTGCACGCAGGCAGGACCCCCGCCTCCCTGGCTGCTGGCTCCCCCGGCACTGCCCTTGGGTGGGGGCAGGCAGCGACAGCCAGAGGAGGGGAGGGAACCTGGAGACCCCGGCTGCTGTAGCAGCTGAAGCAATGAGGGCAGCAGGGGTTGGGACAAGCCTGGGGGCTGCAGCTTAACCCCCATGGGCCACGGGTTGGACGGTGCGGAGTTAATGGAGTGACCCGAGAGACCCCGTCCCACCCTGTGAGCTCAGGACAAGAGTCCTGGGCCCCTCACTGCCGATCGGCCAGCGGCTATCAGATGGGCCAGCAGCCCTCACCCCTCGTCCCTCTGCCCATCGTTCAGCCTGGTGCCCGACCCGACGCTGGGGGGAGACGGGGAGGGGCTGTGTCTCATCTGTGGAGCCCCTTGGTGAGGGGAGGGGGTTACCAGGCTGCTTGGGGATTGAAGTGATGGGCTATGTGCCCAGGGGCACCTAAGCACTGGCCCCCAGTGCCTGCAGAGGCATGTAGCTGACAAGTAGCATGTAGCAGGTAGCATGCATGTGCAGCTAGCATGCAGCTAGCATGTGGCTTGTACATGCAGCTAGCACATAGCTGCATGTAGCTGTCTCTTGTGAGGCATTCCTCCTCCCCCATCCTAGAAGAAGATCCCTCCACCCCCAAATCGCCCCCCATGCTGCAGCCTCTCTGCTGTTAGCATTTGAGGAGCCAGGCTCGCCGTGCTGCTGGCACTGTAATTAAACATTGCCGGCTCTGCATTACTGCTCCCAGGCCCTTGCTGTGAAACCCCCATTCCTAGGCCTGGCGCTGGGCAGACGCTAAGGGGGAGACCACCTTGCCTTCTGATGCTCCTACACGGATCCCAGCATCTGTTGCAGGGATTTGGGGACCAGACACATGTTCGAGGCCTTTTGAAGCGCTTCCTTCTGCCCCGAGCCGTGGCACCTCCAGAGCAAACTCTCGTGCCGTGTCTGGGAGGCTGGGAGCTGCTGCACCGATTGAGGCAGCGGTGTTTTGCGGCTGCCAAGATAAACGGTGACACCCTTTTCACGGCGTTGGGCCCCCCTGCTTTGCTTTGCTTTGCTTTGCTTTGCTTGGATGCACCAGCTCACTGCCTCTGAGCAGGCTCTCAGGAGATGCTGGGGCTACATCTGTAGCTCTCGCTCCTGCATATAACTGGGAGAAAGGGAACGGGTTTGACTCCGGCCCCTGTGTCGGAGCAGGGAGGGACTCCAGATGTTCTCGTAGCAGGCCGTCCGTTTCTAAAGTACGCTGCCGTAGGCCACATCGCGCAGCCTCTGCCTTGCTTTTTGGTTTTGCCATCGGGGTGGGCTGTATCTTGGGGGGAAACCAACCACTTCAGCACGCACGGAAGCCCACCTAACTGGGAGTTGGGGTGCTAGTCCTCTAGCAGCTGTGTCTGCTTGGCCGGGCGGTCTACGCCAATGCAGTACTCTCATTCCCTCGGGGAGTTCACAGGGCTCCTTTGTGTTAAGTGTCTGGGTTTTCCCAGGGGCTGGGTGCTTTCATCCTCCCCTGAAATGAGTGAGAACCGGGACTCCGCAGCACTTCTGGAAACGAGACGAATGTCTTTAACATGAATGGAGAGAAAAGGAAAGCCTTCCTGCCTGAATTATATTAACCACTGAACTCTTTGAAGAAACAGAGCAAGCTAAATGAACTGATAAAATAATTGCTGATATAGCTTGGGCAGTGACTGCACACTCAATGTAGCTTATCATTCACTCAGCTTCATTTGCCGTGTGTATTTAGCAATGCTTGCTTTTACTGAGAGTGTAATAGAAGAACCTGTTGCATTGCAAGGAGGAATTGCTTTAGTCCCTTGACTTGTACCAAAAAAAAAAAATCCTTTGGGGCTTCTTGTGCACTACCAGAGAGGGATGCCCATCGGGGGAGAGTTAGTGGGATCAGTGTTCAGGAAGATTAACAGTATTGGGAAGTGGAATATTTTTCAATCTGTGCCAATCACAGAACCTTAGACTGATCCTGTGGCAGTTTGCCAGGTCAGAGAAAAGAAAGTCTCATTCAGTGACATTTGGATGCTCAGCAAATCTAGTGCATAGCAAGCGAAGCTCCCAGAGTTGTGCAAACACAGACTGGCAGGCAGTGCAATGCTCCGTTTATCAAAGGTGTTAATGGTCTTTTGTTTCCTCAATGTGGGAGGATAAATTTAATTATGCAGTTGATTTCAGGAGCAAAATCCCACATTTCTTGAGTAAAATGACTTGTGAATAGGGTTTGACACCCAAACCAGCTCATGGAAAGGGAACTGTTGGGTGAGTGGTACCAGGCCCAGTTCCTGTCTTCTAGGGATGCAAAGCTAGAGAAAGCTCATGGTTTGCTGGGAGGCCAGCCATACCTGAGCTGTACCAGACAGTCATGGACAATGAGCATTGGGAGGGAGCTCAGCAGGTCACATCTAGTCCAACCCGCTGCTCAAAGCAGGACCAGCCCCAACTACATCCTCCCAGGCAGGGTGGTGTCCAGCTGGGTCAAGGATGGAGAGTCCATCCCCTCTCTGGGTGGCCTCTGTGGCAGGCCAGTAGGGGGCGCTCCTGTGTTGAGCCGCCCACCCCCCTGCGCCCGACCACCTGCCAGGCTCCGAGCGCCTCCCTGGGGCGCCTTGTGCTCGGCCGACCCCTCTCCCGGAGCACACTCGCTAGCCTGGGGGTAACTTCGTGCCACCACCCCGAGAAGGGACTGTCTCGGCCCTGTGTCCTCGGGGAAACACAGGCCTAATAGTCCGACGGGTACTCGACCCGGTACAGGCACTTGGGGCACTTGCCCAAGTCCGGGGGCAAAAAGTAAAGTCTCCCTTAGTCCGCAGACCTAAGGGGTCTAAATTATGCCTAAGAGACCCTTTCTGGGAGAGGGGTCTGCCGAGCATAAGGCGCCCCTAGGGAGGCATTCGGGGCCTGGCAGGGGGTCGGGCACAGGGAGGTGGGCGGCTCAATGCAGGAGCGCCCCCTACTGGCCCGCCACAGCCTCTTCCAGTGTTTCACTGCCCTCCTCATGAGAAAGTTGTATGCTACTTGGCTGGGACAGACCCATGCACAGCACCCTTGATTTCATCAGGGCACACGGATGAGCAGATGATGGGCAAACACAAACATGCATTTAAGTGTCTGGCTACGACTGTTCACTTGGTGCCTTCCCTGCTGTGGTTTGCTGCCCGCACCCGTGCACACACGGGGCATGAGCCTGGGCGCAGGGAAGGGTTGCAGGGTTCCCACCGTGCATATAACCAGTACCAGAGGTGGGTCCCCTTCAATCTGACCCCAGCATCCAGCTCCCCTCTGAATCCTCTCTTCTCCCCTTTGCAGTGGGAGTGGGGGTCAATGGGGGGAATCTGAGTGTCAATACCTACAGACCCATGCTGGGTCTTGTTCACCTCCAGCAGCTTGGCTTTTCAGCTCTGGCTGCAGCTTGTGGTGAGCTGCGTGCTCCTCTGGCACTACAATTCCCCAAACCGCTCCTTTTAAGCCAACCCAGGCTTCCCAGAGTGGTGAGGAAGGAGGAAACTAGTCACTTTGGCACAAAGTTGGGGGGAAAAAAATCCTTCCTCATCCCCAAAACAGTGGCTCAGAGCCACAACCTTTTCCTGAGACTGCAGGGAGAGGCTGGCACCGATGCTGAGAGCGGGGTGCGACAGCCAGGTAGCTCCCCGCCGTGCCCCTTGCGCAGCCAGCCCGTGTTGGACGGGGTCGTCTCCCTCTAGGCACAGCTTTGGGATCCCAAGAGGGGCTGGGCTTTGGCATGTCCGGGCACAAGCCGGAGTCTCCTGGCAGCTGGCTGGTCCAGCCCAGCTCTCCTCTGCCCTCAGGGCATTGGCAAGCACATTGGGGCCTGTGCTTTGAATTCATCACCTGTGATTGCTGCTAGTAGGAATGTCCTGGCCTAGACTGCACTGAATTGTAGGTTCATTGAAAATTTGGGTTGGAAAGGACCTCAGGAGGTCACATCTAGTCCAATCCCCTGCTCAAAGCAGGACCAGCCCCAGCTACGTCCTCCCAGCCACTTCCTTGTGCCCTTTGGTCTGAGTCTGGGCTGCTCTGAGTTGG
Source organism: Crocodylus siamensis (assembly GCF_052110815.1). NCBI lineage: Eukaryota > Metazoa > Chordata > Crocodylia > Crocodylidae > Crocodylus > Crocodylus siamensis. The sequence continues at coordinate 294,761,755 of NC_143396.1, forward strand.
AGAAGGCTGGATTGTTAGTTCCTTAATTTTCTTCCTCATGGCAATGAGACTGCAGGGACTTTAAAGATGCTTCTGCACCTTTGAAGTGTTGGGAGAGCCCCTCATGCAGGTCCTCAAAGCAGCCAGGACGCGCTGCTTGGGTATGCTCATTTCCTAAGCTGGAGACCTCATTGGGAAACATTTTCTTCCATTTATTTGAAGGCCTAGGGAATGCCTTTGCCTTCCAACTCAGTATGTAGCAGATATCCCAACTTTGTCCCATTCAAACAGATTGTGGCTGTAATGGAAATGAACAAATAAATTGCCAGTTTTATGCATTTTGCTTTTTATTACAGCTAATGATTAGACTGAGGATCTCGTATCATGGTATTATCCATATGCTATGTGGTCACTTCTGACCTCAAATCTATAGCTAATAGCTGTCATAAAATTCCAAACACATTTTATAGCCTCGCTATTATCCTCACCTAACAGGAACAATTCACATCTCACCGCATTATGATGATTTGGTTATAAGTATTGCTGTCTTCAATGGCTAATGATTCATAACCCTGGCCCTGGGGGGGGCAGTGGATGGATTTCCCTAGAAGACCTTTAAAATAGTTAATCTGCTTAAATGGAGGAATGTAAAGACCTGGGGTTTTATGTTGGAATAGAAAGTTTAGGAGAGAGCCCATGGCAGATGTCAAGAAGAACATGCTGGTTGGTATTGATATTTTAACTGGAATTTAAATATTTCCAAAGCACCTGCATTGTAGCAGCCGGGAGTGTTCACAGCTAAGATTGTTCTCTGAGGTTGCTTTTCCGCCTGCTGAAACTGTTGTTTCCCAAAAAAGGATGACACCAGGACTAGCCCACTTTTCCTGGCCAGCAACACTGATCCCAGAATAGCCAGAGGACTTTCACCTGGGAGGTAGAGGACCCAGGCGCAAGCCTGCACGCCAGTGAAAGCTCTGCCCCCCAGGCTCATGGTTATGCTGGAGTCTCATTTGACAGCTGAGAAACCTTTCCTAGTAAATGTTTAATTGAATCTGATTCCTTTCTGATAAGATGTGGTTTGCCACCTTTGTATTTCTGAATGAAACAAGATTTAGTCAAATTTCCAACCAGTTCTTGCAGTCGTTAGGAAATGCAGAAAGGGAGGGTGGGTAAAACTCACAGAGACAAAGACAGACCTGGGGCTACAGAAAGGGCGTCACACCCGTGTGGGAGGACTGGGAAGAGTAGGTGAAGTAGTGGGGAGGTCGGTGGCTCTTGGCCGAAGAGATGCTTTGAAGTGGCAAGGCTGGAGGGGAAGGTGAGTTGCCCTGGCTGCGTGGCACCTTTGCTGCAGGGTCTCTGCTCCCCATGACACAGCAAGTAATACAAAGATGGATTTCAGATGGCAGATGCGCCCCTGTCACTGCGGTCCAGGCGCAGAGGTAGTTGTCCTTCCCGCAGACTGAGCGCTGACTATTTCCAGGAATATAAAGCTGGCGTGCTTCAGTGGAAATGCCTTGCTGTGTTTCCTGTCCTTGTGCAACAAGGCAGAGCCATTGTTTTTCTCCTCTGTGGCAGCCTTTCATATATTTGAAAACTGATATCATGCCCCTTTCCCCTTGTAATCTCCTTTGGTCCAAGCTAAGCGTCACAGCCCACTTCCCACTATCTAGCATTGGTGGGGGAAGGGATATGCTGGACTGGAGCATTTCTCCCTTTCTCCCCTGTACTCCCAGCTGTCAGCTCTGCACTGACAGTGGGGCTGGAGGACGTGCCAATGCTCATTTGGCTTCTGTTTGCCAGGGGGTCAACCGTGACCCCTTGGCATGTACCTGTCGGATCTGGGATGCACAGCTGGTATCCCACCCAAGAACTGATCAGCTGCCAAGAGCAGATGCAAGTGGCCATCTGTGGTTTGAAAGGAGCCTGAGAGCATGGGATGGGCATTTTTACTATCTGCTTTAATAATTTGTAGCAGTGGTGCTCAACTCATTTGGCCTGGTGGGCTCATACAGGGCCGGTGCTGGGGTGTGGGTTTGGGGACGGTTCACAGCTAGATCTGGTGCGGGGGCTGCATCAGCTGGCCCACAGGATACCCTTGAGCCCAGATATTTAGTGGCATCATTCATTACTCCAGGAGCTATGGCAATTAATGCTGCCACTGCTCCTCCATTGCCAAAATCCCAGGCCCACAAGGGCTTCATGGACTAGATAACACAGCTTTGCAGGCCAGATCCTGGTCACCCCTGGTCTGCAGAAATGCAAAGCAATCAGGGTAAGAGGAGCCATCATGTCTGGCCTCTCTCTGACAGTGGCATTTGCTGTCCCTGAGCAGATTGCATGGGTTTTCTATAACAGCAAATATTTTTGCATGATGGGTTGGGCTCTTCATTAGACCAAGAGTAAAATCTTCAGAAGTGCCTGAATGGAACCAAACTGTACCTGGGCACTTCAGCCCCCAACTCTCACTGGATCTACACCACCCCAAAAGTGTCTACACTAAGCCAAAAGTGTGGCTGCAGCTCATGTAGGCATAGCTGAGCTAGCTTGTGCAGCAGCAGCAGGATAGCTGAGGCGACGCGGGTTTCAGTTACTGAGCTAAGTTCAGAGAGTCAAAAAGCCTGAGGTTGAATCGATTCAGGCTTTGCAGGTTAGTCTGAGCTGCCTGGATTGAACCGATAAGCAAGTGAACAGACGTTTGAAACCAGAAATGCAGCCACTTGCCTGCAGTGGCCCAGGACAGAACCTGGGGGGCGCTAGAGCACGCCTCCCTGCTCCACTGGAGTAGACAGCTGGGGCCAAGGCTAGTCTGCCCACCCTGCAAGGGGTGGGGGGGAGGGCGGTTTGCAGAGGAGGTGAAAAGCATCCTGGGATGCTGGGGGACTGTGAGTTAACTAGAATCTGGAAAGGATCTGGGACAGAAGTTCAAAAAAACAATTTAACCTAAATCAGTTTGGTCTGATACTACATGCATCCAGGTTTATCTTAAACCAGTTTTGGCCATTTTGAAGTGGCCCCAGTACTGAGGTCGTCTGAGCCCAGTACTCTTTCCTGCCATAGCAGGGGATCGGACTTGATGATCTGCTCAGGTCCCTTCCAACCCGACCAACTATGAAACTATGAAAGTGGTTTATGTGCACTGAACTTCTGTTGTGTTACAGATTTGAACTGGCTTTCAGTCACTTATATCAGTTTATGTGTAATGTCTGTCCCTAGCCCTAAGCCCCCAAGGGACTTATAAATGGATTGAAATTCCTCAGTGTCTTAAGGACTGTTGGAAATGCTTTCCTTAAGGTCCTTTGCTTTTTAGAATAATGTACATAGCAAAAGGTGACATGTTTTAAAACTCGGGTTGGAGTGACATGGAAAATAACCCTAAACTTTTCAAAGGCACTGCCATGTCTGCAGGGGGGTTCTGTCGTCTCTAACCTATTTGAGCTTTCATACTTGCTTTTTTTTTTTTTAATTAAAAACCTAAGATGAGAGGATTGCATGGCATCTTGTAAAAAATAAAGCTATGTGGCTGGAGTATTAAGTCAGCCATTAATAACCAAAAGCAGTCAGAGTTGTGGCTGGGGAAGGAGAAAAGGCAATGGTGTGTATAAATATATTTACATAGCCTTGAGAAATTAAAAGCCTCTCAGCTCTCGCCACTCAGTCCTAATCGCTTTTAAGCATATGTATTTTTGATTTAGTTGTTTACAAGCCTTCTTTTTGGCAGATTTAATAAAGTGTTATGAAAATATGTTGAACGCAACGCCTTCTCAAGTTCGCAATTGCCATCAATTAAAACCAGCAAGTGTCTGTTGTGACAGTAAAATATACAGAGTTTTGGTCTGAATCTTAATTTGCATGATGTATTTATGGGATTGAGTTATTTAAATATGACCATTGTTTGACCTGCTTGGGCACCTTTAAAAAAACCCAAGGTCAGCCATCTTATTTGGCTGTACTGGTGTTGCTACTTATTGATGCTACATGCGTGACCCTTGCCAGATCTCTGCGTCTGAATTTCCACTGCATTATTCCAGTTTAATATTGATGATACTTTTCTGATTGTAGTGGCATAAACCTGTTAGAAAACACTGGTGAATTAGGCCCTGTAAATTCGGGTATCGGTTTAGTTGCCTGTGAATTAAGGCTTCTTCTGGAATGAAAACAAAGCAACCTTTCCATACTAACCACATGGCATGAGCTTTCAGGAGGAGGTGAGAATAATGATTTACCCAGCTTGAAATACCAGGGCCTGGGGAGGTGTTTCATGCTAAATAATGGCCGAATCTGAAACGTGCCCAGCATGTGGGTGGTGGTGGTGGTGGCGGTGGCGGTGGTGGTGGGGTGGGGGGGGTATGTGCCCCCTTTTTTGCAAAGAGTGACGTAAGGTTGTTAGTTATCTTTATGGCCTCAGTGTTAAATCAGTGGTCAGAGTGCCCTAGAGCAGGACAACGGTTTTGCTGGTAACTGTCAAAATAATAAACTGGGGAAAAAAGAGCTGAGGGCTTTGGCATCTGCTTCCAAATCATGATCCACAAAATGCCTGCTTAGAGGCTGCTTGACTCGTGAGGTGCCTAAACCCACCAGGCATCCCACTGTTTGACTGCAGAGCTCCCCAGCGTCTGTGAGTTCAGCCTCCAGGCATGCACTGGACTTCCCAGTCTGATCAGCTCAGTGCCCAGCTCCAGCACAAACGAGACTGACCAGAAACGGATGCTCCTGCCGTATCGACATCGACCAAGGGGCTCAACCCAGTTGCCTTCTCTGAGCTTGCATAGCACATAACCGTAGGACTGAGCCTCTTGCAAAATATAGGAGTGGCCCCTTTCTTTATAGAAGTCCTGCAGATGGCACCTTTCAGGCACTGGCCCAGTGGCTGCAGTCAGAAATACAGTTTGGCGTCCTCCTCAAGCCCACTTTCTCCCCGCAAGATTGCCCTAACTACCAGACCGCAAGCTAGGGGGGGCGCGGGTGCCTTCTCCCATGGGCTGTGCCGTGGTGCAGAAGAAACTGTGAGATCTGTTTGGGCGAAGAGTGGTTCCTCATGGCCTAGTGGTTAGACACCCAGCCGGAGTGTGGGAGGGGCTGGACTCCAGTCCCTGCACCTGGGACTGATGCTGTATTGCATTCAGTGATGGTTCAGTATAAAATACAGAAGCAGACCCTCTTTTAGGACCAGAAGAGTCTTGAACCTGGCTCCTTTCCTGAGCATCTGCTCTGATCTTGGGGCTAATACATGCAAGGTGAGCACTACCACCACCTCCTCCCCGGCTGCATTTGAAAAGAAGACACGGAGCCGTGCTCAGCTCTTCGGTGGGACCTTTGGGGAGGATGGGGGAAATGCAAGCCACGCCACCACCAGCGCATCCCACTGGCTTCTTCTGACTATCCTGCACTCGGCACGTGTATTTGGGATCCCCCCTCACCCCTACTCGCACTGTACGCTGGGGTCTGGGTTGCACCCCAGGAGCCAGACTCTTAGAGGCCAGGTGTTGCAGCGCCCAACTTGAAGGCACCTCGGTCCTTAGGCTTAAGAAACTAGCTCAGCATTCACAGGCGCTCCTCTGACTCGTAAATTTGTACCGTGTTCCTCTCTGTGGTTGAGGTAGGTTTTTTGGTTTGGACAGAGTCCTATGTTTGTGTGACAGTTTACAGAAATCAACAGGAGGAGTTTGCAGCTTGGCATGCCAGCTGTCCGCACCCCGCATGAATGTAAAACAAGTGAGCTGCTGTACGTATGGGACCAGGTGGCTACTCAAAGCACAGGCACGTGGCAGAGCTTAAGGAGAAGCTGAACCAGGTGGCCCAAAGGCTTGGTGTGAAAACTGATGCACGGCTCTAGTGATGTGTCCTGCCCCCCGGTATCTAAACTGGGCAGTGGGAAAGCTCCCTATTTTAATAACCATCTTCATGTGGGATCAGCTGATCCTTAGCAGCCCCTTCAAGGGTCTGGCACCAGCCCTGCGTTCAGTTTAGGATGCAATAGGAACCACGAAATATGTAATAACTTTGTGGCTTATTCCTTGTTTTTTCACACCATTAATTGCATGAATGCGGGGCCGGGTTACTACCCAACACACGGTCAACTGGTTAATCACTTCTTAAGCATAACATCAGCCGGGGCCTTAGTAAGAGGAACAAGTGGTTTCTGGTTAACTCCGTGTAACCGAGAGCAGTCACTGAGCGAATGGAGAAGACGAATGATGTGGAAGCCAGGAGGAGCGATTAGAAGTAGTTTTCAGACAACGTGCAGTGCTGTGGATAACCTAATACTGCGGAAGGACAAGTCCATTCAAAGGCCGGGGATTCAAAGGCTGGTGGATTAGAAAGCACGTGGCAGCGAGAAATTGTAATGAGCCGTAACATCGTTGTGTGTGTTTAGTCCATAGTTTGTAGTGACTAAGAAAGACTTTGTTATGCATTTTTGTTGCCAGGCCTGTCTTTTGAAGGTGTTTTTGTCAACTTCCTTTGAGGATGAAGGTGGGGGGGGATGGTTTTCAGTGTTGTTCCCATTGTGCCCTCTGCTGCCCTCCTTTCACTTGCCTGGGTATAGTTTGCAAGCATCTGAAAGGAGAATCTGCCCCATAATTAGAAAATGGATTTATATTTTGATAAAACAATCTAACATTGTATTTGAGAGGGATGGCAAGGCATGTCTGGAAATATCCTGACAGTTTATCATACGCTGTTACTCTAATGCATTTTCAAAGTAGGAGACAATGCACTCCATTAGCACTCGTGGCTCACAAATTCATCCATTTTTCATTTCTTCTCAGCTGGACTATAACCAGGACAAATAAGCCCAAGCCTTGATTTATGCTACTTACAATACTCTGGCTATGTATTTTCCTTTCCAAATAATCTTTTATAACACAACATACTTTGATTTAAACAGTTTAACACATAGTGTCTGGAAATCCGATCTCCCTCTTAATAGAAACTGGCAATTTCTGCAGCGCCTCGTGGTAAGTGTGATTAAGATGTGTCAGCTTTAGATGCGCTTTAGGATTCTGTCATCACTCTTCCATCTCTAATTTCTGTAAACTATTGCTGCAAATGACCCTATGAACCACCCACAGTCCTGCTGATAGGTATTTTCTTCCCTCTTTTCCAAATTAATTTTTAAATGCATCCAAAGATGACTAAAAGTCTTTTTTTAGGTATGGAGGGAGTAAAAGGAAGGTGCAGGGCAGCATAGGACCCCTACTGAACAAGGAGGAGCAATTAGTGACAGAGAGGGGGGACAAGACTGAGCTCTTCAATGAGTTTTTGCCTCAGTGTTCCTGAACAAGGGTCAAGACAAGTCTCCTAATGGGCTCTTAGATGGGCATCACAGGGACACCAGCCCACCAACCGTACCTGGTGCAGAGTCACTCGCATGGACTGGGGAGGCGGTGCTCACCCCCACCTTGGGGGGCTTTAAGAGGAGGCTGGACAGGCATCTGGCTGGGCTCATCTGACCCCAGCTCTCTTTCCTGCCTAGGCAGGGGGGTCGGACTCGATAATCTGTGGAGGTCCCTCCCCACCCTAGCATCTATGAATCTGTGAAAAGCAGAAACTCTGCAATAGCACAGGAGAGTGAAATGTTAAAGACCCCTGCAAGCATCGCTGTATCTCAGACACCCAGTGTGCATAAATGTGTATGTTTGTGTGATGTTGGAGTTGGGGCCTGTTATGTCACAGGGGGACCACGTGACAATGAAACAGTTGATGCTCTGCTGCACCCCTTGCTGCCACCAGTAGCATCCTCCTTCTCCCACAATTTAGTTTAAATAAATATGCTTCATGAGTGCCAGGTTTGGAAAGAACTGGTAATCATTGAGTTACTGGATGCCTGCCCCTTTAAGAGTCTTGAATAAATTAAAAACCCTGTCTCAGGATTAAAGCTAAAAAATAAAAATCCTGAGACTTACATCATTCTTAGCCTGTCCTTATGGTGTCTCAGCTTGTGCTGATGGGGGACCAGCCTCAGTGATGCAGGAAGTCTCTTCCCAGTCTGCATTCCTACCTCATCTTTCTCTCTCAAGGAAGAAGGTGGGTTAAAAAGGGGACAACTTTTCGGAGGTCTCACTAAATTTGTGGGTTGGAGGCAGGTGCCTCAGGTGTGCCATAAGATCATCCGCTGTGATGTATTAGACAAATTGTAGGATTAGGCCAAAAGGAATCTCCCGAGGTTCAACAAGGACAAGTGCAAAGTCCTGCACTGGGGAGGGGCAATCCCCTGCACCGGGGCAGGCCAGGGGTGACGGGCTGGACAGTGGCTCTGCAGAAAAGGACCTGGGGGGACAGGGGACAAGAAGCTGAACAGGAGCCAGCAGTGTGCCCTTGCTGCCAGGAAGGCAACCGGCATCCTGGGCTGCATTGGGAGGAGCGTTGCCAGCAGATCGAGGGCAGTGATTCTTCCCCTTTGTCCAGCACTGGGGAGGCCACATCTGGAGTCCTGTGTCCAGCTGTGGGCCCCCACTACAGAAAGGATGTGGGCACGTTGGAGAGAGTCCAGTGGAGGGCAATTAAATGGTTGTGGGGCTGGGGGACTGGACTGGTGAGGAGAGGCTGGGGGAACTGGGCTGATTTAGTCTGGAGAAGAGAAGAAGGCTGCTATTCAATCCCCCTCGGTCACCTCCCTGCAGGGGGGCTGCAAAGAGGACGGAGCTGGGCTGTCCTCAGTGGGGGCAGATGACAGGACAAGGAGCAATGGGCTCAGGCTGCAGCAAGGGAAGTTGAGGTTGGATATCAGGAAGAACTTTCTCATTAGGAGGATGGTGAAGCCCTGGGACAGGTCACCAGAGAGGTGGTACAGTCTCCATCCTTGGAGGTGTTTAAGACCTGGGTAGAGACAAAGCCCTGGCGGGGATGATCCAGTTGGGGCTGGTCCTGCTTTGAGCAGGGGGTTGCACTAGATGTGACCTCCTGAGCTTCCTCCCAGCCCTTCTTGTCTGTGACTCCATGACTGTAGGATGTGCACGCTGTTTGCATTTCAGCTCAGTTCGGAGTCTCTCCCTGCGCAGTGGGTGCACTCCCCAGTGCACTATCTACTCTGTGCTGGGGGCTTCTACATTAGGAGTTCACATAAACCATTTTTACGTATTCCCCAGAGGGGCTCTTCCTTGGGACTCCCAGCTTCACACAATCTCCTGGACTCCCCCCAAAAGCCAACCCAGGTGTAATTCTTCCAGTAGGTGAGCCCCTGGCTTCTTCAACTCGGAGACTTGACCCTTTGATCTGGCCCCCCATGCCCCAAATTCAGGGTCCCTTCACTTCCTGCCTCAGCTCCTGCAGACAGAATTAACTCTTCAAGGGGATGGAGATAACCCCTTCTTCCCCCAAGCACAAGCTAGTTAGGGAAACTGAGGCATGCAACATTATTATAACATGAGTATATTTAAATCAGAAATAGTTCAACAAAAGCATAGTGTGCCACATCTCTGTAACCTGAAATACTGCTGTGAGGCTTCCAGAGGATCCTCACTGTGCTGGGCCGAGACCTGTCATTAGTGATGGTCAGACGACTGGTGTACAAACAGGTATTTTTTTGTTTTCTGGCTCCTGATGATTTTTTTTTTTTTTAAATTCCATTTTGGGATTTTGCATTTTTATTTCTGAAACTGTTATTGCCTTTTGGAATTTTTTGCGACCTATCTTATTTTTTTCATTATTACTTTCCAGAGCTTGTCAGTGGTAGTTTTGGTATTGCAATGTAATATGATGAAGTGACAGGTGAAGTGGTTGGTTTCAGTTTATTATCAGTGAAGCATTTCCGGTCTGAATCGTTAGGAGAAGCTGCTGTTAGCAGAGATCGAAGCATCCTTTTTTCTAGATCCCATTGTCTGTGTTTGCCGCTGTGAAATGGTTTGAAACAGATGTTGAGAGGCTGACATTACTCTCCAACCAGCTCCGCTTGTGTGGTAGGACGCGACCTAGGGGTGCCGTGAACTCCCCTAGCGCCCCCTACCTACCATGCCAAATCGGGTTCAGCGCACCCTCACTATCTCGCCTGCCATGTCTTTGATGGTATATTGTTAAAGGGAGGCTGCCCTTCTCCCCTCTTTGGCATGGGGTCTTGAGATGTCCCTGTTCCACATAAATTGATTTTGGTGCACCCAGCCTCATGGGCTATGCATGGCTCCTACCACCCCTAATACCACGCCCCAAGCATCTCAGGTGTACCGGACGTTGTTAAGTCAAACTACCATTGCCCGTGCCCTTGCAGGGCCCGCCTCTGTACGTTTGCCCTCTCCAAGGCTTCCCTCTGAGCTCACGCCCTCTTTGGGGCTCTTATTCCCGCACACCCTCACTGGGTTTCTATTCTTGTGTGTCCCTGGGCTATTCGCCTAACTTCTCCCGCGGCTGCTGCCCGCCCTGGGCCTTTTCCCCACGGTCTGTGTACGATCGCCCTCCCTGGGCTTGCCTTTATACGATCGTCCTCCCTGGGGCTTTTCCCTCACAATACTGCCTACTGGGCCTTGCTCATGCTCATGCCCGCACTGGGGCCTTGCTCACGCTCACGCTGCCCGCACTGGGGCCTTGCCTTGCGACTCCCGCAATCGGGGCTCAGGTGCCTGGCCCCCAGACCCCCTTCTCGGGTCCTACGCCCCACTGGAGCTTCCCACAATCGGGCTCAGGAGGCCTTGGCCTTTACCTGGCCCCCAGACCCCTTCTCCAGGTCTTGCGCCCCACTGGGGCTTCCCATAATTGGGCTCAGGCAGTCTCGGCCTTACCTGGCCCCCAATCCACCGAACTCCCTTCTCAGGGTTGGAGTCAGTGCCTCCTTAATTACTGCGCCCTCTCTGGCACCAGGAACCCCCACGCTACTGGGGAGCTCCTATGAGGCCTCCTCCAACCCCTTACAGCCTCACCTGGTCCTCTGGTCTTATACAACAACCACAAAACAAGAACCTCACACTCCTGTGTTATAACATAAATTCCAAGCCGACCGGCCATCCATACCTCCATTCATATCCCTACCAGGGTTTTCCTCCACCCAGGATCACTGGGCAGACACTGCTCAGGCCATCAGGCTTCTCTGCTCTGCCTACTCCCGCAGAGTTTCCTCCTCCTCGACTGCCAGAGGGGAACTGAACCACTGGCCTCAACCTGGCTTGTTTATAAAGGCCAGGCCCTGCCCCCTTCCGGTCAGCTGACCAGACTGGTTGTCTCGGCAACCCACACCTGTACTGCCCTGGTGGGTGGCAGCTGAGCCCATCCGACTGTTTGTCAGTAGCAGGCACCTTAGTGCCCTGCTACAGCTTGTCACCCATGCGTCAGTGCGCGTCTGCGCATCTCTGGCCTAATGGCCATCCCTTTGTGTGTGAGCTGCGCCAGAGTGAATCCACCATACTGCTGGCCTTGGCCTGAATTTAAAGAGACCAGGCCTTATCTCTTCTTCTCCGAGCATTCATCCCCTTCTATATTAGATGGAATTATTGGCTTCCTCTTCCCGTCTTCCCTTCCCTTCCACCATCCAGTCGAATGGGCCCTCTATGCCAGGAGAGTCATAAAATCCATTATATTAATAGATTATAAGGCTGGAAGGGACTTTGGAAGATCATCGGGTCCAGCCCCCTGCACCAAGCAGGGAAAACAGCTGGGGGCCAGCTGACCCCAGCAAGGTGGTGTCTAGTCTCTACTTGAAGATAGCACATAGTATGATTTGGCCCTTCATGCACAGAAGGCTTATTGCATTTCAAACTGGTGTTAACTAGCCAAGAGTATCCTGAAAAGAAATTTGAAATCCTCCTGATTGCAAGGACCTAGCCGGGAGAACTCGCTATTGATCAATTCACGGAGAGTCGCCGTCCTGCCGAGCATATGGGTGGGGAGCAGCTGCCGAGTACAGCACGGCGGAGAGAGAACGGAGCAGGCAAAGTTAATCCAGTGAAAATGCCAGCTCAGATCTCCTGGCTAAAAAGATGTTATTGCACACAGAGGATTGCAAGTGTCTGAGGGTGAAAACAGACAGGAAGACAAACGATTCCCACCTGCCCTTAGAAAATGTCATTGTCAGCTGTGCAAGAAGCTTCTGTAAGGTTAACAGCAGAGTCGGAAGGAAGACAAACACGGCTCCTAATGCAGATCTTTTCTTTTTCCTTAAATTAAACTGGCTCTGAAACTAATGCTAGCGAGAAGCGGGAGGGGAAGAAACAGGCACCAGGTTGCAGCAGTTCAGGTGCATGAGTCAGATGAGAAATGGCAGGGCTGTTCCTAACCTCCTTCGAGTGCCTTTTGTTTCTTCTTTGTCCTGTTCCTCTTTACCTGCATCTTTTCTTCCAGGTCTCCTCTTCTGGCTTCATCAAGGATCTGTGCCCGGATTTAGAGAAAGTGTTTTTTCTTAATCTTTGTTTGTATAAAAGTTTCTTATAAAAGTGTGTTCACTGGTACACGCCCTGCTGTTTTTCTGTTGGGAAGGAGTCATTTTCCACCAGGAAGGAGATATTATTCGATTAAATTCTTGTGATGAGAGGCATCATTATGCAAATGTTTGTACCTTTACATGACAGCTTTAAAAGACCAACAACAGCAAAGGAAAAATAGGTATGTCCTGGAGAATTTGGGGTTTTACACAAGAGGCAGAGCACTCTAACAAGACACATTAGGAACTCCCCACAAGATCCTTTAAATTACTTTTACTTCTGTATCGAGGTACTTAAAGGAAGAAAATTAGGTGGAGATGAATGGTCCATCACTGCTATAGACAAAGGACTGTGAAGGGAAGACTTCGGATATCCGCCTCTGGTAACCCCCTGGACCCTGGTCTGATGTTGGCTTGCCTCCTGACTATTGATGTAGGTAATGCCTCCCCCCAGCTCTAACCAGTAGGCTGAATGGCTCTGTGGATCCTGACAACATCTTCCAGGAAGGCATACAGTCTAAACTGGCAGTCATCAGGAGATGGAGAATCCACAACTCCCATTAGCTTCTTCCAATGCCTTTTGTACCTATGGAAGAGACTAAAAACCAATAGTGTTAAGGTAGCAAATTGGAAAGTTAACAGGAAGAAAGACAGAGCATGCAACAAGGCTGGCCTCTGGGTTACCAGTCACCCATCTTAGAAGAGTCCATTACATAGAAGGGGCCTTCCTTTCACCCTAGGAAACCATCTTTTATACCATCTTTTATAGACTTTTGTCTCCATTGCTATACACATTTCTCGTATCCATTGTTCTTACCTTGCTCAGAATTCTGCACCTCGATATCTGTTGCTCCCTAAAAGCTCATGGTTTTACTTCGATTTGTGCTTTAAACATATTGTAATTTCCATCCGAGCATTATCCTGCTATCTCTGTGGCTCTCGTTAGTCTCTTGCTACACGTCCTTTCATTTTTTTATGTTTGAACTTAAAGTGCCCCAGACAGGTCTTCCATGCCAGTCTGAAGTCACCTGTTTATTATTTGGCAGAAGTCATGTGACAATGTTGTGACCTACTCATGAAGGCTTTCCCTTTCAAAGTCAACCCGTCTCTCCTGACATCACTGTCAACACATAGGCCTCAAAGGGCAGGTGGGTAGACTAGCCCATCTTATTTTATGAATCCGTTTGGCCTAATTTTAGAGTACACCAGTTTTGTTGGTTTTTGACCTCACGTATTTGTTTAATAGATGCAACTTCAATGTACTCCTTAGATAATTTGCCTATATGTGCATTTTTTTTGGTTAAAGGGTAGCTCAGACTGCCTTTACCACACAGACCTTAGGGTGCCTATGCAGGAGCACAGAGGCTGCTCTGACACGCTGGGATTGCAGTGCATTGCAGCCCAGTCAATTATCGATTAATCAAGTGTAGTTAGCTGTGCTAGTCTGAAGTCAAGTAGAAGGCCAGGTAGATTTGCACCTGATAGACTAGCCAGATAGATAAATGCAGCTAGTATTAGATTGAGCCAGAGCTAAATGTGTATATATGTGTGTATGGATATATGTGTTTCTGCACATCCTTTCGCACATCTGATGAAGTGAGCCCTAGATGCTTCTGTTGCTACGTCCCGTAGTACAGTCCCTTGTTCAGCAGCCGCAGCCTGTATTTTGTTTTCTTGCATGTGTGACGTCAAGCCAGAAGGCACCTCCCCGGTCGGCCAGCCCAGTCCCATGCCATTGCCATCAAGCTTGCATTTTCCAGGCCTGCAGTACATTACATTGTATTTGGAGGGGGCCAATGTACACCAAGTGATCCGGGTCATTCTGTAGGACTGCCCTGTCCTCCTTATTACTTACCTTCCTGCTGGTTCTTCCAAATCATTGGCATTAGTGGTGAATGGTCAGCGTGGGAGGCTGTCGCAGGATACAGGACCGGAGGCTCCAGCCTAGCTGTGAGCGGTGATGCTAGATTGCTCCGGACTGTGGGGTTTTCGCCTTCCTCTGTAGTGAGCAGTGTAGACCTCTACCCGGGACTTCTTGATCGTATATGGATGTCGTTTCATACAAGCAGGACATTGGCTGTCGTAGTTCCCCTGCTTTGTCTCTGGCAGGTGAGGGCACTAGGTCTGTGTTGTGTCAGGGTTGAGGGTAGTTTCATGCAGAGTTTAGATTATGGATTGTATGGGATGGTTTGGCTAGGGATGATCCTGCCTCAGGCAGGGGGTTGGACTAGATGTGACCTCGGAAAGTCCCTTCCAACCCTACTTCTCTATGACTTTATGAACAGCATCCAGTTGGGACCGATTCCTGCGGGCCCCTCTGGGAGCACTTTCCAGTCAATGTTGTTTCCCTGTTGACAGCTAGGTTTTGAGATCCTTAGTCAGCCGGTCCCCAGCCCCTTTAACATGTCCTTTGTTGATGCTGTTGTGCAAGTACACGGTATTTTGTCAGATAGCCAGAAAAAGTTTGAGTCGCGTCTGCTTGTAGTCTCAGGTTTGTCTGACAACATCTGTCTTTTCGTAAAACCACATTGACTGGCACTAATTATATTCCTGTCCTTTAATTCTTTATTCACTGAATCCCAAATCAGCTTTTCTACTAATTTGCCTGGACTGATGTCAGGCTAATCAACCTATCATTACCTGTATCCTGCTTGCCCTTTTAAATATGGCATAACCTTACCACTACGCCGGTCTTGTGGAATTTTCCTGGGATTTCAAGAGTTATTAGAAATTAAATTAGCCGTCCCGAGATGACCTGAGCCAGCTCTTTAAGGACTTGTGGGTACAAGTTCTCCACACCTTCTAATTTAAGGTTATTTATCCCTAGGCAGTTGAATGCCCTGTATCTTTGAGGCCTCGGCACGGCACTTCTGTTCATTTGTTTTGGCCTCCCTTGGCTCAGGACTTTTATGACCGTCTTGTGACAATACTGCATCATCCTGCTGTTTCAGATATGCAACAGAAATCTTTATTGAACGCTCCTGGCTTTCCTACACAATCATTAATAGTCTTGCCATCCCCATTTGGTCATGAGCCCAGGCCCCTTCTAAAATTTCTTTTGTTCCTAATATATTTATAGAACTCCTTTTTCTTCTCCTTAGCCCTGCCAGCCATGGATATCCCCCTGACGGTTTAAGCTTCCCTGATTAGTTTTCTGCACTTTATAACTTCTGATTTATATCGATTGCTGTTTATTTCCCACTTCCGTGTGTGTGTCAAGCTGTAAATCTATAAAGCATTATACAGAAGCCAAGGTGTAAGGCGTATTTCTGGGGTCAGTGTGGAGAAGACGGTCCCCCGAGCTCTCCAGTGCACCGCAGCCTCGTGGGCTGCCAGAACAGTAACACCGGTGATCCCTAATTTAGCATAACACATGGAAATGAGTTCACAGGTGGCTTGTCCACTTCGAGGGGTGGATCTGGGGTGGGGATGTGGGTGCAATTACCCCCATTTCTGCTGCTGCCACTGTCCCTGGCTGACCCAGGCACAGGAGGAGTCCTCCAGTGGCTCCTGCCCTGCTCCAGCCGCACGTTGCAGGGACCCTTGGCGCAGGGAGCCGGGCTTGGCTGGAGGCAGCGTGGGGGAAATGGGGTGCACCCCCCACGAGGGAAACCTGGATCCACCCATGTCTGTCCCACTTCTGCAACACCTGCAGTCCTTCCACCTGTGACCGTTTCGGCCTGTTGTACAGAGCGGCTGGTAGCTCATGTTCTTGGCAGTATTTCTGGGGTTTTTTCCTTCACATTGCTCACCCATGCCTTTCCTGGAGGACATTAGCATATGAAAATGCACCCTTTCCTCATTAGTCAGGGAATCACACGCCGAGGATCTCGTTGTGAAGTAGGAAATTCTTGACATCAATCAAAATCCCACATTATGGGTCTGGCGCTCGGCCAGATTTCAGCGGGTTTTCGCTTCTGCTTTCTCTATAATTGTACTTACGATTTACTGCAGGTGTAAGATATCTCTCTTGGATCTCTATCTGATTTGAGGGCACAAGCAGGTAGCAAGGAGCCTAATTAGTATCTGTTGTGTTAGTCCGCAAGAGATCAGAGCTGAAAAGTGGGTTAGCCTAGTGTGCAGTTTGAAATTTAGATTAATGCTATCTTTGACGGATTTGTAATGGATATGAGGTGCTCGGTGAGGAGCATTTATCTGTGACCAAAAATGGGTTTATGCATTGGATTTGTGAGGCGGTGCGTTGGAGAGATGAGGGGAGAAGACAGTTTCATGATAATTGTCCATAAATACCTTCAGAAGAGCAGTGATTGAAAGCCATTGAGGCAGAATGGATCCAACGGCTGCCACCATGAAGCCCCCAACGTGGTGGCATTCCCCTATATCATCCAGGCGGCTGACTCTGGTGCTCTGTGGAAGATGAACTAAACTGGGCCCCAAGATTTCCAGGGCTTGGTAAGAAAGTGCAAGCAGGGTCTGGGAGGCTTCTCTCTGCAGTTAAAGCAATAATTTGCTTTAGCAAGTAGTGAAGAGTCAGACTGGAGGAGTCGTGATGTGCGTACGGGGTGTTTTGTTGGGAAATAATCATCTTGCCTCTAAAGGTTTCTTTCACTTGTTCTGAGCTGGGAGCACTAGGGCACATTTGCAGAAGTGATCACTACAGAAAAAACACAAGGCAAACATTATGTGCTGCAATCTGAGAAGGGAGCAGACATATCCCACGCCTTAAAAAAATAACTATTGGAAGGCGAGTGATGTGTCTTCATAACAAACCAGTTTGGAAAACAAGCATTGTCTTGACAGCTAGAAGGCTTTTGATGTGTTTGCAATAACATGTGCTGGCAGATATGAGCTTTGCTATCTGCAGATACAATAAAAGGACACATAAGAGAGAGAGCCACAGAAGGTGATGTATATATACATTATTCCTAGACACACTATTTTTAAATACAGATTTTTTTCAATTACACTGTTCCTTTGAAATTGATGATGATCTAACATTTCTTTTAGCGTTTACTATGTAGTGGCCTTCTCATTCATTAAATCCCATGAACATACCAGAAAATATAAAATTTTATCCAGCAAATGGCTTCTGCTCCCTGCCAGAACCTGTGTGGAGCGTCCGATATTTAAATCTGAAATCCAATTACCTCTGCATAGAACTTGGGAAGATTATGCTTGAAGACAACCAGGGATGACTTTCTGTTTAGCTTTAATAAGGAATTAAATTGATTTTTGTATGAAGAGAAGTAGATCTTGGTTGATGTAGTCTGCCTTCAGCTGCAGTATCAATAAATGGTAGGTCAAGAAAATAAATCAACATTAAGAGCACAAAATAAATCCACTCCATTAATGAAATCATTTCTTCCCATCATTCTTCCATTTTAGGTTTGCAACCCTAGCATTTCGGCTTCTCTCAAAGCACGGCCTCTCGGCAAGTTGGCAGGGTTCAGCAGTCTGGCCAGCTCTCCAGCTCGCCGCGCGTGAGTGTCGACATTCAAGTTCAGTTACTGAATGCAGAAATGAGAGCCTTGATTGTCAGGAAAGGCGACGGGTGGGGAGCCTCCGCGCTCAGAGCTAGGTGCAAATGACCTAGCATAAGAGAGGGGAAAACCAAGTGCCATGTTCTGTGCTGCGCCTGTCATCCTTAGCGCTGGTTTGGAGGAGTGGGAAGAGCTGCACGCTCTACTTGCGATGGTGCAACGGCGTCTTGGACACTTGGATGGCTTCAGATGCCTTATTTTGCATCTGGGTCTTCCATTTGCAGCATGACAAGAGCAGCAGGCAGGGTTTGGTCTCGGTCTGTGAAGTGGTGCATTTCCTGAGACAATACCTGCTCCAGGGCCAGGCTTCTTGCCCTGAGCATGCCCCCAGGGGAGCACATGTGCTGGGATTTCTGGCCTGTGGAGCCACGGGGTTGGTACCGTCCTCCTGCCATGCGTGTTTCCCTTCTGGAAGAGGATGCTTGGCGCGTACATTCTTGTATGTTCCTACAAAGACAAAATCAGCCGAGCAGGGGCTTGCTGACATCTGTTTCTCTGCAATAATCCTATGCTACATACTAATAAAACCCACCATGCTTCAAATCCACCAGGAGAAATGCTGCTTATTACTGCAGACAAATGCACTTCCTTCCTGTTCACTGTTCTCCTGTAAAACTTGAAGTATTTGAAAGAAACTCTGTTCGTCAGCTTGTCTGGAAAGAGATTGATTTGCATCTGTTAGCTTCATAGTAATGTAGCAGAACAGGACTGCTGTGCGGCAAGATTTATACTCAGGTCTGTGCTTAAAATAATAGAGTTAGCACGGAGCAACATTTTTGATATGTTGCATTAGTTAAACATGTGCAGATGTACAAGCAATAATTAATTACCTAGGAACGTGTTTGCTGATTGAAGCAAGGGAAGTTAAACATACAAATCTCATTAGCAAGAGCTGAGTGAATAATTCAGACCGAATAATTTACTTGACCATTTCTTATCTTTTTTCCCCATTCAAAAATTCTCTTTGAAGAGATCAGAGCTTAAGTGTGCTAATTAATTTAAAATCACAGAGTAGTTCTTAGGGCTTTGTTGCGAGTTACACTTAGGATATGTGAACTGCACTTAAAATGTGAGTGTTTGTGCCTTCAAGTAGTGAAGCGTGTGTTAAGAGCAATCATGCCTTAACAAAGTTAAGACTTTTTGGAGAGGAGCATTTCCAGTTCCTAGTTCGGTTATCATCTGACTGCTCCACAGAGATACCCACTTAGCTTGCTGGTTGTCGGTCCCAGCCCAGGCACTACACTGACACGTGTCTTGCACTGGCCCCAGTGAGGCCCTGCACTGTTGCACGTAACACATCTTCCCTCTCCTTGCACGCTACACCTGGAGATCGTAGTAAGCGTTACCGTGAAACTGCTCAGAGCACGTCCTAACTTTGATGTGGCCCGATAACACTTACTACGATTGAAATAAAAAGTGTGCTGGGCGTCCCGGTTAACAGAGCCTGGGGTGTGTATGGGCTTCTTTGGAGGATCACTTGGCAGATCAGGGTTCGCGCTGCTGTGACTGGCTGCCTTAGGAGTACGGAGTTACTCTCCTCCAGCTAGGGAACTCTTCGAGTCCTATCACTGTGAGCTCCCCTTGGGGGAGTTGCAATACATCTATGCACGTTGGGGTGCGTCTACACATGCATTAATGTGCCTTTTCTAGTGCATACTAAATTTAGTACCTCCAACGTGAGGTATGAAATTAATGAGCATTAGGCTGCGTTAATGTGCAGTAGCGTATTTGCATTTTTTTTAGTGATGTTTAATGTGCAGTAGACTATTTTACTGTGCTTTAGCGTAATGTCATTTTTTTACATGACACCTTCATGAGCAGTAAAATAGCCTACTGTGCTTGTTGTTGCACCCCGAGAGTCTTGGTGCACTTTCCTGATGGCAATCTTGTGCACTGGAAGCTGGAAACCTTAATTTCCATACGCTGCCCATGTGCCTGCCTGCACGCAGTCCACACTGCCACGCGCTGCAAACCTTCGGGTGCCCTTGTGTACTCCCCGTCTGAGACCTGGGTCCGGGGTTTTAAGCTAGGACCCTGGTCTGGGACAGAAGTGTTAATGGACAGGGCAAAGCTCTTGTTTCTTTTCTCTTTTGCTTTGAAGGCTACTGTTATAGTCCCAAGGGGGGCACGCAAGCCAACTGGAGAGGAGTGGGTTAGATACTGAGCTGGCTAAACAACTGCAAGCAGAGGGCAAATCAATCCATGGATCCATTTCACAGGTTGCAGGTGGGCTTCCACAGAGGTCTGCTTAGGGTGAGTGCTGCTGAACACTGTTCATGGATGATTTGGAGGCTGGAGCCAAGAGCTCCTTGATCAGATTGGCATGTGGAGGCAGTAGTTTTACTTGAGATGGGCAAGCAGAGCACGCTTTGGGTCCTGATATGATAGAGCGGGGTGCAAGAGCAGTGGCTGGCCAGGCTGGCCGCTACCACTGCCACCCAGGGTGCAGAGATTTTGCTGATGTGCATCTGGGGAGGGCTTGCAAATCCCTTGAAGGATAGCAGTGCGATTCACCGTCGGAGACTGGGGGCGGGTACGGACCATAACGCGCAGTTCACAAACACATATGTAACGTGCTACAGGTGGGTAAAAAAACCCAAATGCACACATAGACCTGGGGTGAGAAGGATTGGGAGGTTATGGTGCATTAACAAATGCAGTCTTGCAAAGAAAGCAAACGCAGACACTTCCTTGCAGGCTGGCTGTGGCCTCCTTAACTGGTCCCTTAAATGTAGACGTGGTCTTTAAATGGGCTGGTGAGCTTGCTGCCTCACAGGCTGGCTTTACCCTGAGGGCCTCTTCATCTGGTCCTTTGGATACAAACCCAGCCTTTGCTCCCACAAAACAAACACACGAGTGCACTCATGTCCCCTCTCCAGGCTGCAGGAAAGGCCCTTTCGTTCTGACCCTTGCCTGGTAACAAGCGTCTCTGGTTCGAGTCCACGTCTTGCTCTTGCCCCTAGTACTCGCTCCCTGCCCTCCCGCGGGGGCCTTCCTTGCCAGCGGGTGTTCCCCGTGTAGCTGGGCTGCTGCAACAGGGCTGTCTGCTCCCTCTTAAAAGGCCAGACCACCATGACACACGGCTGTACAAAGAAAGATGGAGAAAAGAAGATGAATGGATGGTGTGATAGCATGTTTCAAACCTGTTCTCCTTTGCCACAGAGGAAAGGACGAAAGGGGTTTACATGGCCGCAGAACGGTTGGATTCAATCTCAGAAAAAGCTTCCTAATGAAGGGACTGTAAACACTGGGAGAAGCTGCTTAGGGGAGTTGTGACATCTTCACGAGAGGTTTTCAAGAAGAGGCACCGTGGGCATCTGTCTGGGATGACTTAGGAAGAAAATTTAGGCAATGTTGGACAAGGTGGCCCTGGGGTATCCTTCCAGCTGTGTGGCTCTTTAAGCAGGTGGATCTTGGTAGGTTTAGAAAAAGAGAGCGAGCGCGCGGTTTGATGCCAGAAGATCAAACTATCTCCAGGCAAAATGGGCTGTGGGTGGAAGGAGCTGTCTGCAATGACTGCGAGTGAAGGAGGCATAAGAGGCTTTTGAATTGTTGGAAACCTGAACAAATTTAGGCGTGCTGGATCTAGGGTTGTTTCGACTCTCATGTCATAGGGAGGTAAAGACACGTTATCTTGAGTCTGGAACACGTGACTTTGGGGCTTTCATTTTGCTTTTCCTCTGGAAAGACGAATGCTAGGGTTTCTTATGGCTAAAGGACCCAGAGTCCATCTGACATCTACAGACATCTGTGTCGCAGATAAAGGGGAGGAGGAAGAGCCGTATGGATATAGATGAGGGCTGTCCAACTTCTAAGTGACATGGGGGCCGCATGCCCTGCAGTCTGCATCGGCATAAGCCTCGGGCCCTTGGGTGTGCGGGCAAGTCCTCCCACGTGGTATCACAAGCACTTGGGCATTGTAGACCCACCTGCAGCTTCCCTCACTGCACAGACTCCTCCTCACTGCACTGCACTGCACTGCACAGCTGCCCTGGGCAGTGGTCTCCCCCAGCGCCAGGCTGTGCCACACTGCTCCACCCCGTCCTGCACCCCAAGAAGCAGAAGTCAGGAAGGGATGGGGAGCCCAGAGCCCCTCGCTGCTCCCACAGCTGGACTAATGAGGTGAGCAGCATCTGGGTGGGGAACTTGCCCCTTCTGGGCTGCATGGGACTGGTCTGGACATCCCTGATACCGATGGGACTTTTTCACTGGGGAGTCAGTGATGCCAGGACTTTGGGAGCTGCGGTTGCTCTAGTTTGTGTATTCTGGCTGCGTGGATTGTGGGCCTTCAAGAAGGGGCAGAGCAGGGGTGGTATCTGCAATATTAAATAGGGCCCTACTTCTTTAGACTTATAGTTTCATAGTTTCTAGGGTCAGAAGGGACCTGAACAGATCATCAAGTCCCACCCCCTGCCCTGGGCAGGAATGAGTGCTGGGATCATAATACCCCAGCCAGATATCTATCTATCTATCTATCTATCTATCTATCTATCATCTGAGAGAGAGTGGGCTGTGAGCATCCCAAAGGATTTATCTGCCATCCCTGTGCTATTCCCAGAGTCTGAAATGCTCCAGTTGAAAAGTCACGTTCATTAGCATCAGAGCACAGCAGCAATCTTAGGTTAAAATTAAGAACTCCCCCCCTGTCCCCCACCCCATAGTTTATCTCCTTTTTCCCTTTAAAAAGTGTGCAGCCAACTAGCTCCCGTCTCGTGTCACAGGGGATCGGAGTTTGTGAGTTCCTCAACTCCCCGGCATTTGGGAATTGCACCCATTTTACTGAATTCAGAGCTTGTCCCACAGACCAGTGGCTGGATTCGTAATGTATGGGATCATAGTTGTATATGATTAAAACTTGTCTTAAAGCTTGGGAACAACCCTTTGAAATTAAATATTAAGTCATAGAAACAAAATCCCTAATGCACAAGTATGTCAAATGATACAGCAGACTCTGTTTTGTAATTGTGAAGAGATTAAATTGTGACTTCTTAAATATCCCCTTTGTAACTGCAAAGCTATTTTCTAGGGGCTCGGACCCATCTGGACAAAGATGAGAAGGGTGGAGCATTTAAGGCAAAGTCAGCCTGGAAATACTTTTACCACAATTTTTTTGTTCAATCTGGATCTATTTTGGTGTAAAACAGATTGGCCTGGCTATCTGGCCAAAGGCTGAGATTCGAGCAGTGCCTGGCTCTGCAAATGGTGCAGCATTGAAGGAGGTAATTTGTTTCTGAATTTTGTTTATGCTTTGAATTGCCCTTTTTCCAAACAGCAGGGAAGTCTCCAGTAGCATAAAACCAGTGTTTTTACTTGTGACTGAAGCATCTAGTCAAGCCCAAAACGTATTTCTCATTCTCTGTTCTTGTTCTTTTAGCAGCTGGAGGGTGGACTGCGTGCGTGCATGCATGCGTGCGTGTGTGCATGTGTTGCGGGGGCAGGCTTGTATTGTTTTGTTTTAAATTCTCCAGCAAGCTTATCTTATCCATTTTCACTTTTGCAAAATCCTAGCACAGTCCTTATCTTGATGGATTTCCAGGGGTGCAGGGAGAGGAGAAATATATACCTTCTCTGCTCCTGTTTCTCTCGACTTGGTTGGTCTCATGGAAGTCCTGTGTCCGGGCCCCAGATCCATCAGCCAGGATCCAAAGGCAGGATCTAATTTTTGTTCCAGACTATTTTTCATGGGAGAACTGTGTTAAAAAATGCATGTTCAACACTGGCTGAGACCTGATGGATAAATAAAAAGCTGTCCTAATTCATAATAAAACTCATGTGATATATAGGAAGGGGTTAAGTATGGCAACGGTCCCAAGTATCATAGATACTAGCTCCTCAGAGAGCTGATTTTCAGGGCTGAGGCTTAGATGTACCTAAAACTGCAGTTCTGTAAGTAATGCTTCAGGAGTAGTTTGCACTTGAACCTCAAAGCAGTCTGAAGGGCTGTACTGGCAACCAGATACGGGACTTTCATTCCTCAGATGCTGCTTTCTAGTTTACTTGAAGCTGGGTTGCGCTGGAGAGAGGAAGGCTCTATACTTTGGTAAGTCTCAGGGCTTTGGAAATCTGTAGCTTGCATGAGCAGCTGCTCTTCCTTTATTAAGAGCTTGCACAGCACGGCAGCTTGATAGGGGCCTTAGGGTTGGAGACACCATCAACGTTACTGTAACTCCCACAGCAGTGGCTGCAAACCCTGCATTATGCTTTGCTGTGTGTCTTGACACCAAGGGCATCACCAGTGGGTCGTGGGTAGCGGGTCAGCCTATTATGCTATTGCTGCTGTGAAAGAAGCCAGTCTGAGCACCCATCTGAGCCACGTGGCTTTGTTGCGTCTCGTGGCTCTAATGCAGTCCGAGGAGAGAGGTAATTGCATTCAGTTACAATTAGGATTGGTGCCACAGAAACCAGTTAAATTTACGGTTTGATTTGATAGATCATTAATTAAAGAAAAGGAAAAAAACCCAAAAAACCCGGGTGAAGAACTATTTGCATTTGTGTTGTCTGCGTGGGGGAGACGAGTAATTCGCGCCTGGTCCCACTGGGTGCATGAGCCAGCCTTCGCCTTCTCTAGCCAGGGTTTCTGGAGAGTGGAGGAGGCCGGTGGCGGAGCCAGCCCTGATCGTGGCCCTTTTTAATGCTGGTGTGCAGTTCAGTAATGCCAAGGGCAGACCCTTTTGCAGCGGGAATTGCCTTTTCATTGAGCAAGAATGGAGACAGTCTGAGAAGTTTTATGCAGTTCTGGGTCTACGCTGCTGCCCGTGCTGTCCTCCCCTTCCTTCCTTCCCTCGTCCTCAGCCACCCGCTCTTCTCTTTTGGCCGTGGCATTACCCGCAGTTAATGTGGTCAAGACTCCAACGTAGCGTAGGCTCGTCCTCAGACCCTGGTGCCTGCAGCTTGCTGGTGCACCCAATCCAGATTTAAACTGGATTACCTGGGGCTGCTGTACCTGTTAGTCTGGAATTGCGGCTGGGGCCGTGGAAACCGTCTCAACTTCTGATGGGACTCGTCATTGGCAATCCCTCAATTCCAGGATGATCCCTACCATGGCTCATTGATGGGTCTTGAGCTGACTTTAGAGTCCAATCCTTGAGCCACAGATCCGTCCACAGACATTACAGGTCTTCCTGCAGGGACGAGCAGGCTGCAGGCTGGGATGCCTCTCCCTTTCCTTCCTTCACCCTCTTGACTCTGCTTCAAGGTCAAGATGCTTTATCTTGAAACAGGCCGCTGCTTGGGTGAGGTTGTGGCACGCTTGGAGTCGGCCAGCAGCCAGCTCCTCCCAAATCTTAATGATGGCATCTGTTTTCTTGAAGTCTGCCTTCAGTGAGTCCTTGTAGCATTTCCTCTAGCCACATGAGATCTCAGGCCATCATTAAGCTGGGAGTAGACGGGGAGACTTGTCCTCATGGGGAACGAGCGCAATGAATAGCATTGCAGCAAAGCAGGCAGCCTACCTCGCAACAAGCCAGCGTGCACGAATCCCCTGACATGCAGCAGGAAGAAAGCCCAAGCCAAACTTGACGCTGTGCCCATGCCACTGAGACGATGCAGCCCTAACGCCCGTGGTCCGGCTGGAGTCTCCGGCCCCATGTCTCTTGCACTGAGCTGCGGGCAAAGCTTTGTTGTCTCGTGCCAGGCGATCTCGTGCCTGGCTTTTTAGCTCTGGGTCATTAAGCTTGCACATCTGGTTGGCCGTGATTCTGTTACCTTTGGTGGGGCATCCCGTCCTCGGGTAGAGAGCCTCATCCAGCTGCGGAGGGGGAATGCCGTACCCACGTCTCACTTCTGCAGGGCTTAACGAAAAGTCCAGATGAGGAAAGGGGAGGTTGGGACCATGCAATCCCCCCATCACCCCTTCCTCTCAAATCCAGTCTGGAGTTGCACAAGGAAGCTCCGACAACAGCAGAGAGATCGGAGCGGGACGGGGCTTTCTGAAACGATACCGCGCTGCTCGGCGTCATTGTCTGGGGCCTGCCATGTCTTGGACACCTCGAAGGGGAAGATGAGTGCGTGACTTCCTTTTTCCTCGATGTAACTCAAGTTCCCTAGCTGAAGCCAAACTGCCCTTATCCAAGGGAATGCACGAGCGAGCTGTAAGACGGAGAGGTAAATTGGATATGCTGTTAAAATGAATCCACGTCCATGGCCACTTGGCTGTAAAATTACCAAGCAAATATCTCTTTACATAGTGAGAGGTGAGCGCATTTCTCCATTTGCTGTGCTCACTGGAGGCAGCTTAACGGCACTTCCCTCGTTTCCTGCTTTAGTCATGATGGGGTTACTAGTTTCTGGAATTAGCATTTTGTTTCCCAGATGGCCCCTAGCCCACTCTCCATCATTATTATTCTGCAGCTAGGAACATTACACGGCACTCCTCGGGCTCAGAGGATTCAAGGCTAAAGCACATAAAATTACTTTCCAGTGACACTCGGTGTTCGGATTTGTATTCGCGTGCCCGTCAATCACCATTTAGACTTCCGCGCTCACTGTGCCGACTGACTTGGAGTACATCATCCTTCATCATTCCTGTGTATTGGTAGTCAGGAGATTTTTGACTACTTTGTTTCCTGCAAATTAACCAAAGATACGTGGTAGGTGCATTAGCATTTCTGAGTTTATCTTTGAGATTGTTATTTCTCAGGTGGTGTACTGACGGCGGGTGAAAGGGACTGCTATCAGAGACTCTGGAGAACAAGGGAGTTGTTTAATGACTTGATTAAACAACCTTCATGGGTTTTTTTTTCCCCTCCATAAAGAGCTGGGTACATACAAAAGGACTAAGAAAAAGCTAATGTGGTACATATATTTATAAGAATAAAAATGAAATAGCTTGGCAATGACTGTCCAGGAAATCAAATTTCCATGCCTATATAAAATGATGGAACAAATGAGAGGAAAACGTACGCTGATTAAGGACACGTGGAAAGTAAGCAGCATGAGTTCAGGAAAGAAGAAACCAGGCCAAACAGACCTGACCATTTTATCGATTTGTTTACGTATTTATTTTCAAAAGCGGGATGGCACGCGTCAGGAGGTTCCTGCCTGAAACTGTCTCAGCTTTCTGTAAGTGGCTGGATGCGCCCTTAACCGCACTGAAAGGCACTGGGATGACACTAGCTTTGGTACAAGTGTAAGTCCGAAGAATCAACTCCAGGGGAGCCGGACAAAGCTTCCCATGAAGTCTGGGGTTTCTGTACCTCGCTCACACCACCTCCACGGTGCTGGTGGAAAATACCCGTCTCTTCCCACCTCCCTGCTGATATTGATGTCTATGCAGGCTGTCTTCCTTATGATCGTTGTTGTGTGGACTGACATAGCTATTAATATACAACACGATCAAACTTCAACTCGCTGACATAACCTGGGCCACATTAAAATAATGATGACATATGTATCTATCTGTCTATCTATAAATATACCTGTTTACAACATGGGAGGCGCAAGTTTTTCTTCCGCTTTAGGCACCTTTGTGGCAGAAACTATCTACCGTTCCCCTAGGGTGGCAACCCTGGCACCCCCCCCGGGGCAGGAGGCTCCTAGTACCTCGTCAGCCCTAGATGGGTCCACTTGGTCCCTGATCCTGCCGGACTCTCTTTTCAGGACCTCGATCCTGCCGGACTCCCTTTTCAGGACCTCCTCCCCTGGGGAGGGGGGCCTGTTCCCTGGGTACACACGGATCCGGGGAGCAGGCTGCGAGGGGGCCCCGGAGCCACGGGTGCCTTGCTGGGGCTGCCTGGGGCCCTGCCTTCTGTCCTTCATTGGGGCTTAAGCTGCCTTGTGCAGGTCCCGACACCCAGGACTTGCCTTCTGCCTTCTGTTGGGGCTCGGGACACCTCATGCAGGTCCTGAAACCTGGACCTGGACGGCTGGACCTCCACCGTGCCCCGCTGGTGCCTCCCGGGTGCCTGGCCTCACACCAGGGAGGGGGTTGCAAACCCGAGCAGCACGGTGCCACTCCCAGGGTTTGGCATGCCGCACACCACTGCATGCACTGAGTCCTCGGCCGCACGCCAAGGGTAGCAGACCCAAGCTGCCCCATGCACCGCTTTATGCACCGAGTATCTCGGGACCCAAGCTGCCTCCTGCAGCTCTCAGGGTCATTCCCATGCACCGGGCCGTGCACTCCTGGGACCAAGGCCCCGGTGGTGGCTCCTTCAGTGGCGTCTTCAGGAGCCTAGGGCAGCTCTCCCTGGCTTTTCTCAGCTCCGCTATTTCCAAGTCCCTTGCCATGTCTGCCCTGCACGCTGAGCATGTGCTCTTTTTATACGCTTTGGGGCTCCGCCCCTAAAGTCCAGCTGACTTGCCATGCTGCAGTCCGCAATCAGGTCGGGGAGCTCCTCTCCCCCTCCCTTCGGGAAAGGGGCGGCGCCCGCTTCTCCTAGCTTCTTCCTGATTGGTGGATTGGCTCCACCAATTGGAAGTAAGGATTCTCGGGCCCCAGGACATGTTGGAGCTCAGCCAGGTAAGTCTGTCACACTAGGAATATCTGTGCTCTTTTGTATGTCTTCTATGGGAAGCTGCGGTAAATTCTGATTATTGCATCGCTGCAATCGGCGTGTTGAAAGCTGGTTCTTGCTCATCAGAGAAGCAAACCTAAATGTCAAAAGAGGAATTTCTCATCAACTTCCCTACTCGAATATAGCAACATACCAGAAGTAGTTTGCAATGGGCATATCGCTGCTGGTATATGGCAAGACTAGGTCTGGCCATCGCACTTCCAATTTCTGCCCATCCCTTTGGATCAACATTTTTTAATTAAATTTGACCAATTTTACATTCTCATTTGTTTCTTCTGAGGGTTATAAACTTTATAGGTGAAGATTTTTGGCCTAGCAACCAGGGCTGAGGAATGTGAACATCCTTTTGTATGTGCTGACTTGTAAATTGTTTAGCTTCTTTGTATGGTCTGTCTTAATGCTCTTTACAATGATTCAGTGCAACGTCCCAAGAACTGCATTGCATGTGGACCAATAAGACAGTAGCATGACCGTATCCTCCTAAAGAAATTATAAACAGGGCCTAACTCTTAAAATCCTGGGCTGGGAGGGACCTCAGGAGGTCACATCTAGTCCAACCCCCTGCTCAAAGCAAGACCAGTCCCAACTACATCATCCCAGTGTCATCCCATCTTGAAAACAAATGGACCCTGCTTTATGGTCCCTGCCAGAGTCTTCATAAGACTAAATTTTGCGTCAATGTTCACTTTTGCCATATCTGAGACAAAAGCAAAACTCCAAAAGCTTAAAGCAGATGGGCGAGGGAGGTAGACAGAGAACCAGAGAAAACCTCTGCCCCAGATTTCTCAGACAATGAGCATACATGAAATTACACTTCCAGTAGATGTATTAATCAATTATACCAACGTGAAGGTGTCTGGTATGATTGGAGAGTAGCATGGGCTCTATAAGCACTTCAGAAAGTAGGGGGTAGGGGCTCAGGATTGATCTGTGCAGCTGCCGATCTGCTAGTTTGGCATTGATAGGATACAAAGCTTTTAGACTACAAAGTGAAAGAAGAAACAATTGGAGCTGTGGTAAATGCAAAATGGCTTTACAAAGGAGTAGTAGTGTGCACCAGACTAACCTAGTAATTTATTGATTGATTTATTGTAAGTGATTTTTCTAGGCCAGGGAAATAGAGCAATCTAGCTGGACTTGAGTTAAAAAAAGCATATGGCGCCCACATGAGAAGGGAAGAAGAGGAAGGGTTGTGTTGATGGGAATTACCAGGCTGAAGGGTACCCATGGATTTCCTCAAGGATCAGTTTTAGGATGGAGCTTGATAATGTTAAGAAAGTTTCTATGCTCTGGTTACTTGCTGTAGTAGTGACCTAGCTTTTTGCATTATATTTAACTCCATATCAGGTACTTTTCTTCTAAAGTGTAATATTTTCATTCAACGAATGCAGGAATTCATTGGTAAATTCTGCAGCTTGCATTATGCAGGAGGGCACAGTAGATTTTAAAGTTCCCTTCTGGCCTATGAAAAGGCACTAATTATGCACTTGAAAATACCTGTCTCTTCCCACCTCCCTGCTGATTTTGTACTCATTCCAGGACGTTTAATTGTGAACTAGAGGTAGTTGACCCTTTTTGAATTTCAATGAAAGCGCAAAACAATTCAGCACGATTTTGACTTTTTATTTTGTGCTATTTTCAACATTTGCACTTCAGCTTGAAAAAAATTTCTCACATTTGCAAATGTTGCTGTGCTTTTCTACAATTAAAATTGTTAATATCTGGATACCAAAGTTGATGGGCACTTTATAAATGCCCAAATATGTACCAAGCGATGGTGGATTGTTTAAGGTCTATTATTTTTAAAGGTGTGCAGTTGAGTGGGCTCTGCCTGACTTGCTGTGCTTCACCAGGTGTTTCTCCCATTTATTATAGTCTGCTTAAAATATAAGTCCTGAAATTCAGATGTGTATATAATGGGAATGATATACAGTTGTACTTCAGATTGAATGCAGCCATCTGTCAAAAACAAAAGCTAAATTCTGGGTAATAAAAGCCACCAAATGATTGATATCTTACATTAAAGGGAGAGCTGAAAAAAGCAATTTTGTTTATGGGCAAACCTGTGTTTGGCACATTTTTCATGTCACATAAAGATGGAAATCTCACCTCATGGCTGTAGATTATGGTTATATTTCAGCCTCTGTAATTGTGGAAGGATGTGCATGTGTTTATATATAAAAAAGAGATAATTCCTCACCTATTGTTGATAACAATGAGCTAATTTCAGCACATTTCTTTTTTGTTTCCTCCCAGAGGCACAGTATTTCTTATTTGCTTTCTCCACTGTATCTGTTGAATCACATTTTTTTCTCTTAATTTGATTGATAGGTGCAACTTTTTTGGCAGTTTCAGTGTATTTCAAACCGGTCTGAGAATTGTCCAGTGGTTCGGTTTGATAACAAGCAGCGGTAAAAATAACAGAGGTTGGTTTGCAGATGAGTGGAGTGCGGAGGAAAGCGGCACCAGCGTGAGGGGTACTCGGTGCTTATCTCCGCTGTACAGGGAGAACAGGAGCAGCTCTGTAAGTGTTTCGAAGGCGCACCACTCTTCTGCTGGAGGTGTTTAGACGTTTAACTTCCATAGAATCACAGAAAATGAAAGTTGGAAGGGACCTCAGGAGGCTCAGTCCCTTACTCCAAGCAGGACCAGCCCCATCTAGATCATCCCAGACAAGGCTTTGTCTAGCCAGGTCTGAAAAAAACTCCAAGGATGGAGACTTCACCGTCTCTCTGGGGAGCCTGTTCCAGTGCTTCAACACCCTCCTAGTGAGTTTTTCCTAATATGCAGCCTCAACTTCCCTTGCTGCAGCTGGAGCCCATTGCTCCTTGTCCTGTCGTCTGCTCCCACAGAGGACAGACCTGCTCCATCCTCTTTGCAGCCCCCCTGAAGGGAGGTGAAGGCTGCTGTCAAATCCCCCCTCGGTCTTCTCTTCTCCAGACTCAGTCAGCCCATTTCCCTCAGTCTCTCCTCACAAGTCCTGTTCCCCAGCCCCACGACCATTTTCACTGCCCTCCGCTGGACTCTCTCCAATGTGTCCGCATCCTTTCTGTCATGGGGGCCCACAGCTGGACACAGGACTCCAGATGTGGCCTCCCCAGTGCTGAATAGAGGGGAAGAATCGCTGCCCTCGATCTGCTGCCACGCTCCTACCGATGCAGCCCAGGATGCCGGTCGCCTTCCTCTCAACAAGGGTGCACTGCTGGATCCTGTTCGGCTACCTGTAACCCCCAGGTCCCTGTCTGCAGAGCTGCTGCCCAGCCAGTTGTCCCCAGCCTGCATGGGATTGCTCCTTCCTAAGTGCAGGACTTTGCACTTGTCCTTGCTGAACCTCATGAGGTTTCTTTAGGCCCAATCCTACAATGAGTCCAGGGGTCTCTGGGCACATCTACACATACGCCCGACAACAGTTGTTACTGCGCAGTCCTGGCACTTCTGACCCTGTGCAATCGCATCGGCATCATGGCTCATGCCCATCCACACTACACCTCTGTTGCGATGAGCTATGTCGCCAT
Organism: Crocodylus siamensis; assembly: GCF_052110815.1. Lineage (NCBI taxonomy): Eukaryota > Metazoa > Chordata > Crocodylia > Crocodylidae > Crocodylus > Crocodylus siamensis. The sequence continues at coordinate 294,793,607 of NC_143396.1, forward strand.
AGTTGGTTGCCACTGTGATGTAATATCTTGTGTAGACGCACCCTATGAATCCTAGGCTGACCCTCCAGCATATCTATTACACCCCAGTTGGGAACACTTGGGTCACTTTTGACGTTCAGAAGAAGGACCCAGGCTCTGGAGCTGCAGCTGAATCCAGTGTGAACCCTTTGCAGGTTGCACATGGGGAGCAAGATTTGCACTGACAGTGGGTTACACATCCTGTGGTTCTGGCAGGCCCTTGTTTAAGGCACAGTGAAGGAGAGAGGCTCCTCCAAGGGAGATCCTTGTTCCAAGGGTCAAATCAAAGACCTACATCACCTAGCCTTTGCTCGCTGCCTTCTGAGACTTCCTGACCCTCAGAGGATGCTGCTGAAGCTTGTAGAGACCTGGGCAGTAAAATCTACCATCCAGCTCCATCAGTCACCCTCCCTCATTGCGACCTCCAAGATATTCCTTCAAGTCCTCCATGGAAGACCAGGCCAGTGGCTTCAGTGCCAACTCCCATCCAGACATTGAGCTTTGCTGCTCTGGCTGTCCCCAGCTGGGGTTAATTGCCATCTTGGACCCTGTTCCTGCCCTACAACTTGACAAGAGTGTCTTCTCAGGTGGCCGCCGTCTGCGATGACACTGGTCGAGCTCAGGTTGGTTTGGAAGTGAAGCTGTTGGCCCTTTCAGTGAATGGTCTGTCTTGTTCTGACTCCGTCTATGCGCCCATCTTTGGGTCTGGCTTCAGATCCAGCTCTTCGGGCATCACTTGTAGAGACTGGTTTGCTGCAACGTGGTTCTGCTTGGTTCATGAACTTTACCGGGGGACAAGGCAGTCCCCCTTCCCTGTCTTCGTAGGCCTCCTGGGGTCCAAAAACTGGTTCTAGGGACTTTACCCAGCTTTCCTGAAAAGACAAAGCCTTCCACATTTATTGGGGCTAGATTAGGCTCTCTGGAGAAGAGCGCCTCGGCTGTGACTCTGTGCCAGCCCCTGTTCAAGAGGACTCTGGACCCAGGTCCCAGGCTGGTGACTAACAGGGGAGTAATTCATTGTCCTGAAGAGGCCAATGCCCTGCCCTCCTCCTCCCAGATGGGTGATTGTCTAAGGGTTTCAGGACCTGATGCAGCGTGTAGTTCAGGCCCTTCCGTTCTTTCCAGAGGAAATCCAGGAGTTTGCTCACGAAGGGTCATGCAAGTAGCCACAGCTATTGACGGCAGACTGATGGGCCCTGCAGACCGTCTCCGTTACTGATATTGGCCGGGTGAGTGCTTGGAGCCGACTCTGTCCATTTGCCCAGTCCTACGTGATGGTCGATGCTGTAGTTGATACGGTGGTTCTGAGGTGCATCGCCAGAGATAAAACATTGCTTTGGAGTCACCCAGAAGAAAGATGTGCACATGGACAATTACTTGAAGGAGGGAGGAAGTTACTTTGCATTTCTTTGAGGTGTATTGTCCATAGGTTCATCCGCATCCTGCCCTCTTTCACGTCTTCCTTGGCGCCACGTGCAATATAAGGCTCCGTGGTTTGGAGGAAGAGGAGGCAGGAAAGTCTGCACTACCCTTTACTCCGGGGGTGGGGAGGGATGGGACTGCACCGTGCCCTGTGGGTCTGTTTAAGACAAAGCACTGCTGAGTGCTTGTCCCCAAGCACAGTGAGGAGGTGCCCAGGGGACAACCTGTCTTGAACTTCAGCGCCCAGTCAGTTGCTGCCCTTCTTCCAAGGGACTTTAAATGGATCCAGGCGACACGTTTCATACATGTGTTGCTGAGGGAAACATGCAGAGAGGCTTGTCCTTCTCACTTGCCCTGGCCTGTCACGGTGCACCTGGTGCAACCCTGCCAGGCCTGGCACTTGAGGAAGTCCCACAATAAACACCAGCTCTGCAGAACTGGAAGCTGGTTCTGCCCCGGGTTGTGTTTGGACGGCAGTGTTAGTTGCTTTTCTTCTGGCTTTGCATTGCTTCCTCCACGTCTCATTAAAACAAAGCTCCGTTTTCATTAGCACTTCCTCCCAGGTAGTTTAGACCTAAATAATTTTCACGCATGTTCTTCATTAGCATTCATTCAAACGCAAATACTGAACGGTTCTCGTTACACCTCGCAGCGATATCCCCAGGGGATTGCACATTTCTCCATCAACATTTCCCTAGTGCAGTAAATTGCAGCTTGTAATCAGAACAGTTGTGTCGAAATCTATTGACTTCTGACTGAAGGAACCTTTTTATATTTGTGTTATATCGGTCCTGAGTGCCTAGGCTGCTGCTTTTTTTGCGTGCGTTTTTCTCTAGGTAGCGTCCTCATTTCTTTTCTCCGTTGGGACCAGTTCTCCGTTCCTTGCTGCAGCGCAGTAAGTAATGCGCGGGGGGCTATCTCACCATAGCATTGAAGCCGGAGTGTAGGTGGTAGCAGTGACAGCACCATGTCCTCACCAACTCCGTAGAGGACCAGGACCGTTTTTTTCATGCTTGTCCAGGAACCTGGACCGAAAGGGTGAGAGAGTCTTGTATGAGAGCCCATGGCAGGCGCTCTGCCAGCCAGGACGCTTCTGGTAGGGATTGTAAGGCCTGCAGAGGAAGAGGTATATTTGATCATTGACCTCAGACTCCTTTCCCACTGTTAGCACACCCATTCCCCACCCAGCTCGAATGAAATAAGCTACCCCAAGCCATTGGTATACTGGGTATTGTTCTTTAGTTCAACAAACACTTCACTCAGAAGTGAAAACCTACCTCTCCAGAAGGAAGAATGGCAAAGAATGAAGGTCAAAAAAGGATTTTAAAGATTTCAAGATGCAACTTCTATTATACCATTAAGAGTCCTTAATATAGAAGAGGACATAACAGTTAGAGCTTAGACCATCTGAAAGATCTATTAGAAATGGGGGAAGTTGCTTTATAGACGCTACAATCAGGAAGAGAAGTTAAATATGGCCCTCTTATTTATTCATTAAACCTATTCTGGTTCAGTTAGAAGCAGAGGGATGTATTTTCTAGAAAGCGTCATGCCCCACTGCATTGCACGTCGTTGTGGAGAAAGCACAGTCCCTGTAAAATTATGGGAGGCTGAAAATAAGAATTTGAGGACGTAATCAGATCCAAAGGTAACACAGCTATTGCATACAATGGGATATCTGCAAAATTCTGCATTTAATAAGTAGAAGAGATTTGACATTATTTTGCACTGAGTCTCGCTTTGAATAATATTTTAATTGCAGAAGAAAAGCAAAATGGCTTTAGGCTTCCTTCATGTTGTCCTGGGGTGCTTGTACACATAGCAGGGGTTTAGCCCCTAAATGGTGGGTTTTTAATTGTGATGATTTAAAAACCCACATTTCAATATAGGGGTTTCTGTCACTGTTGTGGCAAGAGGCCCTATCCTTCCTTTTTTAATTAAAAAAGAAAAGAAAAAAGAAACCTGCCTACCTTTCCTGCAGTTGTGGGGCGAGCTGCTGGCAGGCCGAGTGGCCCCTCAGCTGTGGGGGGCCCTGGTCCTTCCCCCCGCGGTGGTGGAGCCCCCCGGGGCTGCCGGGGCCGGTTGCTAGCAGGCTGGGGGCTGCCTCCGAGCTGGGGCGGCCCTCGGCCCACTAGCACCCCCCAGACGCAGCACGTGGCCGGATCCAAGTCTTCCCCAAGCCTGCCCGGGGAGCAGCACCCCATGCACTGTCCTTGCCCCCGCCTGGGACCGCCGTGCGGGACCTGGCAGGAGTGCAGCTGGGTGTGCCGGTGGCTGGAGAAGGCGGTGGGGAAGGTGCATGGCATGCTGGACGCCCAGGTGGGCTCGGGGAAGTTCGGGCTGGGGGGCTTCCAGTACGCCATGCATCATCCCTGCTGTCTTCGCTAGCCACCAGCACACCCAGCCACCCTCTTGTTGCTCCCCTGCACTGCCCCGGGGCAAGCCATCCCATTCCCAGGCGCTCCCCGGTGGTGGGAAGGCAGTGGGAACCATGCACATGGAGCGGGAAACCTCGGCAAGCTTGGGGAAGAGTTGGGTCCGGCAGGGGCTGCCTCCAAGACGGGGCAGTACATGGCCGGGGGTGCCACCACCGTGGAGGGAAGGACTGGGCCCCCTCGCAGCTCAGAGGCCATTTGGCCCAGCAGCAGCTTACCAGGAGAGGCAGGCAGTCCCCGCGGGGAAACAAAAAGGATCAGGCCCTTTGCTACTCCTGTCCCACAGCTGGGGGATGAGCTGCCCGATTAAAGGCTGCAATATTACAAGTAGCTACACTGCAAACTAAACTACCCGGGGATGTGATTTAGTCTGCAACATAACATTTGAGTTGCAAAAAAACCCATATGTGTTAAGTGTGATGCAATTAAGCTACAAACAAGGCAGTTTTTGTCATGTGTACAAGTGCCCCTGGACTCTTAACTCAAGTGACATCTAGGATTAATTTATAGTAGGAAGGCAGTGGGATAGTAACTCATTTGTTTGGAGAGAGTTTAAAATACATCACTAAGAATGAGAGAGGAGCAAAAGACAAATGTTTGCATCCAAAACGAACTTAAATTTAGGGTAAGATTTGGATACAAACATAAATTGGAGATGGGGGTTGGATTGGACGTGGTCAGAAAATCACTCCCTGTTGCTAGAACTTGTGGCATAATGAGCGCCAGGAAGCTGTTTCCCCAGCGATGTGTAGGGAAGGGTACAGCGTTTACCCTCCTTCCTCCCCCAGTTCCGGGAGGTTCATATTGAAGGTCCTTGCTCTGGCCCATCTCCGCCTGTGTGCTCCATCCCTGCACAAATGCATGCTGCTCACAGGGGATGCCTGCCACGGCGAGATGCTCAAATAAGTGCAGTTTCATTTGGGTTTACGTAAACGGGACCAGTTGCACACGCTGCTGGGACACTAACCTGATGTTTTCGACTTGTGCAAGAGTTCGAAGTGAAACAGTCAACTAATTTTATGGAGACAAAATTGTAAACGTCCACAGAAGACTGCGCGCTGAGTTCCTCATCTCGGACAGGGCCAAGTGAAAAATCAAAATGCTCGAGGCCCTCTATTAGTGTGGTGCCACTCTACCTTCCAGCACATTTGAGGTAGATTTTACTTAACTTGATTTAATTATGTCCTCCCCTGGAGAGGATTTTCTACCTTCTGTTATACTCCTCAAAAAGCTGGTTGGCCTGGAGTTTCCTGTAACGCGGGGCAGGATTTCGCCTCCGCAGCTGTAACCAGAGCTTGTCAGAAGGATGTGTGCCTTCTTGGTGGAAAAGGGTGACTTCTTGGTGGAAGAAGAAAACTCAGAAGTGCAGTGCGTGATAGGGGAGCCCTGTTCCTGCGGAGGGGAGAGCTGAGCAGGCCGGAGCCAGCAGAGCAGGCGGGAAACCCAGCGGCAAGAGCCGGCGGGTGCGAGCAGCGCCGTTAGCTGGGTGCCAGGGTCCAGCCCGCAGCGTGGGCAGCAGCGCCGGGCCTTGTTGACAGTGAGCTGGAGCAGGGCTCGGGCGCATATAACCCCGGCGTAGGAGGCCGCCAGCTCGAGGAGCAGGCTGCGGTCTCCAGCCCAGCCCCAGAGCCAGGTGAGAGAGAAGCAGGTGTTGCAGGGGGGCAAGAGGCTCTGAGCGAGGAAGGAGCTGGGCAGGATGGGGTCCGACAGAGATGGGAGTGGGAGAGGGAGGCGTGAGAGCCAGAAGCATCTCAGAAGGAGGGTTGTGCAGCGGTGGGCGCTCGGTGTAATTCAGCATCTCCCCAGACCCGCCACGAGAGCAGAACAAGGATATCCCCGGTCCTGGAGGCTGGAAAGACTCAGCACTGCGAGCCCACCCTGGAGGGACCAGGCGGATGGTTGATGTCGAGTGCAGGCTGTGTGCCTAGGGACAGAAAGCACTGTGGGACGAGTTTAAAGGTTGGGAAAGGTGTTTGAATGGAGTAAATCCTCTGCCTAGTGCAGGGGGGCTGGACCCCATGATCTACAAGCTCCTTTCCAGCCCCTAACAATCTATGAGTCAATCCCGCTACGCCCCGCAGCCGCAGGGAGAGGGGCTGCGGCCAGGCCAGGGGGGCTGGGGAGCGGGCCGGCTCTCAGGGAGGGGTGCTGCAGCAGCAGAGGTGCGATGCAGCCTGTCCGAGCTGTAATGATGGGCCTGGGTCTGCTTCCTGCCAGGGGCCGGGCTGCGGCTGCGGGGCGGCGGGGGAGCCATGCAGCAGGGTGCCTAGACCCAGGAGCTGAGCTCCGAGGGACCGCATCTGGGAAGGCTGGAGCCCAAAGAGGGGTTTGAGGCCTGAGGGGACACCCACGAGGCATGGGGGCATAGCCGGTGGCCACGATCGCAGACCCTAAAGCATAGTTAGGGTATTGATAAGGCAGTGAAGCACCCCTGAAGAGGCAGGACTGAGTTTGGGGTGGAGAAGCTCTGGGGTGGGCACCAAGCCTTCCCCACGTATCGCTAACGCCGAGGGTGTTACAAGTGACGGGGGCCAGAGTGTGCGAGCGCCCCCGGGTCGGACTCTTCTCCCCGTGGCAGCCTTGGAGAGTCTGGGTGAAACTTCGTGCCCTTGCGAAAAAATGTTCTGTTTTTTGGATGGATTTGTTCAACCAGCTCTTGTTAGCACGTCAGCTCCATGCTTCGTCAGCTTGATGCGTCCGTGATGGGAGGGCTGAACTTCAGGGAGTGTTTCTTGACCAGAGCAATGCGTAGGTTGCTTTTTCTCTTTACAAAGGCAGGGTCGTGCCGGTCTGCCCTCTTCTAAGGGGGCAGGACACATGGGGCAATACTGACCTGTGTGAACACGGGCTCTAGTCTTACTCGGTTTCATATTCTGTGAACCAAAGGTGTTATGGTCTGCTTCTGTGTGGACATTACTCCATAATTTAAAACTGCAGATCCTGAATCTACAGTGATATGAAGGAACTCAGCAGGTTTAAATAAGCATTTTTGGGTTTGACCTTAGTTCTCTCATTGGCTTCTCTTTTTTGGGTGGGGGGATGAATGTTTTTAGAAGTGCATCTGTGCAATGCCACAACGATTAAGTCACTTCTGTGCATTGGTTTGACACTGGTGACTTATTTGAATCCTATTAATGCAGGTTAAAAGGCTGGGATGGCTTGGAGAGGGATGATCCTGCCCTGAGCAGAGGGCTGGGCTAGATGACCTCTCGTGGCCCCTTCCAACCTTATTCTCTGAGCTTTCTACTCTGTAGTTTCTCGTTGGATGCCGTCTTCCTGCCAGTGTCACCCAATGCAGTCTTACGCTTCAATTCCTTTGTTCAAATGTGTCACCTAAATTTTTGAGCCTTGGGAAGAAGATCTGGCAGGCTGGCAGTGATGCAGGTTGAGGACATCACTAATGTTCAGACCCTAAGCCTTTTCTTTACATACTGCTGGATTGAGCCTTTTTTTCCCCCCCGCTCCCTTCTTGCTCTGAAGATAGCTCTCTAAATGTATAAATTCCAGGGGTATGAACAAAAAAGCACTGCGGCTTTTTTTTCCTTTTTTTTAACTGCAGTTATGCCCTTAATTATAGCTAATGGCACGATGGACATACTTCCATTGAAAGAGCTGCTGTGCTGAGACGGACTGAACACATTGTCCGATGATCACATAGCTAATCTCTAGGAAGCGGTTGCGTGGCTTCCTCAAATATTTGTGCCTCCATCATTTTGGGTGGCTTCCTAGGCACATTTGCATCACCAGTGCCCACTGGTGGCTAAATGGCAACTATCTCGTAGGGGCAGCGTGCCTCGGTTCTCGCTTTTATGGGGCTCAGCAGGGGCGACTCTTCAGCTGCCCCTTGCACGTGGCCTGTGCAGCACGGATTTGCATCCCGGCTGTCCCTTAGGACACCTGCAGCCTTTGGGGCAGTAGCAGCTCTGAATGCCCGTGTCCATCCCGCCGCGCTAATTTTGTAAAATGATGCCTGGTGCAAGGGCACAAGGGGCAGGTGTTACCCGGCGAAGGTGATCACCAGCCGTCCTCTTTCTATAAGGCTAGATCCTTGTCCAGCAATGCTCTTCAGTGCTCTCGTGGGCCAGGAGCAGACGGCCCATCTCGTTTGCCATGTGTTCAGGTAACACGTTGTGTCTCCTTGCATCCAGGGCCCGAGGGTCCTTGGAGAAGAGCACTTGCATTGATCTTGCTGTGCTGGATCATCCGGGACAGTTTGGTCCCCAGATGAGGGGTGTCCAAGGAACATCGATAATAACAGCGGAGGTGGTCATTGCCGGCGACGTTTCTCAGGTTACTTCCCCAAGTTGCTTTGCAAATGGGATGTTTGCCTGGTCTTGAAGCTGTTGATGCTTAGGAGAGGGGATGTGTGCAGTGCTAAGGAAGGGGACGCGACCACCGTGGCAAGCTGCCTGGCTATTAAAAGTGGCTCAAATGCCTGAAGGTTGTGAAGGCTTCATTAAAGTGCAGCTGTTTTGCCCCAAGGTTTAAAGCTTCTGCACCCCATTAATTTTCCACCTGCTTTCAAGGATTCACTCCAAAATCAAGCTGCTTTTGGGGTTAACTGTGTGGCACACATAGATCATCTCCAATACTGACATATGCTCCTAGGGCGTTTAGTCTCTCTTTGTAGCTAATGTGAAGCTAGGTCCAGTTTTGTCACTTTTGTACCTGTATGTAATATAGTATTAATGTTTTTTTTGTAATGTGATGCAACTGGACGATAACCAAGGAAGGAGTTAATATAATAGGCATTGTCTGCCTACTGTAAGGGAAATCAACTCCCCTATAGAAAAAGCATCCGAGAGAAGTGGCTTTCCAGCCAGGGCAATTCGAGGTACCCCAGGATGACCAGAAATGTCTAGAGGATCTGACAACTCATGAGCAATTAAGCTAATGATGGGCAGGGGGACAGGTGTTGGATGCTTTCTGCAGTCTGGCTAGGAGAGAATCGGGGCGGTGGGATGATCCCAGGTCTCCAGTGAATCCAGGGTCCCCAGTGCCAGGGCTGGTTGAATTTTATTTAGGGTATGCAGTTTTGGTATGCTGTCTTAAGGCGATGTCATCTGGTAGAATGGGTTGAGCTCTAAAAAAAACCCTGGCAGGACTCGGGTGTATGTGGATGAGAGGGAAGAAATACCTGTCTCTTTAGGTCCATCTCCAAATAGCCAGGTCATCTTGTACAGCTCTCTCCTCCTCTGGACCACATCCGTCTGCTGTTAAAAGGATGCAAGTTAAAAGGAGGCAAAACTTTTCCTTAAAGATTTGCCAGAGCTCGCTCTTTCCACAGGCAGCGATCTTCCAGGCTGGCCCTTTCTATGGGAAGGGGCACCTCTAACTTCTGCCCCAGCCCAACGGGGAGGTCATTTAGGGCTGGCAGGGTCTCCTACCCCAGCGGTGGGGTCCCGTGCAAGGGCAGAGGAGCTGAGGCTTTCTGCGGTGAGGACTTACCTATTTCTGGGGCGAGAGGCAGCCCCTCGGGTTCTGGGGTCCCCTGCAGACGGGGCCGTCACACCTGGCTCCGTTTCCCTCAATCCCACCTAGCTCTGATCGCTCGAACCGCGATGTCTTTAAAACGTGCACGGCACTGATCTGATGGGCCGGCCTGCTGCCTGCGTTGCTCGTCTCGGTGGGTTTGTGAGGTTTCTTTGGCTACTTTGCTGTCCTTCAAGACTCTTTGCTTCCTGAAAAAACTCCGTTCTGCTCTCACAGGGGTTTTCAGAGGCTTTAAAAATGAAACGCTGGCCTAGTTTATGCTGCCTGTCTTAGAGGATCCCCTTGGAGTAATGAAAAATCGTCTTGTGCCTGAGTGTAATGGTAACATGAGTTGCATGGTTAGCTGCCTACCTTCAGGTCTCCTGTTTTCCATGCGACCTGCAGGGTTTGACTTGGCTCGTTTGACGGCAGAGGGAGCTCCAAGGGGGGACAAAAGCTATTGGCACAGGGGACTGTGACTTGCAGGGCTAATCCTTTGTGAATACAAAAGGAAGGACCCCAGGACCCTAATGAATTGTACCCTTATTTTAGAGGGGTAGCTGCTGTGGTTAAACTCCCAAGTTCCCCGGGGGCAAGCAGTTGCAAGTGGTCAAGTATGCCCTGAAGCACTGCTGCTTACCTTGTGGGCACTGGTTCATGTGCCCATGCCCTCAGTTCAAAAAGGAGTAAAGAATGGAAACTTTTTAGAGCTAAAACACCTGGAGAAGACTTGTGACATTGCCCCGATAATAGAATTTTAAAAGAAACTATTTCACCATCTCTCGATAGGTTAAAATCAAGCATTTGGGCTGTGGCAATCCCACTGCTTGCACAAAACTTTTGCAGACGTTTGTTTCAGACATTTTGGCACCTCTCTTTTCTCAGCTGCATGTGCATCTCGGACTATGTAGCTCGGTGAGGCAATTGCATAGTAAGGTACTATGTGTACATACACTTGTGTACCCACACAGCAGTTTACACCAGATGATGTGATTTTAATTTTTAATTTTTTTTACATTATTTTTTGCACATAAATTAAGTGGATAATTTGACTTAGTCTGGTCTTTTAAATGTGTTTCTTGTAAGGCTTTAAAATATGTCTCTTGTTGCGTGCAAAAGGGAGGAACTGTTTCAGGGGCATGCGGTAGCTTCAGGGATCTGACGGCTGCTTTCACGAACGGTGTGCATTTGTTTTTGTTTTTTTAAAGGTGAAGGTGCAGTCCTCAGAGGCTACAGGTGTTTTTTCCTGCCAGATAATCATTAAGGGAGACTCAGACATGCAGGGGATAAACTTCCACCACACGCCGGTGGAGGGAGGGCAGCTGTTGAAATGGGTGTAGGGATGGGGATGTCCTTGTTCTGCTCTCATGGTGTGTCTGGAGAGATGCTGAATTACAAGGCAGATGGAGCCAAGGTCTCTCCTGGCCCTTCAGACTCAGTGGGTCCCAAACTCCTCTCGTCCCCGCTGCCTTCAGTAGGATGTGCAACTGGCTTCTTACGGCATGTCCCTTTGCTTCTGCTGGAAACCCTTCCTCTCTAGCAGGTGGAATCGTAGAAGATGACGGTTGAAGGGACCTCAGGAGGTCACATCTAGTCTGACCCCCTGCTCCATGAGGGACCAGCCACAGCTACATCATCCCAGACAAGGCTTTGTTGAGCTGGGCCTTAAGCCTTCAGGGATTGAGAGTCCTCCACCTCCCCAGGCAACCTGTTCCAGTGCTTTACCACACTCCTGGTGGGAGAGTTTTTCTTAATATGCAACCCAAACCTCTCTTTTTGTATCTTGAGCCCATTGCTCCTTGTCCTGCCATCTGCCCCCACTGAAACCAGTCCAGCTCCGTCCTCTTTGCAGCCCCCCGGCAGGGAGGTGAAGGCAGCTATCAAATCCCCCTCGGTCTCCCCTTCTGCACTCTAAATAAGCCCATTTCCCTCAGCCTCTCCCCACCAGTCCTGCCCCCCAGCCCCACAACCATTTTTATTGCCCTCCGCTGGACTCTCTCCAATGTGTCCACATCCTTTCTGTAGTGGGGGCCCACAGCTGGACACACGATTCCAGATGTGGCCTCCCTAGTGCTGCATAGAGGGGAGGTATATATCTATACCTATACTATATGTTGCTGCTACATATATACCTATATGTATATATGTATACATATATATATACATATATATGTAGCAGCAACATATAGTATAGGTAGATATATCTATAGGTATAGATTTTTTTCAGTTCAGTTTGAAAGTGGTAAATGGACTCGATTGTAAGAGATACCATGAGCATGAAGAGTTTAATGCTAATGTCTTCTCTCAGTAATAACTTGTCTTTGCTCGGGAAATGGGTGGAAATAAGTCAATATGAGATGAGATTTTTATTTGGCTGCATGAAAACGGATGTCTGTGGGCTATGGATTCTATAAAACGGCAGTACAGAGGAATGTTAAACCTGAGTGTAATGATTTACAAATTAAATGCAGCCATAGAAGATGGATTAACCTTGCAGTACTGCATGGTAACGTTTCGGGGGGGAAGGAGTGAGTTGCATTAGTGTAACAGGTCACCACTGAAGGGACAGTCCAGATGCACTAGCTGGCCCGGCGGCTCTTACCCTAGCCCACTGGATCTGGGTTTGGTTTCTGCTCTGCCCCTCCTTCCTTGAGGAGATGTCACCTTCCCTTGCCTTTGTGCTGCCATGATTTTTATGGTGGCGCAAAGGTGAAATGGAGATGTCTGTGCCCTTGGCCGTGCCAGAAATGCCCACAGTCTGTGGCAGCCACAAAGGTAGTAACAGATGGTGCTGCTATATTGCAGCAGGTATCCGTTTGCTCGGTGGCAGGGGAACTCGGGCAGCCAGAGCTGCCCAGGCTCTCCAGCACCCTGGGCAGGAGCTCCGGGGACTTGAGGGGCCCAATCCTGCACACCCCGGGTATTCCCAGGCAGGATCGAGTCCCTAGAGCTCCTTGAGCAGCTTCCTAGCTTTCCCTACTTAGTTTTGCCTTGGAGGATCTTGGGGTGCTTCTCAGTAAGGGGTGACTTTGGAGGTGGGGAGGGAAGCTGGGGCTTCCCTACGGAAGGAGATGTACTGGAGGTTTCCTGGGTGGGCGCATCTAAGTAAGGAAGGCCTGGCTTTCCCTGCTTATGGAGACATACCCCCGGGACCTCCTGGGCATGTCTGTAAACAGGAGGTCCCGGGTTACTCGCTTAAGGAGATCTGCTAGGGAGATCCAGCATGTGCATCTAAGTTGGGGGGAACCCCTGGTTCTCTGCTTAGAGATGTGCCCCTGGGAGGCACAGGAACCGGGCAATCCCTTGCCCTCGGGGTGGCCTTATTGACTCATCCCGGGATCCATCTGTATGGAGTGGGAGTGGGCAGATGAGACATGATCAAGACCAGTGTCCTGGAGAGAGCTATGCAGACATCCCCTAGCCCTCCTGGTGCCTTGGTTTCCTGTCTGGCTAAAATGGCTGATGCCTCTTGAGGGAGGTCACGAGGAGGCATACACTGTTAATTTAAATTTATTTTTTTCGAGGTGCTCAAAGACTGGGGATGGACCAGGCATATGTTAGTAGCTAGATAAGGGGGGAAATGGCAAGTATATGGTGGCCCCCTGTGCTGGAACGTGTTGGTTGCATCGTGTAATGCATCAATATGCTGACAGCAATTAGCCTGACTTGGCTTAGTAGATACTGCAGCAAATCTAAAGTCTGTGACGTTTAAACTGTGTGTGGTGAACAGGAAAGTGCTAATACTGCTGGTCAACACGCGTGTGATTCAACATTGCGCGTGCCGTCTGTCAGCCAGGCACTCTGCAAGAGTTAAATGCACAAGCAGTGACACTTCATACATTTTAAATGTAATTTGTGGGAAATGTTTGCAAATTGGAGAAGCAAAGATCATAAAAGAGGTAAGACTTTGCCCTTTGGGGCCTCCTCATTTATCTTGTAGATACAAGAGACCGTGACACCGTTCTTCACATCTGCTGCAGCGATTGTTAAAACAGTTCAAGGTTGTGCTGGAAAATCTAGAAATAGAAACCAGGCTGCCAGAGCTTTCTTCTGCTCGCAAGGAGTCCTCGCTATTAATGCACAGCAGCTACATCAGCTGGAAGAACGGTCTTTTGGCCAAGGACTCGGGAGAGATGGGTTCGGTTCTCTGCGCCGCACCGCTGTGGGGTTCTCGGGACGCCGGGCAGGTCGTTAAATCCTGTACGACAGTTTCCTCTCCACAAGACGCTTCTGGCAGAATAAATCCCTGTCGTTATAGCACCAGCGCGGTTTCTGCTACCCCCTGTATTCACAAATTGAGCATGGAGAACACGTTCCTGTGTAGGCTGAGATAATGTAATTGTCAGTCTCTTTCCGAAGGCAACACTCTTCAGGAAGTTTGAGGGGAAAATCTGTCTGAGCTACATTTGAATTAAGGTTACATAAAAAAAACCCCAAGAAGAAAATTCCCTGAGATGCTGACCAGCTTTTCTGAGACCTAAAACATGCTTCTCCAAAAATTCAAGCTAACGGTCTTCACTGAGGAATGAAGCCTTGGCAAAATATTGGGGGTGAGGAGGGGAATTAAGTAAGATCATTACGCTGAGTACTATGCTGTACTTCAACAGGGCCCTGTTATGATGTATGCAATGGCTTTTTTTTTTTTTGAAGTGGGGCAGAGTTTCCACAGGAAAACATCCAGATGTAATTTTGCTATTCATTGCTGGGGCTTCGGGCAGGGCATTGCTGGGGAAGGGATCGGAGAAAGGATCTTTCTACCCAGCCAGTGCAGCAGCAGTTTGCTGCTCACTTGACGTTCCTGCTTCTGAAGGACACTGTCCGTTGAATCTTGTCTTCAATTAATTAAAGGCATTTCTTCAGTTTCTTGCACTTGAGCTTACAGATCTCGTCTTTAACTGTAGCACTGACCTTCCCAGTCGTGCCTGGATGTTTAGCAACTGCTGCTATTTAATTATTAGGGTCATTATGCAGCCAACCATCTGCTGCAGTGGCAACGTTTTGCAGATCTCCATCCTGCTCCCTGCCACCCTTCAGGGGACTAGGCAGGGGATGCCAAACCTTGGCAAGTATCCCACAAGTGGCACGCGCAGCCTCTGGGTGGAACGTGGCAGATAGGGCAGAAAGCAGAGCCGCATATTGGGAAGAAGGGGATTGGTGTGGTGCTAGGGGTGCAGGGCTCAATTTGACTGGACCCAGAGCCAGTCAATTTTTCCATTGATCAATGGCCCAAACATGGGAGAAACCAGTATGGGAGTTGGTCAAGTTCCACGGACGCATTTGTGGCACTGAGATGCTCCAGTATGAGACGTGGATGCAGAGCTGGGCTTGACTTCAGCGATTTTGGATACCTGTTAAACAGGTTGGAGCCCCTGGAGTGGGTGATCCTCGAGGTCCCTTCCTACCTGATAACTGTGTGCATATAAATATGCTCTGGCTCTGCCATTGTCACTTTAGGTAAAGAAATAAAGTCAGACCCTGAGGTAGGCTCCTGAAAAATACTGTGTAACTTGAGGCATTAAGTTAATGGAAAACAGGGGGGGAAAGGGACCTGGGACCAAGATTTGATAACATTATTTCATAATAAAAGGATATTTAAACACAAAATAATGGGATAAATAGCCTTATTAAAACCTTTACTCCCAGCTACATGCTCATACTGAGACAAAGCTTTGGCCCCAGTTGCCACACTGTCGACAACCGCTCTGGTCACTTAATTGATCCAAAGATTAAGGAGTTTCTCAAGCTTGTCTCAATGAGGAACTCTAGTCACCGACAACACTCTTGAACTCACAGGGATTATCGTTTTCATATAATCTCTAATTTTTTGCTCACTTTTTTAATGGTATGCACAGTTGATTCACTTAAACTGTATCGGCGAGCAATCGATGCAGCACTATTGCCTTCTCTGAATTTATCAAGAATTTCTATTTTCTAGGCCAGGGTGATAGACTTTCATGCTCTTTTTGGGCACAACATCAAAGGCTTTCTTTGACACCATTTTTTTACAAATATTCAGGGGTTAACGTAACGAAAAATGATGGTCAGTCTTGGAGGAGACACCAAGTGATGCTAACGCTACATAAGCAGACTCCAGACTAACAACCGCTCTGCCACAAACAGTGTAAATGTAAAGCAGTGTGTCACGTAAGTCAAAACATGGTCACATTATATAAAGCATGTATACGTGAACTGGTGTAACTTGAAACCGTGTAACTAGAGGAAATGCCCTGTTGGACCTGGTTCTGACCACAGGCGATGACCTGGTCAGGGGCCTCCAGGTCCTCGACCCCCCGGGTGACAGCGACCATCGCTTGCTGGAGTTCACCATCCAGCGCAGGGTGTCCAGGGCCTGCAGCAAGCCGGTAGCCCTAGACTTCAAGAGGGCCAACTTCAACGAGTTGAGGAGATTAGTGGGAGAGGCGCTGGGGGTCCCGAGAGCAGGGGGGCTCAGTGCCCAAGACGAGTGGTCGTTCCTTAAGGATTCTCAGGGCCCAAGGGGTGACCATCCCAACAAGAAGCAAGGGGGGCAGGAGTGCCCAAGAGCCCCCCTGGCTCACGAAGGGCGTCCAGGAATGCCTGATTGCCAAAAAGGCGGCGTACACCCGGTGGCATGGGGGTGCTATCACCAAAGAGGAGTATACCTCCTCTGCTTGGGCCTGCAGGGGGGCTGTCAGGAAAGCTAAGTCGGACATAGAGCTAGGACTAGCGTCCAAGATCAAAGATAACAAAAAGTCCTTTTTCAAATATATAGGGAGGATGAAGAAAGCACCAGGAAACGTGAGGCCCCTGCAAGATCCTCTGGGTGATCTGGTGGTTGTGTCAGAGGAGAAAGCAGACCTTTTTAACCAATTCTTCACCTCCGTTTTCTTGTGCAGGGACTGGGACTCCCCCACCGTGATGCCAGATGGACTCGAGGGGAACGCCTCCAGACCTCAGACTGGGGAGGAACAGGTTAGAGAGCTTCTGGAGGGGCAGGACATGTTCAAGTCAGCGGGTCCAGATGCTCTCCACCCCAGGGTGTTGAGGGAGCTAGCTGGGGTTATTGCAGGGCAGTTGGCACGGCTTTGCGAGCACTTGTGGTGCTCGGGCCACGTGCTGGATGATTGGAAGATAGCCAACGTGGTCCCCATCTTTAAAAAAGGGAGGAGGGAGGACCCGGGCAACTATAGGCCCATCAGTCTTACCTCAATCCTAGGGAAACTCTTTGAGAAGATCCTCAAGGAGCACATCTGTGATGGGCTGGCCTCAGGGATGATGCTCAAGGGCAACCAGCACAGTTTCATTAGGGGCAGGTCATGTCAGACCAACCTGATTGCCTTTTATAATCAGGTCACAAAAGCCTTGAATGCAGGTGTTGCTGTCGACGTAGTCTTTCTAGACTTCAGCAAGGCCTTTGACACCGTCTCCCACCCCATCCTCATTAAGAAATTGGGCGACTGTGGCATTGATGCCTACACAGTCAGATGGATTGCAGGTTGGCTGAAGGGTTGTACTCAGAGGGTGGTGGTGGATGGGTCATATTCGACCTGGGGGGAAGTGGGCAGCGGAGTCCCCCAGGGCTCGGTCCTTGGGCCCGCGCTGTTCAATCTCTTTATCAGCGATTTGGACGATGGGGTGAAAAGCAACCTGTTTAAATTTGCTGATGATACCAAAATTTGGGGTGAGGTGGGCATGCTAGTAGGGAGGGAAAGACTGTAGCGAGACTTGGATAGGTTACAGGGGTGGGCTAGCAAAAACAGGATGCGGTTCAATACTGACAAGTGCAGGGTGCTGCACGTGGGCAGTAGTAACCAGCAGCACACTTATAAGACGGGAAACTCCCTTCTTGAGATCATGGGGGCAGAAAGGGATCTTAGAGTCATTATTGACTCCAAGATGAACATGGGCCGGCAATACAAGGTCACAGTTGGCAGGGCTAACTGCACCTTGTCGTGCATCCACAGGAGCACCTCGAGCAGGGCCAGGGAGGTGATCCTCCCCCTCTATGTGGCACTGGTCAGGCCGCAGCTGGAGTCCTGCATCCAGTTCTGGGCGCCGCACTTCAGGAGGGATGTGGACACCATGGAGAGGGTCCAGAGGAGGCCACTCGCATGATCCGGGGACTACAGGGCAGACCCTACAAGGAGAGACTGCAGGACCTGAACCTGTTCAGCCTTCACACCAGCGGGACCTGGTGACCATCTATAAACTCACTAGGTGGGACCAGAAGGGTTTGGGGGAGACACTGTTTCCCCTAGCACCCCCAGCATGACAAGGAATAATGGACATAAATTATTGGAGAGGAGGTTTAGATTAGACATCCGCAAGAACGACTTCACGGTCAGGGCGGCTAGGATCTGGAACCAACTTCCAAGGGAAGTGGTGCTGGCTCCTACCCTGGGGGTCTTTAAGAGGAGGCTTGATGCCTACCTGGCTGGGATAATTTGAGCCCAGTTTTTTCTCCTGCCCAGGCCGGGGGTCGGACTTGAAGATCTACAAGGTCCCTTCGACCCGACTGCTGTGATTCTGTGAACTGGGCGTCTGACTGTACTCATTTATTTCATTCCCGTGTACAGTCTGTTTTCACTCTCATCCTTCCTTTCTCTCAGTATCAGTGTTATAGCATTATTGCGTTTCAAATGCAGTAGTATTTGGTTGTGGGGCAGAGAACTGCAACTGGAACTTTAAAAGAAAAACTTTCATATTGGCCTTGGAGTTCAAGAACAATCATTTGCAGAATTTGAGCCTAAAGTTAATGTATTCTGGTATGCTCTTTTTTAGTATATGGAACATCAAACTTTAACAAGCTGTTACATATCCAGTGGATGTCCATATATGACAAAGAAAATACTATGCTTATATTTTCCTGTTAGTTCAATCTGTTACAAATTAAATGATGTGGATTTTTGGGAGCTATTGGGGGATGTTTCCTGTTGTGGAAATTTTAAAATTTGCAATTTAGCTGAATGCCACTCTTCCATTCTTTATTTTCGTACATCTTGGAGACCAGAGAATGCAGAGCAAGCAGTTTCTTTTATGGCATACTAATAAGCTCCGGCTGGCTGTATTATCGAAACGAATGGCTCACGTGTCACAGACTAGAAGAAGAATGTGTTACTAGCATTGCGATTTCACTTTCATTTGCTTATCAGAAATCTAGGCCAGGTTCAGATGGGTGTAGCTTTGCATGTCACAACAGGGAAGCAAGGCTGCTGTGTACGTATCTGGAGGCATCTAAGGAAATCTTCCCAGTGCTGAGAAGTCTGCCGGTGACTATTGTCACAGCAATTGAATTCAGTCATGCTTTCTTGGCTACAGCACAGAACTGCTTATGGAAGCATGTCTCCTATTTTAAGAGCAGAGTCAGGTCCTGCTTGATTCGGCCTTTCTTCTGAAGCGTTCGTTATTCTACCTTCTCTCAGGGAGCAGAAGTGGCACTTGGTTTGAACTGTAGCATCGTTTTTATTTTGTGGTTGTTTTTTTTTTTTCCCCAGAGGTACATTTCTCCACTTGCATGATCAATCGGTGTACTAGCCTAGGACTTACAAAAGCCTGGATAGCCACATTTTTACCTGGAAGGCCTATGCTGAACTTCCACTCTTTTGGACCACAGATTCACCAAGTTAGTTGCCACATAGCTGTTTTGGATGTCATGGGGAACTACAGCAGAAGACGCTTTTCTTCCATCCAGGTATGTCAAAGGGCTCTGACTGTTGCTGTAACCCATCCCAGCTGAGGCATGGCTTGAAGTATTGATGTTTGATCTTCACCTAGACATGACTTAATACATCTCAAACTCTCTACCCCAAGCACAGGTGACCTGTGAGGATGATAGAGAAGATGCAGGAGCTGCCACATGCACAGCAAGGTTGAAGTGTGTAGGTCACCAGCTAGGTGGACCAGTCAGTTGACCTCTGAAACAGGCCCTTGATCCCAGTGGGAGAAATGTCTGAATAGTGATGTCAAAGTGAAGGAGCTGAAGGTTTGACTTTTTTTCTTCCCCCTTCATCTCCTGCCAATTCCAGGCCAGAGTCAGGGGTGTTGCATGTATGGCCTGTGGAGCTGTGTCATTTGGCCCTCGGGACTCCCAGGGAGCTGGGAGTTTGGGGTGGGGAGAGCAGGAGCGGGACCCACCACTGAAATTAGGGGTATGGAGCACCACTGGGCATGTGTTGGCAGCAGGATTAAGTGAGGATTGCATGGATATCCTGCTGGGGTCAGGGGGGAAGAGGCAGGGCGAGTTTGATGGCAGGCCCAGTAACTGTGTGGCATGAAACCTTCTGTCCCCTATTGTAGGCCCATGGTGGTGGTGATGACCTGAGAGCTGTGGAAGCCAAGGGCTTGTCTGTGTTGGCTCTGGGCTGTGCCTGGGACTGCCCTGGAGAAGGATGCTTGGCCCCCTCTTTGTGCTCCAGCTCTAGGACTTAGGGCTGCACAGCTTTGAGCTGTCCCTTGTCTGGAGTTCGTGGCCTGTGCTCCAGCATGGCAGGGCAGCTGTCCCTACAGTCTGGGCTTCAGCAAGACCGAGGCACATGGCCGAGCAGTGCCCCCGGGCTTCGTCTGGGGCTGGTGCACATATGCCCCAAGTGCTCAGGGGGATTTTGAAGGTGTTCAGGTAGCTCCAGGGCAGGATGGACTGGGGCATTTCAGAGGGGAGCACTATTGTGCTTTTAGGAGGGTGTCGACCATATGACACATAGGCTGGATCCAGCCCCTGGAGCCCCATAATTCAGTTCCTGGTGCTGCCCCATTGCCCTCCATGCTGGGGCTGGATTTTGGGTTGTGTCTCTCACTGGAGCTGCCACCCTGGACTGGCTCGATAGGTGCCACATGCATCAGGCAGGCGGGTAGGGGGTGGGAGTCTATGGGCTTGATCCAGTTTGTGGACCCTCCTCATAGCACTTATTCAGCCCATGGAGCCAGGTGAGTTTGACACCCCTGACTTCCAGCTCTTCTTTATTTTTGTGCAAGCTGGGGTCTGGCAGGATCTATAAATGTGCTTGTTTTATCTTTGCTGGGGACTCGATGTAGCCAAGACGTCTTGCTTAAGGCAGTGGCCAGAAGCAATCGAACGCCTTCCTGAATTCAGACAAGTGGAACAGTAGTGGACCTGCAGGCACCCTGCCTCCATGCTGTTGCTTGGAAGAAAGGCTCAGAAAAGGCACCTATGGGTGTGGGATGCTAACTGGCTATTATTTTCTGAAGGCCTCTGTCTGGGACAGACTTAGAAAGACCAGAGGGATGAAGAAGCACCAGTCATAGCTTGAACAAAAGCTGAGTGTGGCCCTCAAAAGCCTAGAGGCTTGGCTTGGAGTTGCAAAGAATCTGCTCTGTATTCCTCGATTCTTGTTGTAGTTAAAGGAGGAAGACATTGCATGCCTGAAATGTTCTGAATTTGGCTGGAAAGGGCTGACATCTTCATAATGTCCTGCAAATATCATACTAATTAGTGATCAGTTAGGTGACTGGTCACTAACCCAGTAAGTTTAGGTTAAATATGCAGTGTAGCTAAACATCTATTTCGGAAGTGAATTTTTAAATCCATGTCTGCAAAGATCTGTCATGATCTTTGTACATCTAGTATGAGAATAAATTGGAATCAGGGTTGTTGAAGGCAGAGCACCTGCAGTCCCTGTATTTCAGCGCTGCCTCTGTTCAAATCTGCATGTCTCTAGGGAGTCTCACTTCTAGGAGAAATTTTTCCCTATTCAAAGCCTTTGCTGAATTGAAGAATTTAAAAATAAAAATAGACTAGAAGAGTGCACAGCTCCTTTGTACAGCATGCTCTTTCATATCCTAATCATTCAATAGATAAAACATGAGCATGGCTCCCTGGTGCCATTGTCTGTGCTCAGTGCAAAATATTATTCAAAAGTACCATACATCAAAAAGACAAATTATTTCCTTTAACTTAAAATGAGGGGAAAAAATGGCAAAGGAAAAGGAAGTCAAGCATCATGTACCTCAAGAGATGACTTAGGGGCATGTTCTGGCAGAAAAGGAGATCTAAGTGGATAGCAAGTACTTGCTTCCAGACCTTTTGTGTGGTGATCTGAGCTCTCCAGCCCTGGCCTACCATAGTTAATGATGTCTTTCCTGTTTGAAAAGTAACCGCTGGAGCTGCCTTGCCCAAATCCATATTGACCCATTTGGGAATAGTCCTCACTTACTCCATAGGAAGCCTGAATCCAGGCTATATTTGTCAGTGTTTCCATTGATTGATGGTATAAGCATGGGCGAAATGAAAATGCAGGTTGATGAAGTTCCATGTATGCGTCTGTGGCACTGAGATGTGGATCGCTTGCTTCAGTGTTCAAATTGGAAACCATGTTGGGTAACGAGGATCACTAGTCGTGTGCCAGATTGCTTCAGTGAAGTGTTCTGAATCTGGTTGCATTACGTTTTACATGATCTCCAGTGCGTGGGGTGGGTTGTTTGTTTGGCTTCTTTTGTTGAGTATAATAACAACGAATAATGAAGTGGCCAATGCTTTGAAAAGTTGGTATTTTCCCATACAGGAAATTAGCTGGACTATTACAGTTTTTTCTCAGCATTGAAGGATCTGCAGTGCCTTCACTACACGCTGACTTTCTTGTGACACCTATATTTAAAGCAATTAGCATGAATGAAGTCAAATGCTACTGACACTGTTTCAAAGACTAACAGAACAAATTAATCTGTAGTTTAGAGGTTTGTTGTCCAATAGCTGAATTAACTTCAATATTGACCTCATTAGGCTAGAAACATTATTGTATTTGATTAGGAAGAGTTTTTGATGGCAGACAGATAATGTTTGAATATGAATATTCCTATTTTTATAGGTTTTTATGGTTTTGGTTGTTGAAACTAGATCTCGGTGGGGCAAGGATGTAGCCTCTCTGAAATAAACATGGGAGAACCAGGTTGAAATCCCTGATCCATCAGATCTGGGCCACAGGAGAGATCCTGGATCTTCCACATACTAATTAAGTGCCATAACAGCCAGGCTACCAAGTACTGAGGGGTGGGTCTCGGTTTCCCTTGTTGGAACCACTTCCCTTTGCAAACGTTTTTAGCGGGCCACAGGCAGAGCTCTGTGGTTAGGGTTCGTGCTTGGTATGTGGAAATTTGAGACCCTGGTCTGAACGCAGCACGGTGCAACTCTAATCTGGATTTCCCGTGTCCCGGATGTGTACCCAAAGCACTGGGCTATTGGCTGTTCTGACCAGCATCTCTTCCCTTTTTATTTATTTATCGGCACTTCTCGGCCAGTCGTTTGGAATTCCTGATGGGCTCTAGTTGTGACGCTTGTAGTAATCCACATGACTGCTATTTACTGATTTAAATAGTCATGAATGATTTAAATAGTCATCAAGGCAGCTCTGAGAGAAGCGCACGTAAACATACAGCAAATATCCAAATGTTCCTTGAGAGAAATTTTAATTGCTTACCATGTTATAATCATTCCATTATGCATTGCTTGTAGTATCGCTAAAGCATGGCTACAGTCAGCAAATCAACTCTAAAATGACATCTGGTGTTTATTTTCCATAAATATCTTCCACATTAAATATTCTTTAATTTAAAAGTCACCACGATTTGTTTAATTACTGCACCAGCAGAACTTCACTCGCAGGATCTGAAAATCCAGTTATGTTCCTTCCCACTTCGGGAATTTGCAACGTGGAAGGATGCCCTGAGGCACAAAAGATAAGAACGACTTCTTCCCTTATTATATTGACTTCCTGTGGCGGCAATAATCCAGTTCTGATTTTTTTTTTTTGTAACTAAACTTAAACCTATTTGATCCTGTAAGGTGAGGAGAAAGCTCGGAGAGGACAGGTGGGCTGGTTTATTTTCTATTTCTGAAAACCTGTCAGCAAGGAACTTGAAGCTGCCAGAGATTTGAAAAATATAAAGTAAGTTCACCAACACCTTTCACCATGTCAGGAGTGAGTACAAGCCAGTCAGACTAGCTGCAGCTCCCTCTTTTATCAATAATAAGAAGCAAATATCTTGTAACATGGCACCCGCTGAAAGGTGAAGGCTAGCGTGAGGTTTTGGAGCGAGGTTTTCAGGGTGCCAAAGTCTTGTTCACAAACTGCATAGGAGAAGATTTTACCCTGCATTTAATAAGGTAACACTTTGTTCCGTGTGCAAGCCAGCATTAGTAACGAGGTCATGCTGCCATTAATAAACATAAGCCAACGCCTGAGTTCAGGAAAGCACTAGCATGCATGTTGGCCAGAGTCCTACTCTGAATTGGATTGTGAAATATTAGACTTGGCTGGTCTAATACTAGTTTAATATTTTAAATTAAACTTGGGAAAAGCTATTCTTCAACGCGCCGAAGTACAAAGCTTGCATCTGAACATTTCCACTTTTCTGCAGATCCCTGAAGCACTGTTGCAGGTGATTAGCTTCTATGGCAGGCTAGTGCCCCTGAGCCTCTTAGAAACACCACGTTAAACGATGGCTGAACTCTTCCATCTAGGGTAGCTGCCTCTGCATCCAGAGCAAGTATTTCTGGGACAAAAGGACTTCCGCCAGAAGAGCTCCCCGTGCATGCACGTCTGCCATACTTGCATGGTAGGAGGGAAGTGCTCCTTCGGCAGTGCTAGGAGCTGGTGTGTCAAAGACTTATGAGTCATGTCGTTCACAAGCAGACCTCGACCATGATCGACAGTGCGGCTCTATGGAAGAACCAGCAGCCTGTGTTCAGGATCCTCATACCGCAAGTCACGATGTGAGAGTTGGAGATGTCTGTTTATTCACTCTCTAACCTGCTGGAGCCAATATGTTGATGATTTGCTTTATAGCGAGTCAGACTAATAGCTCTGAAATTGTTAGGAGCCATCAAATTGATAATCTCCCATGTAACGATTCCCCAGTACAGTTTTGCATTCACATACCTGCTTCCTTTAAAAAAACAAAGAACTCCCCCCCCCACCAAAAAAACCCCAAACCTTTTTTAGCTGAACCTGAAAAGAAGGGATTCACTGAATTAAGAATTTCTTTTCAGTATATTTTTAACTGTATCGAGACGCTGCTTTCAGTTGTGGATCCGAATGTTCATTTGGAGTTGGACTGTTGGTCCCAGATCTTAATTTTTTTCTACTGACTGGGGGAAATGGGCAATATAACTATATGCTAAGTTAAATGTAAGGGAAATGGGCAATATAACTATATGCTAAGTTAAATGTAACAAGCAGCTGAGGGAAGTAATGGTGACAATAGAAAGGCTGGAGAAATTAGTATTGAGCTCTACTTCACAAAGAATTGCAGCATGAAGGCGGGATGGAAAAACTCAGAGGCATCTATATTTCATGGAAATATGAAGTCCTTTTGAAATGAAAACCTTTGGCATTGAGCTGGTTTTCTTTCTGGAAAGAAGCTGTTGGCACTTTCTTCCAGTGCCAGGGTCCCCTTCTGGCACTTGGAATGGAGAGGTTCAGGATTTTCTCAAAAAAAACAACAAAAAACCCCAACAACAACAAAAAAGCCTAAACCAAAAAAACCCCCCCAAAAAACCCAACCCCCCAAAACAGTTGTATGTGTATCTTAGTTTTTTTATATGTTAACAACAAACCAACCACTAAACAACCTTGAGCATTTGCCATTCCAGTCAATCGCTTCCATTTTATTTTACTGCGTAATGTTAATGGCATCTTACATTTGGGTATGAGTTTTTGGTAGAATAAAGGCTACAAAGCTGGCCACCACCCAACCCTATAACCTGTCAATTGAGGGAATTTGTTTCATATAGTTAAGAGGATCTTTCAAAATATTATGATCTGCAAACTTGAAAGGAAAACTAAAACGTGTTTAAAGGTAGTCATTGGTAGTTGTGTCTAGGCTGGAAGCTGATGTCATGCATATTTTTCAAGTTACTGGGATGTGACTTTTTGCCTCTTGGAGTCACCTTTTAAGAAACAGATTTGTATTTGATATATTATTAAAGGTTAGAGTCATTAAGAAATATATTAGATCACCATCTAGACTTTACAGAATGATTAAGCTTTGCTTTTTGTGAAATTCAGTCCTAAGAACATGGGGATGTTTAAAGGGAGGATTAGCTTATGCATCACATGAATGAACAGAAGAAAATTGGGGATAAAAACACTTTTCAGTGACTTCCAACAAAGGCACATTCAGAGGCTAAAACTTAAAAAGACAAATGAGCCACATCTTTGATCCACTGTGATGTGTTAAAAGAAAGTGTAGTAGACGATGCTATAAATCAAGTAAATTTGCCATCATTAACGAATATCTATTTCATATGACTGACTTCTTATCTTTATAAGGATCTTTAGCCTGCAGTGTTGTGGCCTATTACTATCTGCAGCCATTTTCTCTTGAAGAAATTCAAATAAAATCTTAGATTGATAATAACTGAACTATAAACCTCCATAAAGCATGGATGATTACTTGCCCAAATTGAAAATGCAGCAGGTTACACTTACTCAAATAAGCTCATAATGAACGTCGATAACAGGCTAATATTGTGAGTCTTCCTAGAACAGTGTCTCACTAAGGTGAGGGTATAATGTTGAAGGCTGATTTCATAATGAAAAAAGTCCTTAACTTCCTTACGGTGTGAACAGTAGGACAGTGGCACAAGCTTGCCTGGGAAGTTGTGGAGCCTCCTACACCAGAGACTTGCAAGAGTGTGTTGGATAGTCTGGGTTGCTTTGGAAGTAGCATGATATGGATTCATGCTGGTGTTTGGAGTAGGTGACCCTGAGGTCTCCTCCAGCCTTATAATGCTAGGATCAATCCCTCTATGTATACCCTATTTTCTTGCATGTAACACTATCCACCTAATAAAACATGCACCTTGTTTTTGGAAGGTAGACTGTTTTGGGGGGTGGGATTTTCTGAGTGTCAGCCTGGCTGACTGTGTGACAGATGAACAAAAAGTCTAAGAAGTCTGGAATTGGGAACTTGCTGGTGTAGCAGACAGTCTTTTGGGATGCCACAGTTCCTGAATGCTGTTTTTAGCGGGGTTTACTCCGTCACATGAGCTTTGACCCTAACTTTTGAACCAACAGTCTTGCTACTGCCCTTTTGCTTTGCTGCATTCTTTATACAAGTTCCTGTAAATAAAATGTGGTTTCCACATCACAGGCCTCATCAACCAGCAGGTCACTTGCTGCTTTGAACACGAGTTGTAGTGCTCAGCCAACAGCTGCAGCTGGGAGAGGGTTAACACCAGGCTCTGCCTCTTCAGTTTCCTGAGCAGACGTGAGCATCAGCCACCTCGGTAGCTGCACAGTGTCTCCAGGAGGATTCATTCTTCCAGTGAAGGAAACACTCTTCCTACTTAAAATATACACCCAAACTTGGGGGGCCTGATTTTGGGGTGAAGAAGTGCATGTTGGATGTGAGACTATATGGGACCATTTGAAACTATAACAGGTTAGCCATTAGATTTTAGTTGAACATAGCACGTGAAGTACTGCAGTGCTGGGGACAGTTTTTTGAGGTTTGCCGTCCTTTGAATGCCCTACTGAAAAGAATGGGTTTAAAGTTGGGATGCAAAAGTGCTGGGCAAGATTTGACCCTTCCCATCATGGACAGGAAGCTCTGAGTTGTAGTACTGAAATTTCATGGAAGGCAGCCCCAAAATACTCACTAATGAGCATTTCTTGGGAACAGAAGTAACTCCAAGTAGGAAACATCCTGGGATGATGCATGATTAACAGTAGAAGGACATCTTACTGCAGTGCCCTAAATTATCATTGAACCATTGTAAAGGGAATGTTAATATTTAGTTATATAGGCCTGAGACTAATTATATATCAGTGTAAAAGATTATCATCCCATTAAATTTTTTACTGCTCATTGCTCTTGTTTCATGCATAACCAGGATTAACTTTTGCTAGGTGATATACTTAACTCAGAGTGCTTGAATTGGATCATTTAATCTTGGCTATCGAGCCTATCATCTACCTTAAATGCACAGTGTTGATGTGGTAGCTGAAGGCATCATTGTGTTGCTTGTGACTTCTTGGTTTATTGCCCTTGTTGGACTTGTTCTCATACTTTATCTGTCCTTTTGTCCTCAGAGGCAGACATGCCAATTGAAAAGAAAGGAGCACTGATAACCAGCATACGGTAGAATGCCTGTCTGCTAGAAACAGAGCAGTAAGGAAAGCAGCTGTTTGGACAATTGACAGGTGAAAACATCCTTCTGCTGTAAGTGTTTATGTAGCTCACAGTTGCCATAGTTCTCTTGGAACTGTCTACGTTTTGAAGCATGCTCCTAATCCTGTCCCTGTTGAACTCATGGATAATCTGGTCATCAACTTTAATGGGAGGAGCACTGCTATTAGTCAATAATCCATTTTGGGCAACAGCATATGTACCGAGAGATTGGTATCTTATCCTTCAATGCCACTGGCATTGATGCATCACTATGCAGATGCTGTCTGTGGTGGGCCAGGAGGGGGCACTCCTGTGCTGAGCCACCCACCTCACTGCACCTGACCACCTACCAAGCTCCGAGTGCCTCCCTTGGGGGCACCTTGCATCTGGCCAACCCCCTTCCTGGAGCAAACCTGCAAGCCTGGGGATACAGCTGCCACCACCCAGGGCTTCTGGTCTGTTGGAGGCCCCTGTGCCCCTGGAGTACACAGGCTTTGTAGACCTTGAGGGTGCTTGAGCCTTTGTGAGATCTTGGGATGCTTTCTTTAGCTTGAAGCACCAAAAGGAGCCTGTCTTGGTCAGCCGGGTCATGGGGGCACAAAAGCATACTGCATCCCTGTCTTAGCAAGTTCACTACACTTATTATTTCATAGATTTCATAGCTGGAAGGGACGTTGGAAGATCATCGAGTCCAGCCCCCTGCCCCAGGGGCAGGAAGTAAGCAAGGATCCCAGCAAGATAAACATCCAAATGTCCCTTGAAGGCATTCAAAGTAGGTGCTCGAGCCACCTCCAGTGGCAGTCCATTCCAAATCTTGGGAGTTTGGACAGTAAAGAAATTCTTCCTTATGTCCACCCTGAAACAGTCTTGGGGGAGTTTGTGACCATTCGATCTTGTCATCCCTTGGGGTGCTCTGGTGAACAGACGTTCCCCCAGGTCCTCATGGTCACCCCTAATAAACTTGTAGGTGGCCATCAGATCACCCCTGAGCCTGCGCTTTTCCAGGCTAAAGAGCCCCATGGCTCTCAGCCTGTCGCCGTAAGGTCTGTTTTCCTGACCTCTGATCATGCGCGTGGCTCTCCTCTGGACTCTCTCAAGCTTCTCCACATCCTTTTTGAATTGAGGAGCCCCAAACTGGACGCAGTACTCCAGCTGCGGCCTCACCAAGGCCGAGTACAAGGGGAGAATGACGTCCCGGGATTTGCTTGAGAAGCATCTATGGACGCAAGCCAGCATTTTGGTTGCTTTATTAGCAACAGCATCACACTGAAGGCTCATGTTCATCCTGTGGTCAATCATGATCCCCAAGTCTCTTTCTTCCATAGTGCTAGCCAGTGTAGCACTGCCGAGCCTATAAGGATGCTGCAGGTTTTTCTTCCCAAGGTGGAGAACCTTGCATTTTTCAGTGTTAAACACCATCAGGTTCTCGTCCAAGCATTTGCTGAGCCTGTCAAGATCAGCCTGGATCACCCGCCTATCCTCAGGTGTGGACACTTTTACCCCAGAGTTGGGTGTTGTCGGCAGACTTGGCCAGTGCGCTTCTGACTTCAGTGTCCACATCATTAATGAAGATGTTGAACAATATGGGTTCAAGGACAGGGCCTTGGGGGACTTCCATCAACTACCACCCTCTGGCTCCGACCACGGAGCCAATTTCCTAGCCAGCGGATTGTGGTGAGGTCGAGGCCACAGTTGGCCAGTTTAGCCAAGAGATGATTGTGGGATACCAGATAGAAAGCTTTTTTAAAGTCAAGGCATATGATATTGATCTCTTCTCCCCTGTCCAGGTGATAAGTCCCTTTGGTCATAAAAGGGAATGAGATTGGTCAAGCAAGACCTACCTGCAACAAACCCATGCTGGCTATCCCTCAGGATGTTGCTATTGGCCAGACTGTTAAGAATGGCCTCTAACCTTATCTAAGACCTTCCCTCGAATAGAGGTCAGGCTGATGGGCCTATAGTTAGCCAGATCCATTTTCCTCCCTTTCTTGAAGACAGGCACCACATTGGCCTTCCTCTAGTCTTCGGGCACATCACCTGAGTGTCAGGAGCTCTCGAAGGCCCGTGCCAGGGGCTGGGCTATGATGCTTGCCAGCTGCTTGAGTGCCCTGGGGTGCAGACTGTCAGGGCTGGCTGACTTGAAGGTATCCAGGCTGTCAAGGTGTTCCTTCACGAGGTCAGCTTCAATGGAGGGCAGGGGATCTCCCTCACCTAGACCTCCCTGACCCTTGGTGGGCAGGGATGTCCCATGGGACTGGTGAAAGACTGATGTAAAGTACCCATTTAATAGATTCATAGATTCATAGATGCTAGGGTCGGAAGGGACCTCAATAGATCATCGAGTCCGACCCCCTGCATAAGCAGGAAAGAGTGCCGGGCCTACATTACCCCAGCCAGATACACATCCAGCCTTCGCTTGAAGACCCCCAGGGTAGGGGAGAGCACCACCTCCCTTGGGAGCCCGTTCCAGACCTTGGCCACTCGAACTGTGAAGAAGTTCCTCCTAATATCCAATCTAAATCTGCTCTCCTCTAGCTTGTGGCCATTATTTCTTGTAACCCCCGGGGGGGCCTTGGTGAATAAATACTCACCAATTCCCTTCTCTGTCCCCCGATGAACTTATAGGCAGCCACCAGGTCGCCTCTCAACCTTCTCT
Organism: Crocodylus siamensis; assembly: GCF_052110815.1. Taxonomy (NCBI): domain Eukaryota; kingdom Metazoa; phylum Chordata; order Crocodylia; family Crocodylidae; genus Crocodylus; species Crocodylus siamensis. The sequence continues at coordinate 294,823,715 of NC_143396.1, forward strand.
TGCGGAGGCTGAAAAGGTCCAGTTTCTCTAGTCTCTCCTCGTAGGGCTTGGCCTGCAGGCCCTTAACCATACAAGCGGCCCTTCTCTGGACCCTCTCCAGGTTATCCGCATCCTTCATGAAGTGCGGCGCCCAGAATTGCACGCAGTACTCCAGCTGCGGTCTGACCAGCGCCCGATAGAGGGGAAGTATCACCTCCTTGGACCTATTTGTCATGCATCTGCTGATGCACGATAAAGTGCCATTGGCTTTTCTGATGGTTTCGTCACACTGCCGACTCATGTTCATCTTGGAGTCCACTAGGACTCCAAGATCCCTTTCCACTTCCGTGCCACCCAGCAGGTCATTTCCTAGGCTGTAGGTGTGCTGGACATTTTTCCTCCCTAGATGTAGCACTTTGCATTTCTCCTTGTTGAACTGCATTCTGTTGTTTTCTGCCCACTTGTCCAACCTGTCCAGGTCTGCTTGCAGCTGCTCCCTGCCCTCCGGCGTGTCCACTTCGCCCCATAGCTTAGTGTCATCTGCAAACTTGGACAGAGTACATTTCACTCCCTCATCCAAGTCGCTGATGAAGACATTAAAGAGTATCGGTCCAAGCACCGAGCCCTGCGGGACCCCACTGCCCACACCCCTCCAGGTCGAAACCGACCCATCCACCACGACTCTCTGGGTGCGACCCTCCAGCCAATTCTCCACCCACCGGACTGTGCAGTCATCCAAGTCACAGCCCCTTAACTTGTTCACCAGTATGGGGTGGGATACCGTGTCAAAGGCCTTCCTGAAGTCCAAGTATACGACATCCACCCCTCCTCCTGCGTCGAGGCGTTTTGTGACCTGGTCATAAAAAGAGACTAGATTGGTCAGGCACGATCTGCCTGCCACGAACCCGTGCTGGTTTCCCCTCAGCATAACTTGCCCTGCCGGGCTCTCACAAATGTAAGCCTTGATAATTTTTTCAAAGACTTTGCCAAGGATGGAGGTGAGACTAACTGGCCTATAGTTGCCCGGGTCCTCCTTCCTCCCCTTCTTGAAAATGAGAACCACATTGGCCCTTTTCCAGTCCTCCGGGACTTGACCCGTGCGCCACGAGTGTTCAAATATTCCCGCCAGTGGCTCTGCACTGATGTCGGCCAGTGCCTTCAGTACCCTCGGATGGAGCTCATCCGGGCCTGCCGACTTAAAGGCATCCAGTTCCTCCAAGTGACCCTGCCCCACCTCAGGGTCCACGCATGGCAGTCTGGTGCCTTGCTGCTGCCTCCCTACACTCCCAGTGAGAGACTTGTCGTGCCTCTCGCTTAGGAGCACTGAGGCGAAGAACTCGTTGAGGAGTTCAGCCTTGTCCCCTCTGTCCATCACCAATTGTTTCTGCCCATTTAGCAGGGGTCCTATTCCTCCCTGGGCCTTCCTTTTACTCCCTATATATCTAAAAAACAATTTCTTATTGTCTTTTCCTTGGGTTGCCATCCTCAGCTCCATGGTAGCTTTGGCTTGTCTAACTGCCTCCCTACAAGCACGAGCAGAAGAGGTATATTCCTCTTTGGTGATCTCTCCCTGTTTCCACTTTTTATGTGCTCCCCTTTTGGCCCTTAGTCTCCCCAGGATTTCTCTGGTCAGCCAGGGAAGCCTCCTGGCCCCTTTCCCTCTTTTACCTCTCACGGGGATCGGCTCACTTTGTGCTCGAAGGATAGCTTCCTTAAGGCACAGCCACCCTTCTTGGGCTCCCATCATTTCAAAGCTACTACTCTGCAATGCATCCTTCACTAATCGCCTGAGTTCACTGAAATCAGCTTTCCTAAAGTCCAGCACGTTCACCCTACTGGTTACCTTACCCACTCGACGCCTTATGTTGAATTGTACTTTTAGGTGATCACTGTCCCCCAGATGGCTACCGATCTGTAGGTCCCCTACTATGTCATCCCCCGTTGCCAATACCAGATCCAGTAAGGCATTCCCCCTAGTGGGACCATGTACCTCCTGCGTCAGGTGGAGGTCCTGTACACAGGTTAGAAACCTGCATGAGCGGTGGGACTTTGCTGTCTGTGTCTCCCAGCAGATGTCCGGGTAGTTTAGGTCCCCCGTGACCACCGCCTCTTTAGCTTTTATGGTCTCTGAGAGTTGCCTCAGGAGCCCCAAATCTATTTCTTCCCCTTGATGTGGGGGTCTGTAGCAGACCCCTACCACCAAATCCTTTTCTCCTTGCCCCCCATGTAGCCTAACCCACAGTCCTTCTACTTCCTCATCCTTTGATTCTGTCTTGATGAGGGTTGATGTATATTGCTGCTTAACATAGAGCGCAACCCCTCCCCCCTTTTTCCCCACCCTGTCCTTTCTGTACAATCTATAGCCCTCAATATGCACCGCCCAGTCGTGGGATGGATCCCACCAGGTTTCCGTCAGCCCCACTAAGTCATAGGCGTTTAGTGCAACCAGGAGCGCTAGTTCATCCTGTTTGTTCCCCATGCTCCTAGCATTAGTATATAGGCACTTGAGCCCTGCGACTGGTGCCTTTGCTGCCCCCCCGCTCCAAGTCCCAAAGGGCTCTTTGTCTCTTACCTTCTCGTTCCTTACCTGTGCCGTATTGCTGTCCACCCCCTGTCTTTCACGTTCCCAAAGCTCTCTTTCTTCAGGCTGGGCTGTCCTTGTGGGTGCCACCTGGTTTGGTGGTCCACAGCCTCCCCCACCCTCATCTTCCCCTCCCCCCGACGAGCCTAGTTTAAAGCCCGCCGGAGGAGATCCGCCAACCTCTAAGAAAACACACGCTTACCTTTGGGGGACAGGTGAAGCCCATCCCAGCTGAGCATGTCCCTCGTTGTAATGTGTGGGTCATTGTCCAGGAAGCCGAAGCCTGCCTCGAGACACCACTGCCGAAGCCGCCAGTTGGTCTCTCGGACGCAGTTCTCATGCCGTCTTCCGCGTCCGTTCACTGGTAGGATGGAAGAGAATACCACCTGTGCACCGACTTCCCTCAGCACGCCGCCCAGAGCCTGGTAGTCCGCCATCAGGTGATCGGGGGTTCTCCTGGCCGCATCATTAGTACCCACATGGACAAGGACCATGGGGTAGTAATCGGTGGGCTGGATCCTGGCCTGGATTACCTCCGTCACATCCTGAATCTTAGCTCCAGGCAGGCAGTAGACCTCTCGTGCTGAAGGGTCCTGGCGACAAATGGGCCCCTCCGTACCTCTCAGGATGGAATCGCCTATGACGAGCACGCGTCTCCTCCTCTTCTGGGTCCTCTCGGATCTCTTGATCTGTTTGGAGTGTGAAGAATGTGGTGTTTCTTCCTGCCCAAGGGTTTCCTCCTCCCTTTCCATCTCCTGCAGAGTTGCCAAGGCCTCGTACCTGTTCTCCAGTCGGACTGGAGAAGCTGGTACCTGCTCGCTGCGAGCCGCTCCGGTCCTGGCTGTGACCGTCTGCCACTCTGCTGTGGAGGTCCTTCCCTGGGCTGCTTCTTCCTTGGGTGCCTGGTCCTGCAGGGAAAGGAAATAACTGTCCATTTCCTCCTCCGCCTCCCTGATCCCCCTCAGCCTGCTAACCTCCTCCCGGAGCTCCCTCACCTGCGCCTCCAGAGCCCTAAGCTGGGCACCTGCCGGACAGGTGTGGGGGCTCCCAATCTCTGCCCCCCCCGGCCCTGCTGGGGATCCCCCGCAGGCCAGGAGGTAGGGGGACATCAGCTCCCCCATGGGCTCAGTCTGGGTGGAGGCCTCAGACCAGCCCCGGTTAGCCTTGTCCCCCCGGGCAGAGGCCCTAGCAGCACTCCTCGTAGACACCATTCTAAGCTGCTATTTGTAGACCTGTGTGGTGTCTACGTCCTACCCGTACAGGAGTCCCACTCCTGGCCCTCCCGGCCCGCCCACCAGCGCGAACGCCTGCGCAAACGCCGGCGCGCTCTGTTCGCGCTGCACGGCTCGGGAGCGTGGCTCCCTGCCGGCTCAGCTATATGGGACCCGGGGGGCTTCTCCTCCGGATCCGGCTCAGCTGTGCCGAGGCCCTCCGCCCCACTTACCTTCGGGGTTGGCTTTTTCCTGGGCGTCAGTTGTCAGTTGCCCCATCTGGTTCAGCAGGGGTCCAATGTTGCCTTTGCTTTTCCTCCGGCTCCCCACATATCTGAAAAAGGACTTTTATTATAGTGGAGAGCTTTATTGATTACAGAGGGTGGGCTTGGGGAAAGATGCAGGTTAGAGAAGAGAGGTATCAATGAATAACCTTAGAGCAAACAGTGTTAGCTTAGTAGCTGGTTGATACGCTTCTGTATTCCTGTAAGCTATATATCTAGATAGGTTTCACTTCAGCATCCTGAGAGAGAGCAAGGGAGTTGCAGATGTTGCAGTTGCTGTGCGTGTCTTTATCATGGCTCCTCCCGACCATTCCTCAGGCAATCTTAGGTTTATATAGCCCTTTTGCTTTCACCCTCTAGGTCCCATCAAGGCAGGTGTTGTCTGATGCCAACCAATCAATTTAAAAAGCATCACTGACCACCTAAACTCTAGCCCTTGCTCCCGTGCCATGAGGTCATTGCTAAGACAATAGAGAGGTGGAGTGTGCACCCTCTCACGTGGAGGTCCTCATGTACACAGTAACCTGGGACAACTGAATGGCAGACAGGTGAGAAGAAAATGACAAAGAAAAGAAGAAAAAACTTGTAGAAGAGGCAGGGAAGAGTCTGGGATGGAAATCCTCCACACCCTTCACTTACAGACTTCTCTGTTCTGCCAGTTGCTTTCCTTGGGAATACTTACACCTGTAATTAAATACATCTACTGTATCAGATCATGTTGAATGACATCTCAGCTTCATGTGTGTGAAAGGCAGAGGTAGCAAGGGGATGGAGTCCAAGACCTTTGGCTGCTACTCGGGCAGTAGAAACTCGTGCTTTAAGAGACAAAGTTGCTAAAGCCGTTAATTCAGCGGCTGTTGCACAAAATCCTCTGTATCGCAGCTTGAGCCCCGCTGTGTGGTCACTGTTGCCAGAAGATGCTTGGAGAAGAGCCAGGGAAGCCCTGGATTGCAGAAAACCAGCCCTGAGTACAAGCTGCTTTTTATCTTGGGCTCGTTATTTGCAACCCCCAGCAATTTGACTGCACCTATCAAGGCGTTTTCTTTAAAGTCCCAAGCACTGCCGAGGCCTTGTGATGGAAATCAGTTGGGGCGAGACACCTGAATACCTTGGAGGAGCTGGCCCTAGAGTCCTCGGGCCCCTGCGAAGGCCGGCGAGGTCAGTGTTATGAGCCACGCTGGGATTGCTGCTGAGTCTCAATAGCTCATGGCTTAACTAAGAGTGTAAATCATTTATAAACGTCTCAGCGCGGCAAAAGGCCTTTCTGTGCATTACGGATACCCAGCCCTTTTGTTCCCTCTCATTACAGAGCAGACTTTTTTTGTTATAATTATTTAAAGAGAGAGAAATCTTGAGACCTTTAAAGTAAATAAGCTGCAGATGGGAAGGCAGGAGCGGTGCTGTGTTGGCGTGCTTGGCGGGGCCCTGCTGGGAGCCAGGCTTGCCTCTTAGCACTGCTTTGAATCTGGTTCCTCCCGCTCTCTGTATAAGCACATTTTGGTCTTTCAGCCCCTCTGAGAAGCATCATTTAGCCTATATACGTCTTCTCTCTTTTCCTTCCTCTCCATCTTTGAACATGAGCGTGCAGCATTTGCTGTCAGTTTGCTTCCTCTGATCAAACTATTTCACATCTCTTCCCAAACAGACCTTGCTTCTTGCCTATTCCCTGGACCATGACAGCTAGAAGAACATGACAACTCTGCTCTTTCCAATTTGGCTTCGCTCCATTTAATCTGCTGTTACTGTAGACTCTAATGGTTTCTTCCTGGCTAAATCTTAGGGCTTCTGGCTCATCTTCATCCTCTTTAACCCTTGAATTTCATTGTGCCACCCATTGAATACCTTGAAACAGGTCATTTATAAATCATCTTAAGGTATGTTATAATGGGGACATCTTTGCACTTTCTGTCTTGCATAACCCTCAACTTCCCCAAATTAACTTTCTACTGTACAAGAACTCTGTAATCATGTCCACAAAATAATGGCTAAAGATGTAGCCACAAGTTTCTGTCCTGAGAGAAGTGAGCCACCAGGTAGAAAATCGTAGATTGCAAATTACCAGTGACAAATTTGGCATAGCCCGTGGTAATTGTGGGGCATCCTCCAAGAATGCACACTAGGACCGGCGTTTGGCCAATAGAAACTTTGGGCGTTTATGAGCTTTTTGAGGATCTGGACTGCTAAATCCAGGATCCCCCTAACCTGTCACTTTGCAGGTTGTGCGGTAGAAAATAAAATTTCAAACTACAGAAATGGCCTGGGGGTAGTGCCCATCTGCCATTTTCCCCAAGTCTACCCTTGTGTTCAAGGAGCCTGGAAGATCTCATCTTGGGAAAATCCTAGTCACTGGAAACCTTCTTTGTAATACTTTGACATGTGGCAGCTTTTAATGAAAATTACCTTTTAGACATAATGGCAATTTTAATTGGAGGAGGAAGTAAATAAGTAAGCTTTGCAATTATTTATCATGCAGCACAAATAGTCACAATGCATTCTGGGAAGCAAATTAACCTTGTAAATAATAGCTAGGAATCTCCCAGAGATATCCAGGTACCCAAGGTGACTTTCTTCTGCTTCTTATACAATATGTTTCTGTTGACTTGCACAGTCTGCAGCCTTAAAAATGTGTTTTTCCTCCTCAATAATATGAGCTGCTTTTCATGTAGAAAATAGCTAGTGCACTGTCTCTCTGCCTGAGGAAGCAAGGAGACATCTGGCAAAGAAATTCAAGAAATACCTTGCGGCAGTCAACTGTTCTTCCAAACCAACTGTTTCACAAAGGCCTATATATCTATTATGTGTGTAAACAAATTCAGTCTCTCTCTCTCTCTGCATGTGAGTAATAATATTGGAGTTCATTATGCTTAGATTTAAAGTTGTAAATATTAGGAAGTTTAAAAAAAGAAAAAAAAGGCTTTTACAAGAATGTCGGGGTCTCACTGAAACACCCAGGTGGGCCAAGTAGGATTCAATTTTGTGAATAAAATGCTGGAGAGTGCATCATGGTCCACCTTTGACAGCCCCCAAGTCTGACCCCGTCCCTCGCTGACCTGCCTCCTGCCTCTTACTGGTGACATTATTTCTCCTCTTGTACTTGGCTTTCCCAATGCACACCTTCAGGGAGAAATGTCAGGGGAGCTTTCCCCCCCTCCAGATGCCAGTGCTCAGCATCCCTTTGAGATAGAGTTGATCAGGGCATTTTTCATGAATTTAAATTTCACACTTTCTGGTGCATCTTGAGGGAACTTCCCAAGCGGGAACCCGCGGGGTGTGAGGGAGGGAAAAGACATTTCGAGCCGATCTGCAATGGGAGGGAACTTGGAAACCTTGTGAGCTGGTGCCTGCCAAACCAGCCTCTTGACAGCTCAGCTTTTAGCCGGGTCCTGTCTTATGTGGACGCTGGAAAGCAGCCGCAGTTTCCCTTTCTGGATCAGATCAGGTAGTTGACCCAGGAGAAGGAGGAGATGCAAGTACAGACCGTCTGCAGGGTGGGCCTCAGCTTCCTCCTCCCTGATAACATCCACAGCCTGTGCAGAAGACATGCACACCCTCACCCGGGCTGTAAAGGATGCCTTCTGAATTCCCTTCTCTTAGGGAAGAGGATCCCCTTGATCCACACATCAATGTGGATTTACTTAGTTGTAGTTGTCCGTAGTTTGCCTTTTGGGGTGGGGGTGTATGGGCATCCAGAGCGCGGTGTTGGGTCAGTGCTGGTGCTCTTTTACCTATGCACAAAGCCAGAAACCTGCAGATATGTGATACCTGGAAGGGCCCGGAGAGCTATAAGCAGGCCCTGGGGAGCACTCCCATTCCTCCACCTCCAACACAGGATCTTACAATGTCAACTCCTTCCTTTTCCCAGACAGAGATGTTGGTGCTTTCCAAATTTCTGAGGACACAGCCATGATGCTGATGGGTAGATGCCACCCTGGAGTCAAAAGTGGGAGAGGGAAGTGGTTACGCTTTTGTTACAGAGGTGAAGGAAAGTAGAGAGCACCAGCAGGAGAGTGCGGATGGAGAGAAATAGAAAACCATTCAGGTGGTACAAACAACACAGGTTTCCCCAAATGAAGCTATTTTTCCTTAAACTGAGCCAGGAAGAGCACATCAAAGTTAATTTTGCTTTTAATTCTTGCTCAGTAAATACATAGTTACATGCTCCCTTTGGCCTGGCTGTAATGCTTTGTGTGGTCCCTGTTCTTGGCTGCTATTATTGTTGTTGTTATAATAATAATAATAAAAATAATAATAATAATAGTCTGTTGTAAGATCCAGAATTACAATCCATATGGGTTAATCTGGCTGTGCATTTTCTCCCTGATTGCTCTTTAGGCAGGTGCATGTCCTTTCCGAGTGGGAAAAATTGCAGCCCCAGTTGGTGTAAATGTTATTGTTACTCATTAAGAAGCCCGGTCATTATGAATGCCTCCTCTGAATGTGATGTTCCTGCTTTTTGCCATGACAGTAGTAACTTGAGCTGGTCAGATTTTGTCAGAAGACGGGGATCTGTGGGTCATCTACCCTGCCCCGGCCTCATAGACTACCAGAGACCACAATTTGGTAACCACAGGCTTAGGGAATACGGCAGTGGGCTGCATCTTGGGGCCTGGCGGGGTCTTTCTTCTTGACTCAGACCTGTTGCATGGCCTTGGGGAGGGCCTTCCTCTCCCCGGTATCTCTTCTTTCTTGCATCCTTTTGTCTTTCTAGGATGTAAGCTCCTTGCCTTAGGAACTATGTGCAACATCTGGTAGGCTGGGGTCTTGGCCCTTGCTGAAATCATCTGGCATTTTGTGTAGAGACATGGGTTCCTGGCATCTTTTAATTCTTTCATGTTAGCTGAGGATATTTCACCCTGCAGCTCATTTTCTTGTGTGTCAGGTTGGGAGGAACCTCCTTTGCAGTAAAAAAGCAATTTTGCAACCCCTGCCCCCCCCATGTTTATTATAAAGGTATGCATAAATGTGCTGTATTTTCTCACATAGGCTCTGCACCTTTTCCAAAACATGGGTGCACATTGTAAGTGAGGAAATATGGTATTCTCCCCCAGCAGCGGCAGAAAGTAATGCTGCAGTGCAACATGTGCGGCTTCCTAGTGCCTGGCTTCGGATGGTGTCTTTTTGTCCCAGGCCGAAGCTCCTGCTGCAGAAGCTGCTACTCAGTTACTGACTGTGACATACCAGTATTTTCAAGGAAATATATATATTTTTCTTTCATTTGGCTTTTCCAAAAAAGGTCCGCATCTTATTCAGCATCCTATTGTATGTAAGAAAAAATGATAAATTGGTGCTAGGCCTATTTAAAGCCATGCGTGTCCTGCTGCTTGCCCTGTCCCTTCCAAATACTGATGCTCAGGCAGACCTGTCCTTTATGAAGTATTGCATGAGTTCATGGGAGGAGGTCATAAGCTGTCTCTGTTTGCCCTTTCTCATCCGTCAGGGACAATGGGGACCTGAGTCCTGCCATGGCAGGGGGGCGGACTAGGTGATCTGCTCGGGTCCCTTCCGACCCTAGAAACTATGAAACTATGAAACTATGAGTGAAATAAACTCTCAGAAAAACGTTAACTTTCCAAAAGGTGAAATGAAATCTGTTCTTACAGTGGTGTCGTCAGCCGGTGGGACTCGCGGCCTCGTGACGGCATTATGGGAAGAGCTAGTTACAGTTCTGCGCAGGATGAAATGTTCATGAGAGTCAGCATTAGCATTTAGCACTAACCGAGGTAAAATGAGTTTTGCCACATTTGACTGCAAGAGCTACCAATTCAATTACTTTCCACCATTAACAACAACTTTGTAGGAGAAGGAAGACATCCTCTGTGGAAACATTTTGCAAAATTACTTTTTTGAGTCTCGACTTCCCTGGAAGCATCCAGCACTGATCTCCATTATGGGCAGCAGATTAAAAGGGATGGCTTGCTCTCTGGAGAGCCACTTCTGTTTGGTCCTCTATCAAGAAGGTGGAAGGACTGTGAGGCATGGGGGAGGAGGAAGGGAAATCATCCTCACTCTCACCTGCAGACACGCACAGGAGGACGGAGTTTAGTCAACATCTTGCTAACGACAGCCTCTCTTGGAAAGTGATGTCTGAGAACGCAAGCAGCTGCTTTTGGAGAACTCAGGCTTGAAAAGGCATCTGTTCCAACTGCTCGAGAGGAAACCGTCCTGCTGTAAAGCTTGAGGGGAGGAAAAAAACAGGCAAATTGTTATAGGGATTGTCTGAACTGTTGGAAGTTAATGTGGAAATAAAGCCAGAAGCAGGCGGTGCATCTTGTAGGGGCCGGGCCAGCGTTGGCAAAACCTCTCAGAGGCACATTGGGTGCAAGAGCCCCGCAGGCTGAAAGCATCAGGATTCCCTTGAAAATATTTCCGTAAATGATTGGAGGACAAAGAGCAGGAAGAGATCTAGGAGTAGAGATGAAAGACTGGAAATAGCTATGCCCCTCGGTAAACACTGTTACTTTATGCCCATTTAAATGCTGTGCTCGTGGTAATGCGATTACTGCTGCATTATTAATTTTAAAATGTTATCAGACTGCTGCTTCTCATTAATAGGGATCCTGCCTCTCAGTTTCGTTTGCATTTTGAGTCTTGTTTGGAAAATAAAGTCGTAAATCTGTATGTGGAGGTTTGCTAGGAGAAGTGAGAGACCGCAGGGCTCCTTGGCCAGTGCCTGTTTTCCTTTCATTTGTGGTGCCAGGCGGTGCCGCGTCCTCTTCCCCCCGAACCTGGAAGTCACCCCACCAGCCCTGTGCCATGTTGCACGGAGAAGCTGAGCTGACCAATGTGCCGGGAGCGCCGAACAAGGGAGTGTCTCTGATTCCAGCGGGGAGGTAGCATGCATCGTCTCTTTTAGTCTGGCAGTGCCTGGCATCCTAATTTTAAGCAGTATCTTCTTACGACTCTCTGCCACGCTCGACCATTTTGCGACACATGCTTGTACTCTGCGAGAGATTTCGGTGTGCGTCCGCCTCCAGGCAGCGGGCGTTGCAGCAGGTGTGGCATAGCCTACGGCTGTGTGCCGCCGTCACAGGTGGTTGAACCGATGGCAAACACCGTGCGCATCGAGGTCATGATCATCTGACATCGGCTTCGTTGGCTGGCCATGTCATCTGGACGTCCGACAGTCATGGAAAACAATCATTCTCAGTTGTGAGGGATAGCTGAAGAAGCCCCACTTCTTCATTAGTTCCTTGGAGAGTCCGACTAGCGTGTAGGCGGCTGAGACATCCCCACCTTTTCTATGGCTCATCAGCCCCTGGAGCTAAGGACTTTGCCACTGGATGTTTATTTTTCCTCTGTTGGGTATTTTCTCCAGCTTCTTGTTGCACATCTCTAGTTGTGTCTTCTTGGGTGCGGCGTTGAGAGGTTGGGACCTGGTGAGGAAGCTCCTGCATGACTCGAGCCGTGTGTGCTGCGGGATGTTGTCCAGTGGATATCTCACGTCTCCAGTGTCTCCGTCATCCTGTCCTGCTGGTCGCTGCTCTTCTGATGTCCGGTGGAGCGATGCCAGCCCGCAGGAGTGCACCGCCGAGGTAGGCTTCAGACATCCTGTGATGCATCGACAGCTGTCGTTCAGAACGGGGTCAAGGCGTTTAGCACGCGTGGGTCTCTCTCGTACCGGGCGTGCGTGCTCGGCAGAGGAGAAGCTGAGAGCCACAGTAGTAGCTTGGATGGCCGAGGGGCTAGCTCCCCACCTGGAGCTTGCAAGCTTATGTAGGATGTTGTCTGGAGAGCTCACCTTTGCTTTTGTCTTTTATGTAGCCCATCGCCTAGGAGGCAAGGGATTGATGCTCATTGATAACACCCAGCTCAGACAGCAAGGATGGCACTGGTGACCCTGATGAGACGGTGAATAAAAGCGCTGCTTTTGCTCCAGTCAGTCTGTCCCCTTCCTTGTCCAAATGAGGACTGAAGTTACAAGTAGTTGCTGGCATTTTTATGGTTACAAAGTGGTTTGCCAATGTTTTCTTGTGTGTTTTTCTGCTTGGTTCAGCCCTGTACACCTGCTTCTCCCCAGGCAGCATTATGTTGCTCATCACTGCAGCCTTTTGGCACCTCCATCCTGTAACAGGTTTATCCTGCCAGCACCTTGCCAGGCCGAGAGTGCTGTTCCCAGTTCATCTCTGGGGAGGTGAGAGCCCGAAGGAGCGCAGGATCTTGCCTGGATCAAGCAGGGAGCCTTCATTCCTGAGGTGCAGGCACTATGCTGTTCCTTGGACCAGCGTTTCTCAAATCAGTTTGTATTTATTTCAAATACTTCTGTCTGGTTGGGCTGTAATGTCATTTGTGGTGTTGGAAGGGGATCCTGGTCCAAGTGCACTGGAAAATGGATCCCTTAGCCCACTCCTTCCCTGCTTAGCACTTTTCCAAGTAGCACTGTCAGACCAACCTAGTGCCCAAAGCATGTTTGGACAAATACGGGCTGAAAAATGCTAAGTTAGCAAATGCCCAAAGGATCGGGTTCACTTTCCTCACTGGGGCGCTATGCTCAACCAGTGCCAGGTGGTCATGTCGGTGGATGTGTCTATAGTCCCCCATCTCTGCAAATTAGCTGGGCTTTCTCAGCATGAGAGAAAGGCCTTGGTGGTAAATGGCAGGAGCTCATGAGCCCAGAGTAGCTTGTTAGTCAGCGCTGGAGCATCTGACATCTTGTTCCCTGCCGCTGCGACGGTCCCCCATCTCAAGTCGAGCTGGTTTGAATAATGCCCACAAAAAGATGGACATTTTTCCCCCCTTGTCAGTTGATGAATTAATGATTTATGAATAAATTTCTTGTTCTAGGCCTAGCTCCACATAGATCTCTAAGGACTGTTCATAATAAAAAAGATTGACAGAAAATAAAGAATGCAAATGCATTACTGGCAGCGAATATTTCTTCTTAGGCCTCTCTCTCCCTTCGCAAGGCAGTAAAAAGTGGTGTTTCTATCATAAGAATCTGTCATAAAAGCCTGAATTCTTGCCTCTGAAAGAGCACGTGGCCTATGCTCTATGGGGAGAGTTTTTCTATTTCTGCCCTCTTGGAGTAGCTTACCACTCGGCCTGGCCACGTCGTGCAGCACGGCTGGAGGAGATCTTTTGAGATGTCAAGTTCAGCCCCCAGCTTCACCAGGTAGCCCCCTCGGGTAATGCCATTCATGAACTTAAGTACCTTCTTCAAATAAGTGGGGTTTTTGGGGGTTTTTTTTGCTGCCATCCTTCCAACATTTGTTGCAGAGCCTTGCCTTGCCTCACCTCCTGGATGGGAGGATGCTGAGCCGAAGCATCCTCCCACAGTCCTGTTTTCATAGAGCTCTTGCATTCAGCATGGAGCAAATGGAGACAAGGATATGTGACGAATGAAAGAGGAGGTTCCTGCCTTTGAGGGGATGGCCTTGTGTTTGCAACGCTGGGGCATAAAATCAGAGTTTAAAGGCATTGGGGTGGATCTCGAATCAATGACGGTGCAACTGGAAACATGTTTTGTCCCAAATGGGAAAGGTGCAGAGTGTACAGACAGCAAAGCTGGGGTGTAGGTGACTTGCTTTAGCTGGTGCACATCCTGCTGTGCAGGCAAGGAAGGAGGAGTCTGCTCCCTGAGTAGCTATCCTGCAATGTCAGCTTTGATCCAGGTGCTGGGGAAAAAAATCTATAAGAGTGGGACGGTGTGTCAGGGCACGGTTGCAGTTCGTGATTCAATGAATCGCCTTTTCCCTTTCTTGACAATGAAGATGATGGGAAGCTCTGGCTTGCCTTCAGCATCCCCGTAACACCTGCCATTCTGCATTAAGACTAAAAGTGTAGCCAAAGCTCAGGCTTCATGCCCTCAGCCAGCCAGCTGCATGGGTCAGGCAGGATTTTTTCCCAGTGTACCATTAATCAGATGTCCTGTGTTTTCTTTTTCTCTGCTGCACCAGGGATCGGCCACAGAGCGGGGGTGAATGACTTCCTTCTTCTCTGGGGCTGTCTTTGCATCTCCTGTGCTCCTCTCTTTCTCAGACATGCTCACATACAAAGCACCCCCTACCCAAAACGCTACCCGGCAAAGCTTCCCCTTGCATGATTCTTGAGTGAGCTTGCATATGCTGTTTGGGGTGGCACTTTGATAGGACGCTCCCCTAGTTTCTTTAGCAGTCTGAAGTGAAGAGCAGTGATATACTTGGGAGTTTGTCAGTAAACTGGCAACACCGTGTCGTGTAATTGAAGACTTGGTGCAGTAACGAAGTTAGACAGGTATTTTGGGCAGCCTTTATTGAGCCACCTCCTCAGGTTCATTGCTTTCCTTTGAAACTTTTGTGTCTTTTGTCATAGTTTTTAGTGCACACTATTCTGATTAGGCCTGTTTATACGTGGGATGATCAAGCATCTCCTCTTGGGTAACGCTCCAGCATAAAACAGGAATTGAGAAAGTAGTGCAAAAACAACAAATTGTATACGCTTTCTTTACTTTGTTTTTAGACTGAACAAATTTGAATTTCTTCCCCTTGTAGTATTTTGCTGTGCCGCCTTGATCTTGCAAATCAAGGACTCTTCCAGCATTTCCAACCACCTGGACATTTTCCAGGGGGGACATAACAGGCTTGAAAGCAAAGCTCTTGCTGGTGCCATCACATGATGATACGGGGCTGTGCTATCTAAGATCAGCTTTAAATAAAACTTCAAAGCAGGATGTATTGCATTTAAATACGTTTTAAAATAGTTGTCTGCACGGCTGCCTGTAAGAGTCTAATTTCTGTGACGGTTTCATTTATGGCGAGCTTGGTCACAACATGAAAGGACTCGGGGTTTCTGAACCTCAACAGGCTCTTTATTGACAGGACTGCCTGTGACAGTGCTGCCACCACAGTTCTCACTCGCTCTGGATGCACCGACAGGCTTCCCAATGCCTCTTCCAAATCCTTCCCCATTGCAGCCTGACATGCTCCTTCCAAAACCTAGGCAGGTTTCATCTACCCCTTGAACGACTGCTGTCACTTGTTGTCTGAGCCCTGCTGAGCTGATGAGGCCGTAGGTTATTAGGATATACCTTGCAACAGAGATGCGGCTTCTCACCAAACCAGCGCTACCTGCCAGGCCTCGCAGGCGATGTCTGTGCGGCACTATGGAGTGCACTGTGGAGGTAACCACGTGTGAGGGTCACGTATCGTAATCTACGTGGCACAAGGCAGAACTGCATTTGGGTACTTGAATGAGCTCTGTGCATGGTAGCAGGAAAAATATGGCTGTATTAACAGAGCTAATCAGCTGTATAAAGGGAGGCAAACTGCTTCTTCTCCTGGACCTAGCCCATGGGCTACCTCCTCCCTGTGTTGCCTTGCATTGGATAGATACGCCCATAGTCCATCCAAGTTGCTGATCGTTGAAGCCTCTTCTTGCTTGGGTTGCCACTCTTGCTGCAGCAGTTTACTCCGGGAAGCAGAGTCTGGGCTGCTTAGTGTATTGGTTTTCCCAGGATCGAGCTGGGATTCCCCGAGGCGCTCGAGTGTCTTTCAGCAGTCGATCACCGTTTTCTCTGTGTGTTTTGCACAGTTCCATTGCAGCACGCTCCCTCGCGTAGCTGGCATCTGAGTGTCGCTGGTCGCGACTGCAAGCAGGACAGTAGAGTGGGTCGCAGGCTCCTGCAGCTGTGCTCTGCATTGTAAGCACCTGCTAAGCTTGCACTACAGCTCTCTTCTCCTTGGGGGACCTTTAACGTCCCCACAGATCCGCGTGGATGCCGTAGTTTTCGCCTCCCTGGGCGCTTGTACACGTGACGGGTTTTTATTCCTTTTTACGTTTAAATCTGGTTAAATCCTCGTTCTTAATTTTAAGTTTTAAAGACAAAACAAAATGGGACTTGTCTGCTCTTTCACTTTTCTTGGCACTGCTGTCATCACCCCCCTGGCTTCACTGCCCCAGGCTTTCAGGCTCCGTTCCTGATAACGAGGTCTCAGACTCGCCGCTTGTCTGTTTCCTCCGTTTAGATAGTAGAAGCAGCTTCACTTTCATCTTCTTATCTGTGACTCCCAGTGCTAGCGCGGTATGTGAACTTGGGTCTAGCTGTCATGCTTCTCAGGAAATCCAGTGTTCCTTGTGGCTGGAGTCCCTCCATGCCGCCTGTTTCGAAGAGCTGCTTTGAGCATGTTAATTGTGTGCATCTCTGTTGCTGTGGGACCCATTAGACTGGCTACTGCCATCACATTTCAGGCACCGTGTGATGGGGCACAAGGCAAAAGGCCTCTGTGTTTCTGCAAATAAACTGGCTTTTTAGTCAGGTAAGTCTTTCCACTGGGGGTGCAGCTCCATGGGCGACTGGTGTCTCCTGAGTCGGTGGGGGGGTCCCCAGTGTCCAGCCAGTGACTGGGAGGGGGCCCAGTGGTGGTACTTCTGCATGTGGCGCGGCAGCGGAGCCAAATTCAGGGGTCGGGGCACGAGCACTCTCCTTCCCCCTATCAGCCAGAGCGCTTGCTGTCAGGGGTGGGGCACCTGTGCTCTCGGGGGAGGGGGGGCATGTGCCCCTCCTACACATCACCTCTGTGCAGCTCCAACCAGCCTCCCAGCCCTGTGCGCACCCTGATCTGCACTGCTCTCTCCAAACACCACGCAGGCTGCAGTTAGATTGAAAACCTCCCATGGGTATTGAGGGCAGCCTGTACTTTGGCTGAATGTGGAATGGATCAAAATTTTACATAGTTCTTGAATCTGGCCAGACTCTGTTGTACTTTTGCAGTTTCAGAGGTTGTTAACAATAGGTAGTTATCGCTGGGGGCCCTGAATAAAAGTGAATGAAGGGCTGTTTCTCTTTATACTGCCCTTGTTCTCTTCCTTATGAAATACAGATTGATCCTGTTTCAGTGAAGCCCGTAAGAGCCCTGCCATCCACTTGGGTGCAGAAGCAACAATAGATTTCTCCATTGGCAGAACGGCTCTCCTCTTTTGGGTGGATGGTATGATTTGTCCACAAGTCAGAATAATTGCATGACTCCTCCTACATCAGAATATCAGCCAGCACATGTTGTAGGGAGGCAGATGTATGAGCTCTGTATAGGGGTCTGGATCCACGTGACACTTGTTGTGGCGTCCCGTGCCACTCAGTATTCAGAAGGCAGGCACAGCTTTTCACTCTGAGCTCTTGCAGGGGTCCAGGAAAGTCTTTTGGAAGTGGGAATGCATTAGCTCTGTCTCCTGGCAGGGGGACTAGCCCAGACTCCCCTGCTGCATGCACAGGGCTCTGTTCACTAGCACAGCCGGGGCAGAGCTTAGTGACCCACACTAAGTCAATTGGACCTGGGAGTCGGGAGAGCATCTTGGCTTGTGGTCCAGCCTCTGCTGCCCTGAAGTTGGTCCCTTTGATTGCTTGGTGGCAGAAAGTCGGTGATTAACCTCTGGGGCTGTTAGCAAGGACCTGGCCCATGGAGCGGGTCCACAGCTGCACTGGTAAGCTTTACAGACCTGGCGAGGAAGAAATAAGTGTGCAGTCTGTTGGTGGGATGAGCGCTCTTGGCTGGTGGAAGGATGTAGCTTTGTGATGCATGCCCCCGAGGGCATAAGGTCTCTGCTGTCTTGTCCCGATGGGCCGGACCGAGCGAGCAGATCTCATTAACAGGGGGAGGCCAGCTACATCACAGCAAAGGTTTTGGCTAGAACTCATTTGCGTTGGGATTGCAGAGGTAATAAAGAGGGCTGGTTGTCTCTCCTTAATTCAGGATTGGGGGGCTCCGAGGCAGCTGGGCGGTTCTGATGACCTTGGTCCCCCATTGCCTCTGTGTCGCATTTCTGGGTGGTAGGGCTTGGACACGCACAAGGCAGGGTAGCAGAAATACCACTTATTGACTATATGATGTCAAGCCTCCTTTGCAGGGTGGGGATAGGGCCCAGCGAGTCCTGGCAGAGACCTGGCTCCGGTGTCCACCTGGGGCTGCACCTGATCCTGGCATCAGGATAGCGCGGTAGGAGGAGCTGTGGAGACCACACCGTAGCTGATCATGGCAATTGCTCTCCTCGAAGCTGCAAGGGGCAGTGGTGATGCTGAACAAATGCAAGCCAGGCCCTGCTGCCCCCTCTTCTGAGTCGGGCACCCACACGGATGGCTGGACCCGGAGCAGGCAGGGGCAGGGAAGGTGATGCAGACACCTGGAGCTGGGCCGGCTGCATTTGTCTGCTGTCGCTGGGCAATGCTTGGAGGGGAAGGTCTGACAGAGGACTACCCCCAGCGTGCTGTGGAGGCCGGTGTCTTCCTCGCTGTTTGGCCTTCGGTTGTCCGTTGCTGTGTTTGCCTGAGCGACCGCCGCGTTTCGCTTCCCTCTCGCCCTTGTTTTGTACACCAGCTCCGTGCTTTCCGAAGGAGACGTATTCATGCTCGGTGAGGGCTCCTCGGGGAGGCATTTGGTTTTCCCACGGTTCTGGGTTATGAGCTCAGCCTGGCGGCGTTTGAGTTGCCAGGCCTGTTAACGATGACAGCGTCTGCTAGAAAGGTCATGGGTGCCGCTTGTCGCTCCCATTTTGTATTGTTTCGTGTAAATCTGCAAGCGCCCAGTGTGTGCTGCTGACGGCTTCTGTGAGCACCTGGGCGGCGCGTGGCGACCTCTTGGTAGAGAGTCTGGCTGCATCACGAAACGTGTCCTCGCTGTGGAAGTGCAGGCTGCTTTGGGCCCCGGGCAAGCGGGGGCTTGGACGTTGCTCTGCAGTTACTGGCTGCGAGTTCGGGTGACTGGGCTGAGCAGGAGGAACATTCCCAGACTGACCCCAGTGCCGGGGGATGCATCCGGTGGGCAGAGCTCTTTGGCTTTGAGGGAGTGGGGTATAACCTGGGGTAACTTGTTCCTGTAGACAAGCCATCGTTGTCAGGCAGGAAGAGGCTTTGTGCCAGGGGGCCAGGGAGTCGGGATAGCAGAGGTCTTGGCAGGAAGCCCTGGGCACAGCCCCTTTGAGGCTTGGAGTTTGTTTTGGACTCGCATAAAAGGGGGGTGAATCCAGGCACCAGCCCTGGGGCTGCATGCTCGGGGTGACGAGCACCGAGGAGCCCGCTGACTCCAGCACAGTCTCTGTGTGGGGAGGAGGACGGAGCTGCGAATAAGCAGCCTGAAGCACCGTGCAAAGTGAGTGCCAGCCTGCCCCCAGTTCCAGAAACGGAGAGAAGGCCAGGGGAAGAGACCAAAATACAAACGAGATTCTCATTTCTGGCTTGTTTTCAAACTTTCTTTACTTAAAAAAAATGTCATTACTGTGTCCTGTCATCCTCTGCGGGGCACTGGGCAGTCAGCACCTCACGGCGCAATTAAAGAAATGATTTTAAGGGCAGCCCTTGTGTGCTGAGCGGGATTGTCAAGGTGTTGATGGATAAGTGCAGATCTCGTTGCCTTGCCTGGTTTATTGGTCCCTGAGGGACCTGCCCAAAGTGAGAAGCATAAAAGGGAAGGAGTTTTTGGGCTGCTGAGAGGCGAGGTGCTACCGCTGGATCCCTGATTAATCTTTAAACAGTGCAGTCTGCTTTCTGTGCCAGAAGAGCCTCATTTATCATGCTCTGCACCAGCAGCATGGAGTAGAAGGTCATATTCATAAATACAATCAAATGGCACCATAACAGAAGGGGAAGAAGGGGCTCGACGCTGCTGCATATCGAGGAGCGGAGCTGGCTGTTGTGAGCCTGGACCACCTTGGGAGCAGTGTCACGGTGGGTTTGCATTCTGCTTCAGCGAGGCCACAGCGTCGTGGCTACTTAGCGGGGCAGGCGGAGAGCTCAGATAAATATTGTGATAAACAGCAAGGCAAGCCGGGGACGAAAGCAAGGTGACCCTGTTGTCAGCCTCCATTTCTTCTCCGCCGCTAGGATGACCCACAGAAGGCGAGAGCCCCCTGGATTTTTACGCTCCGTGGGACAGTCGGGTAGCGGAAGAAGATTGCTCCTCTCCTGTTGCAACCGATGGCGTTTCCGTGATGCACTTCTGGCACCAGCCTTTCTACTTCCCCCTTGCTCCACGCAGCACAGTCTCAGCTCTCCAGTGCCGGCCGCTCGTCCCGTGTCCCTGCTGCATGGGGACTGCATGGTAGCGAGGAGTCGGCGCAGCGAGAGGAGCACTCTCACGTGCAGACCAGAACCCCCTAGCTTGGGCTCTTGTCTCGGTCATGCCCCTGTGCTGGCACAATGACCCTGGCGTGTGTTTTATTTTGGGGAGGGGGGCAAGGGGTTCCCCACCAGATTGTTGACTGGACCCGACTTCAGGGGAGGAACCTGTTGTGCAAAGAAAAGGCATTTCTGCACCTCGTGCCGGCGCGCGTGACTTTGAGCACTAGCCATCGGCTTTGTGGAAATGATCTAGAGGTGCGAATGGGCAACACACGGGTATTTCCTGCCTTCAAATGCTAGTCATTCAGCATTGCCCTGTTGCACCTGGGTGGAGGAAGGCCCTGGGAGCTGAGGTAGCTGGATCGTGCTGACTTGTGCTGTAGCTAATTGGGTGGGAACATTGAGTCCCCATCCCGGTCCTAGGCTGTGTGACTCCGGGACAGCGCTAGGTAGATTCACAGATGTTAGGGTGGTAGGTCATTGAGGAGGTCATTTGACCTTGATTCTCAGTACCATGCAGGGATCTGGGTTTTTGGTTCGCTGTGGGGAAACAACAGGTTTCCCCTGGCAGCTTTCCAGCTACACGGGGCCACTTGGGGTGGGGGAGCAGGATGCAGGGGTGCCAGGTGCATGTGTGCACACCCACACATGCATGTGGCCAAGAATACAGCCCCAAGCAGCAGTGGAGAGCAGCTCCCACACATGCCTGCAGGTAAGTCAATGGTGGGGCAGATTGAGACCCCCACAGTGAGGGAGTTGCTGGGGCTGGAGGTGCGGGGCGGGGAGTGGGATGGAGCCACGAACCGCTCATCCAGGGGCACTGCCACTGCATGCACTCCTGGGAAGGGCGATACAGGGGGCATGGCATGTATCCCCCCAGACTTGTGCCAGAGGTGGGGGTGGGCTCCCTGCTGTGGGCGTGGGGCAACCCACCCTGCTGCCTTGCCCCCGGGAGTGCTGCATCACTATGGAAAGGCGCCGGACCCTGAGAGCAGCAGGAAAGGTGTTATGAGATGGGGTCTCTGCTGGACATGGCCCGTGCTGCGAAAATGGGAAGTGCAACTGCGCTGTACTCCACTGCAGCTGCTTGTGTTCCCCATGTTGTCTCCTTTATTGTGGAGCAGCTTGCCACGCTGCAGGGACTGTAGCTGAGCTGGGAAAGGAGGGTACAATCTGGCCAGCTCTTAGCTGTGTAGCTTTCAGGCTTGGTGATGCCACTTGCCAGAGGGGCGGAGAAGGGGATGAAAGTTAGACCCA
This sequence comes from Crocodylus siamensis, assembly GCF_052110815.1. Classification (NCBI taxonomy): domain Eukaryota; kingdom Metazoa; phylum Chordata; order Crocodylia; family Crocodylidae; genus Crocodylus; species Crocodylus siamensis. The sequence continues at coordinate 294,845,048 of NC_143396.1, forward strand.
GTTGGGCGGTGTGTTCACTGAGTTAAATGTAAAGAGAAGACCGAGGGGGTAGATTTGATAATGGTCTTTGAACAAATTGAAGGACAGTAAAAGAGAAGATAGAGATGGGCTGTAGGGGACGGGACTTGGAGCAACAGCCTCAGGGTACCGCAGAAGAAACAGCTTGGAGATGAACAGGAGCTTTCTGACTGAGGGTGGTCAAGCTGGGAACGGGCTGCCTAGAGAAGCTGTGCAATCTCCGTCCCTGGAAATATTCAAGAGCAGGCTGGGATGGCTTGATGCTGCCTGGAGCAGGGGACTGCACTAGACCTCCTGAGGTCCCTAGGTTTCTATGAACCTGTCCGGGTGAGGGGGTGCATCAATTCAGCAATTCAGCCTTGGGCTTTTTGACTGTCTGTACTCAGGTTTTGCGCATAAAACAGAGCAGCTAAGCCATAAGCATCGCACTTGGAGGTGCTAAGTTCCATGGATGCTGTTTGTTGAGGGGCAATGATGTAAAATCCAGCCCACAAACCCAAGCCTTCCATATTCACACCTGTGCTGGTTCAGTTGCCCTCCAGCACCACCAGGAAGCACACAGGGCACTTGGGAGAGAAGTGGTGCAGGTGTACCCCACTAGATGCACGCTCTCCGGTCCCCTTAACCCTCTCATAAGCCTTCCTGCCTGGTAAAGTAAGTCCTTTGAGCTGTGAGGACTGCCTATTGACCACGAAGTGACACGTTGTCAGTGTTGAATCCCATCCTATTCTCATTCGCCCACCCCGTAACCTGTCTAGGTCTGATTGTAACCTCTTCCTCCCTTCTAGCGTGCCCACATCCCCCACATCTTAGTGTCATCAGCAGATTTGAACAGGTGCTTTTTACCCCCTTGTCCAAGTCACTGATGAAGATGTTGAACAGTGCAGGCCTGAGGACCGAGCCCTGGGGGATCCCCCTGCCCATGTCCCTTCAGGTCGAACATGACCCATCCACCACCGCTCTCTGGGTGCGGCCCTCCAGCCAGCTGGTGACCCAGCCGGTGTAGCCTTCCCGAGGCTTGTCTGAGGCCTCCACCCAGACAGAGCCCATGTGGGGGCTGGCATCCCCCCACCCCCTGGTCTGCGGGGGTTGCCCATCAAGGCCCGGGGGGGCAGGGATTTGGGACCCCCACACCTGTCCTGCAGGCACCCGCCTTAGGGCCCTGGAAGCATGGGTGAGGGGGCTCCAGGAGGAGGTCAGCAGGCTGAGGGGAATCAGGGAGGCAGAGGAAGAAATTGATGGCTGTTTTCTTTCCCTGCAGGGCCACACACCCAAGGAAGAAGCCCCTTGGGAAGTGCCCCCCACTACAGAGTGGCAGACGGTCACCTCCAGAACCAGGGCTGCTCATAACACAGCAGTACCAGTTCCTCCGGTCCGGCTGGAGAGCAGGTGCGAGGCCCTGGCAACACTGGAGGAGGAGGAAGGAGAGGAGGCTACCCGAGAGGATACAGCTCCACACTCTTCATGCTCCGAGCAGGGTGAAGGAGCTAAGCAGTCCCAGAGGAAAAAGCGTTGCGTGATCATCATAGGTGACTCCATCCTGAGAAGTACAGAGGCCCCACCTGTTGACAGGACCCCTCGACACGCGAGGTTTGCTGCCTCCCCGGAGCAGAGATTCAGGACATGAAGGTGATGATCCAGGCCATTGCCCAGCCCACCGATTACTACCCCATGATCCTAATCCATGTGGGTACTAATGATGCGGCCAGGAGAAGGCCTGATCACCTGATGGCAGACTACCATGCTCTGGGGGCGTGCTGAAGGAGATAGGCGCACAAGTGGTTTTCTCTTCTGTTTGACCAGTGAGCGGACGTGGAAGGCTGTGATGCACGTCTCATGCCAAGACCAACTGGCGGCTTCGGGAATGGTGTCTTGGGGCGGGCTTTGGCTTCCTTGACAACGACTGGCATATCACAAGGAGAGACATGCTTGGGTGGGATGGGCTCCATCTTTCCTCTAAAGGTAAGCGTGTATTTTCTTCTAGGTTGGCAGATCTCCTCTGGCGGGCTTTAAACTAGGCTCATCAGGGGAAGATGAGGGGGGAGAAAGTCTTGGACCACTAAGCCAAGCAACACTCACAAGTACAGCCCAGCCTAGACCGATGAGCAGAACATATACCCAGGTAAGTGACAGGGCCAGGGCAATGCTGGTGGGGGCCAGTGCACACATCCACGGGAGGCCTCAAATGCATCTACACAAACATTCATAGTATGGGAAACAAGCAGGAGGAACTCACCCTCCTGCTAGCTGACACCAACCCAGACATAGTGGGGATCACAGAAACGTGGTGGGACTCATCGCATGACTGGGTGGTGAGTGTCAAGGGCTATAGGCTATACAGGAGGGACAGGATAGGAAGGAAAGGTGGAGGAGTAGCACTCTACATCAAGGAGGAATATACTTCCTCGTTAATCAGCAAGGGGGTAGAGGGGGGGCACTCTGAGGTGCTCTGGGTTAGAGTAAAAGGCAGTCCAGGGGAGAGAGACTTAACGGTGGGAGTCTACTATAGACCTCCCAACCAGGGAGAAGAGCTCGACCAGGAATTCTTAGGTCAGCTCACAGAGGCAGTGAGGGCTAAGGATGTGGTCATCATGGGGGACCTGAACTTCCCAGACATCTGCTGGGAGGAGCAGTCAGCCAAGTCTGCCCGCTCACGTCGGTTCTTAGCCAGAGTGCAGAACCTCCATCTAACCCAGGAGGTGCACAGCCCCACCAGGAGAGACGCCTTGTTGGACCTGGTGCTGGCCACGGGTGACGACCTGGTGAGGGGGCTGCGGGTGCTGGGCCACCTGGGAGACAGTGATCATCGCTTGCTGGAATTCACCATCCAGCGTAAGGTGGCAAAGGGCTGCAGCAAGGCAACAGCCCTAGACTTTAGGAGGGCTGACTTCAACAAGCTAAGGAGGATCGTTGGGGAAGCGCTGAGGACCCAGAGGGGAAGGGAGCCAGATGTCCAAGGTGAGTGGTTGCTCCTTAAGGAGACGATCCTCCATGCCCAAAGGGAGGTAATCCCAACAAGGGTCAAAGGGAGCAGGAGGGCACATAAACCCCCATGGCTCACTAGGAGGATCCGGGAATGTCTCCTTGCTAAAAGGGAGGCATACACCCAATGGAGGGATGGGGTCATCACCAAGAAGGACTATGTTACAGTCGCCCGAGGATGTAGGGGGGCAGTCAGGAAGGCCAAGGCAGAGATGGAGATAGGACTAGCTTCCCGGATTAAGGACAATAAGAAGTCCTTCTTCAAATACATAGGGGGTATAAAGAGGGTCCCGGGTAATGTGGGGCCCCTGCAGGACACGATGGGCAACTTAGTCGTCATGCCAGATGACAAAGCTAACATATTTAACGATTTCTTTGCCTCTGTCTTCCTAAGTAGGGACCAGTTCAGCCACCTCCCTGCTGGGCCCCCCTCGGGCCCCGGGAGAGACACGCCTGGGCCAGGGGTTAGCGAGGAGTTAGTTAGGGTACTTCTGGAGAGGCTGGACGTGTTCAAGTCCGCTGGTCCGGACGATCTTCACCCTAGGGTTCTACAGGAACTGGCCGAGGTCATTGCGGGACCCCTGGCGCGGCTCTATGAGCACTCGTGGTGCTCTGGCGAGGTGCCGGAGGACTGGAAGAGGGCCAATGTGGTCCCTATCTTCAAAAAGGGAAAAAAAGAGGACCCGGGAAATTACAGGCCAGTTAGTCTTACCTCAATCCCGGGTAAGGTCTTTGAAAAAATTATCCTGGCACACATCCAGGAGGGCCTTGCGGGGGAATGCATGCTCAGGGGCAACCAACATGGGTTCATCAGTGGCAGGTCTTGTCAGACCAACCTGGTGGCCTTTTACGATCACGTCACCAAATCATTAGACGTAGGGGTTGCTGTGGATGTAGTCTTTCTGGACTTCCGGAAGGCTTTCGACACTGTCTCTCACCCTGTCCTCATCAAAAAGCTGGGAGACTGTGGTGTCGATGCCCACACGGTCAAATGGGTCGCCAACTGGTTGGAGGGCCGCACCCAGAGGGTGGTAGTGGATGGGTTCTTCTCGACCTGGAAGGACGTGGGCAGTGGGGTCCCCCAGGGCGCGGTCCTCGGGCCCGCACTGTTCAACATCTTCATCAGTGACTTGGACGAGGGGGTAGAAAGCACCCTGTTCAAGTTTGCTGATGACACTAAGATGTGGGGGGATGTGGGTGCACTAGAAGGGTGCAATAGGCTACAAGCTGACCTTGACAGGTTGCAACGGTGGGCGGATGAGAATAGGATGGGGTTTAACACTGATAAGTGCAAGGTGTTGCACATGGGGAGGAAGAACCGGCACCACACTTACAGGTTGGGGAACTCCCCTCTTGCCAGCACAGAGATGGAAAAGGATCTTGGAGTCGTCATTGACTCCACGATGAACATGGGCCGGCAGTGTGGGGAGGCAGTCAAGAAGGCCAACCGCACCCTGTCATGCATCCACAGATGCATCTCGAGCAGGTCCAGGGAGGTGATCCTCCCCCTCTATGCGGCACTGGTCAGGCCGCAGCTGGAGTACTGCGTCCAGTTCTGGGCGCCACACTTCAAGAGGGACGTGGACAATATGGAAAGAGTCCAGAGGAGGCCACTCGTATGATCAGGGGTCAGCAGGGCAGGCCTTATGAGGAGAGGCTACGGGACCTGAACCTGTTTGGCCTCCACAAGAGAAGGTTAAGGGGGGACCTTGTGGCCTGCTACAAACTGGTCAGGGGGGATCAGCAGGTATTGGGGGAGTCCCTGTTCCCCCGTGTGCTGCCAGGAGTGACCAGGAATAACGGTCACAAGCTGGCGGAGGGTAGGTTTAGATTAGATATTAGGAGGCGCTACTTCACAGTCAGGGCGGCTAGGGCCTGGAACCGGCTTCCAGGGGAAGTGGTGCAGGCTCCTAGCCTGGGGATTTTTAAAAGGAAGTTAGATGAGCACCTTGCCGGGGTCATCTGACCCCGGTGCTCTTTCCTGCCAAGGCAGGGGGTCGGACTAGATGATCTACCTAGGTCCCTTCCGACTCTAGCTACTATGAAACTATGAAACTATAGTGGGGCTCATTGAAATGTGGTGGGACCTAACACACGTCTGGGCGGTGAATATCAAGGGCTATCGACTGTACTGGAGGGACAGGACAGGGAGGAAAGACGGGGGGTGACGCTCTACATTAAGGAGGAATACATATCCTCACCAGGTAGCACAGGGTCAGAGGAGGGGCACACGGAAGTGCTCTGGGTTAGGATACAAGGCAGTCGAGGAGAAAGAGACTTAATGGTGGGGGTCGACCACAGACCTCCCGACCATGGGGAAGAGCTCGACCAGGAATTCTTAGGTCAGCCCACGGTGGTAGTCAGGTCAAAGGACGTGGTCATCATGGGGGACCTGAACTTTCCAGACATCTGCTGGGAAGAGCAGTCAGCCAGGTGTGACCGCTCACGTAGGTCCCTAGCCCGAATGCAGGACCTCCATCGAACCCAGGAGGTGCACAGTCCCGCCGGGGAGATGCCTTGTTGGACCTGGTGCTGACCACAGGTGACAACCTGGTGAGGGGGCTGCGGGTGCTCGACCACCTGGGCGACAGCGGTCATCGCCTGCTGGTATTCACCAACCAGCGCAAGGTGGCAAAGGCCGGCAGCAAGGCAGCAGCCCTAGATTTCAGTAGAGCGGACTTCAATGAGCTAAGGAGAATAGTCAGGGAGGCACTGAGGTCCTGGAGGGGAGGGGAGCCGGGTGTCCAAGAAGAGTGGTTCCTCCTTAAGGAGATGATTCTCCAATCCCAAAGGGAGGTAATCCCAACATGGATCAAAGCGGGCACGAGGGCACAAAATCCCCCACGGCTCACCAAAAGCATCTGGGAATGTCTCCTAGCTAAAAGGGAGGCGCACACCCGATGGCAGGGAGGGGCCATCCCCAGGGAGGACTACACTGCAGTTGCTCAAGGCTGCAGGGGGGGTCAGGAAGGCCAAGGCAGAGATGGGACTGGGACTAGCGACCTGGATCAATAACAACAAGAAGTCCTTTTTTAAATACATGGGGGCAAAAAGAAGTTACCGGGTAATGTGAGGCCCCTGCAAGACACGCTAGGAAATTTGGTCGTCGGACCAGACGACAAAGATAACCTATTTAATGACTTCTTTGCCTCCATTTTCCTGAGCAGGGACCAGATCAGTCCCCCCACTGGGCCCCACTCTACGACCAGGTCACCAAATCCTTAGATGCAGGGGTAACTGTGGACATAGTCTTTCTGGATTTTGGGAGGCCTTCAACACTGTTGCTTACCCCGTTCTCTTTAAAAAACTGGGGCGCTGTGGTGTCGACACCTACAAAGTCAGGTGGGTCACCAACTGGCTGGAGGGCCGCACCCAGATAGTGGTGGTGGACGGGTCATAAAAGACTGCCATTATCACAGACAATGAGGGCTGAAGGGACCTCAGGAGGCCACATCTAGTCCAACCCCCTGCTCAAAACGGGACCAGCCTCAACTACATCATCCCAGCCAAGGCCAACTTTTGGAAGGCCTTTGACACTGTCTCTCATAAGGGGCCAGTGGGGGAGGTCATGCTTAGCGGCAACCAACACGAGTTCATTAGAGGAGGTCCTTTCAGACCAACCTGGTGGCCTTTTACGACCAGGTCACCAGACCCTTAGATGCAGGGGGAGCAGTGGACATCATCTTCCTGGACTTTTGGAAGGCCTTCGACACTGTCTCTTACCCCATTCTAATTAAGAAACTGGGGGCTGTGGTGTTGACACCCACACAGTCAGATATGTCGCCAACTGGCTGGAGGGCCGCACCCAGAGGGTGGTAGTGGATGGGTCCTTCTCAACCTGGAGGGATGTGGGCAGTGGGGTCCCCCAGGGCTCGGTCCTCGGGCCCGCACTGTTCAACATCTTCATCAGTGACTTGGACGAGGGGGTAAAAAGCACCTGTTGAAATTTGCTGATGACACTAAGATGTGGGGGGATGTGGGCATGCTAGAAGGGAGGAATAGGCTGCAACCGGACCTAGACAGGTTACAGGGGTGGGCGGATGAGAACAGGATGGGATTCAACACTGACACGTGCAAGGTGCTGCACCTGGGGAGGAGGAACTGGCACCATACCTACAGGCTGGGGAACTCCCTTCTTGTCAGTGCAGAGGCAGAAAAGGATCTTGGAGTCATCATTGACTCCAAGATGAACATGGGCCGGCAGTGTGGGGACGCGGTCAGGAAGGCCGACCGCACCTTGTCGTGCATGCACAGATGCATCTCGAGCAGGTCCAGGGAGGTGATCCTCCCCCTCTATGCAGCACTGGTCAGGCCGCAGCTGGAGGACTGCGTCCAGTTCTGGGTGCCGCACTTCAGGAGGGATGTGGACAGCACGGAGAGGGTCCAGATGAGGACACTCGCATGGTCAGGGGGCAGCAGGGCAGGCCCTACGAGGAGAGGTGACGGGACCTGAACCTGTTCAGCCTCCACAAGAGAAGGCTGAGGGGGATCTTGTGGCCTGTTACAAACTACTCAGGGGGGACCAGCAGGCACTGGGGGAGTCCCTGTTCCCCCGAGCACTGCCAGGAGTGACCAGGAATAACGGTTACAAGCTGGCAGAGGGCAGATTTAGGCTAGATATCAGGAGGCGTGACTTCACGGTCAGGGCAGCTAGGATCTGGAACCAACTTCCCAGAGAGGTGGTCCTGGTTCCTACCCTTGGGGTCTTTAAGAGGAGGTTAGATGAACACCTTGCTGGGGTCGTTTGACCCCAGTACTCTTTCCTGCCATGGCAGGGGGTCGGACTAGATGATCTGCTCAGGTCCCTTCCAACCCTAGAAACTATGAAACTATTTGACTGTGTGGTTGTCGACACCACAGTCTCCCAGTTCTTTAATGACAGCGGGATGAGAGACAGTGTCGAAGGCCTCCCGAGAGTCCAGGGACGATGTCCATCGCTACCCCTGCATCTAAGGATGTGGTGACCTGGTTGTAGAAGGCACCAGGTTGGTCTGACAGGCCCTGCCTCTAATGAACCCGTGGTGGTTGCCCCTGAGCATAACCTCCCCCCCGGCCCCTTGGGGACATGCGCCAGTATAACTCTCTGAAAAAGCTTGCCCAGGTTCGAGGTAAGACTGGCTGGCCTATAGCTCCCCGGGTCCTCCTTCCTCCCCTTTTTGAAGATGGGAACCACATTGGCCTCTTCCAGTCCTCTGGCCCCACACCAGAGCCCCACGAGTGCTCGTACAACTGTGCCGGGGGTCCCACAATGACCGCAGCCGATTCCCTCAGCACTCGGGGGTGGAGATCGTCTGGACCCGCTGATGTAAATACATCCAGTCCCTCCGGACGCTCCCTGACTAGATCCTACCTGACCCTTGACCTGGGTGCGCCTCCCCGGGGCCTGAGGGGGGCCCGGTAGGGTCCCTGCTCAGGAAAATGGAGGCAAATAAGTCGTTAAATATGTTAACTTTTGTCGTCTGGTGCGATGACCAAATTTCCTAGCATGTCCTGCATGGGCCCCACGTTACCCGGTACCTTCTTTTTGCCCCCATGTATTTAAAAAAGGACTTCTTGTTGTCCTTGATCTGGGAAGCTAGTCCCAGTCCCATCTCCGCCTTGGCCTTCCTGACCCCCCCTGCAGCCCCGAGCAGCCGCAATATAGTCCTCCCTGGGGATGGCCTCTCCCTGCCATCAGGTGTGCGCCTCCCTTTTAGTTAGAAGACATTCCCAGATGCTTTTGGTGAGCCGTGGGGGCTTTTGCGCCCTCCTGCTCCCTTTGATCTTGCTGGGGTATTCTGAGTGACTGAGGCCCAAATTCAAAGAAACACCCATCACTTATATGCCTGCATAACTAGAATCCGAAATGTGGACCACTTGGGCCTTTGCATTGAAAGATGAAGTCCGTTAGCAATGACGGCAGCCAGGTCCTTGGAAAAGTCAGCTTCCAGGCCCTCAGAATTAGTGGACACTTGACTATGTTGGCTTGTTATGTCTTTTGGTGACTCTGTTTCCCCATCTGTCAAAGGGGAACAGCCACGTAGTTTTTATAAATTCAGCCTCTCTAATGTATAAATCCTGCACAGTCTCCCACCCTATGCTCTGCACCCGCTTTATGTCAGTAAGGCACATGCACAGTGCTATGGGACCACCAACGATGCAGATACTGGTGTTGGTAGGTCCTCACCTTCCTCTCTACCCTGCAACAGGGAAATGGGGTGTGCAGCATGCCTGGGAACGAAGAGGTTGTGCTTTTAAGGCTATGTGAGATCCTTTGGTGGAATTAAAAGTGCTAGATGACTTCTGCACATGGTTAGACCTCTCTTGTCTCCACTTGACCATTTTCCAGTCTACAGTGTGTCTACGGCAGTCAGGGCACCTCAGGCTCTTGCCCATTCATGGCAGTCAGGGAGATTTTGGTCCCTGATGCCTTTGCTCCTGCAATGAGTAGACTCACCTGTGCCTCTGTGCCATGTGAGAGCAGGTGCCTGCCAGTTGCCATCAGCTTTTGCTCTCCTTGACTGTGCACGGCTCCGTGCACAGCGGTTCTCACAAGTGCAATGAAGTGTCTGATCTCTAGAGGACGAGCTCCATGCAGGACACAGCCTAGTGCTTCCCTTCCCCAACTTCTCCCAAAACCAGCTGCACTTTGCTCCCCCCCAGTCACTGGCAGCTCCTGCCCCTTTGCAGGCCCTGCAGCTGCCCCAGAGGATGCAGCAGGAGCCCCCTCCCTCGGGATGGGCAGGCACGGAGGAAGGTGCCAGGTCTGTGGGGAGCTAGTAGTGGATGTGGGGGTCAGGAGGCAGAGAGAGCTTGGGGAGCAGGGGTCTAGCAGGCTGGGGTGTCCTTGCAGAGGGCTCTGGGGAGCTGGAGTGCTTGCTGTGACCTGCCAGAGCCCTTGCGGGAGGGAAGGGCAGGGTCTAGGGGCAAATGGGCCTGGGAAGGTGTGGGAGGGCAGTGTCTTTTCCATGTCTCAATGCAGATAAGTGAAGCTGCCTCAGGGCCCGCCCTTGGGTTTTACTGAGACCCTGAGAGATCATGATCTGACAGGGAAGAGAGTCCGTGATGAGCGGTCGCTCCTTAAGGACATGATCCTAAAAGCTCTGACAGCTCCAAGACTGTTTTAGGCTGGACATAAGGAAAAACTTCTTTACTGTTCAAGTCTCCAGGGCCTGGAATAGACTCCCCCCAGAAGTGGTGCAAGCACCTACTCTGGACATGTTCAAGAAGTGTTTGGATGTCTATCTTGCTGGGGTGATCTGACCCCAGCTGACTTCTTGCCCCTTGGGCAGGGGGCTGGACCTGATGATCTCATGAGGTCCCTTCCTGCCCTAATGTCTATTAAATCTATGGCCTCTCTGGGAAGCTGAAGGCCTCGTTGGCCTCTCTGGGAAACTGCATGGCTTAGGCACTTAATGCCAAGGATGAAAAAGCACCAGGCAGTAAAAACCTCCCTGTCTCCACACTCGTCCTTCAGTGCAGCTCAGGGAGGAGCTGTCATGATTAACTGACTTCCTCTGACTCCCTTTGTTCAGGTTTGTGGTTTTGGTTCACACCAGTTCCTGCTGCAGTGAAGCATTTGTACACGTACGTTTGTCTGCTGTGATGCGCTGGAAATCCAGCACGCTGGAGCAGGCTTGATTAATTAAGTCTGCGGGGCAGCACTGCGTTGCATGCATTTGTATAAATGGTGAAATGAGCATCGGCACTAAGAAAATAGCGGGGGTGCACTTTTGAACTGAAATGCATCAAAGGTGTTTTAGTTCAAAAGTGCACTGCTGCCATTTTGTCAGCACTGATGCACATTTTGCATTTATACAAATCCATGTAATGCAGTACCGGGCACTTTTAAAAGCGCCTCATGCTGTGTTGCATGCATGTGTACAAATGCCTGTGGGTATTTGGTGTGCATCCCAAACCAGGCACTGGCTGAAGGATGCACTCTCTCTCCCAGGGGGACCCTCCTGCAGGACCTTTCTAGGGGAAAGTAGAACCAGGAGAACTGCTCTAATTCCTGGAAGATGGGTTGCAAATGAAGGGCTGGAAGAGAGATCTGCACAGGCAGCTGAGGGCAAGCCTGTGCTGCGTGGGGAGCAGTCTAGCTACTTGACCTTCATGCTGTGTGTGGACTAATCAGAGTAGCAGGGTAGATTTGGGAGAAGTGAGGCTGCTGCCAGTAGCTGAGCTAGCCCAGGTATCATCCCACCGTGCCGCGTCGTGCAGTGTACATGTGCTGAGCGAGAGGCTGGCTTGTGGGTTCTGGCTTTGGGTGTGGGGATGCAGATCTCTGCTGAGCATTTGCCTTCTTGGAACTGGTGATTGTGCCTCATCTCGTTGGATTGTGCCTGCGTAGATCCAGGGATGTTTTTGCTTCGTTTTCAATAAACTTTGGACCTCTCTTGTTGTGTGATGGGAGATGCTTCTTGCTCAGGCAGTGATGCGAGTGAGCCATTTTGGAGATGCCGACCTCAGAGAAGAGAAAGCAAAAGTGTGTCTCTTTCCTTCAACTGTGAGGCTTCTCCTGTAGCAGGACTTCGCCTGGTGCGTTTCTCTCGGTTCTGGCACGTGCCCTTAGTGGTGGCTGCCAGACCCTCAGTGCATCTCACTGCCCACTACGGAGCTTTTCTTTGCACCCAGTGCATCCAGCTCAATTGCAGGATCCCTGTCCCACTGCCATGCAAGCATATTTCTGGGGAGAAATGTCCGATCAATGGTCACAACAAACCTGCTTGTTCAGCTCTGCCATCTATATAGTGCAGTTCACCCCACACATGTGCTGCTCCTGGCTGAGCTCCCTCAAGCAGCCAGGGCAAACCATGGTGCTTGAAGACCCTACATCAAAATGAAGCTGAATTTCATGCATTTGAAAACAGTGGACAAATGACTTCATCAAGTCATGTGCAATAGTTAGGGCAGGTAATAGTGCGGGTGGTGTGGAAGCGCAGCTCCGAGTGTTGGCTGAGCCCATCTGAATGCAGGGCTAAGGCCCACCGAAGGATCGGACCAGCTCAAAGGAGGTGTCTTCCCAGGGGAAGAAGCTTTTTGCAACGCACCTTGTTGGTTGTAGTAAAGGAGAGAGAGGTCACACGCTAATTAGCAGGAGGTTGACTGCAAACTTCATTACTCGGTGCTGCGGTCACGCCTGAGTGACTCCAGTTCTGTGTAGAGCCCCCTGAGTTAGCTCAGGATGCTCTAAGGTGATCTAGGTGTGTCTGGGCCCAGCTCACGGACCCTGCTCACAAGTAGGGTACGTTATCCTAGCCTGAGCTCTCTGCAGCCAGCTCTGAGCTAGCCAGATAACTAGGGCGGGCACGTGTGTCTCTCCCAAATCACGGTGAGGCTCTCCAGTAACGTGGTGGGTGATCTTGCTTGTATCCTCGAAGAAATAGATTGCTAGGCTGCGACGGAGGGCAGAGAAGATGTCCTGTGCACAACTAGGCGTGCATGGTGGAATGATGGAAAGAGCCTACGACTTGTACAGGAGCAGTCGGATACCTTTTAAACCCATGTCATTCTTTGGAAAGGGAATGGCCAATGCAAAGCTGCTGTCTTGCCACCTCCATTTTCTGTGTGCCTTTTTCCAGTGTAAACTGCCTTAAAAAGGCTCTGTAGCTTCCCTCCATACCAAAACACTCTATCTACAATTTGCCCAGTTTCCCAGAGGGTGGCAACAATATTTACAGTAAAGGAAGGGTTCTGTATGGAATTAATTGGTCTTCTGCTGCCTTCCATGTTAACTCTCATGGTAGGCATTCAACTCACCGGCCCAAAAATAAATCAGCATTAAAATCTCATCTCAGTCGGTTTGTCTGTTCTCAGAGTTGGACTTTTGGCTATAGCATGTTGTAGGTGGAATTGCTGTGGGGAGCTAGCAACTTGCCATTACCACCCTAATGAAATATTTAATCCAATTTATCAATGCAACTTTATTAGTCCATGTGCTCATCAGACTTGGATCTGATACCATGGCTGATCAAGCCCATTTATATTGTGGTTTGGAAAACCTGATCTGTTTAACTCTCTTCTATTATATCCCAATTACTGCTGCTGGGCTGTAAAATTCACAGGTCGTTGATCAGGTTCAGGAGACGTGCCTTTAGGACATAGCTGCTTGAAAGGAAATTGGTGTGTGATTAGTTTTTAATCAAAGGAGTTGCACTTTTTATTCAGAAACTCCTGCCTCTGTTGCTGTAATGACCCCATCTACAAGAAGTATTTGAGTATTCAGGGCATGACTCTATACATCGCTTATTGTAGTATTGGGAATAGAAGTTAAAACAAATTAATAGAGAAGGGGAGCCAGAGAAAAGGTTCAGGTAAGAGCCCTGCGTGAGAGGGATGCAACAACATTTCTAAGGAAGCACATTGTCCCTTCACAGAGCTGGTGGGTCAGGCATACCTACAGCTCCGTGCGTTTTCCTAGAGCAAGGATGTCCCACGCCACCTCGGGCAGTGTCCTGACATTCACTTCTATAATGTTGGCTCCCTTAGGTGCCAGGTCTATTTAGACTCAACCTGGTGATGCTGCTGATGACTGTGGGATGGCACGGGGTGCAGAGAGGGGTACAATGAAAACAAACCTCCCCCCTGTGATTTCATATTAGGATCTGCTCCTGCTGTCTGAGCATCAAATTGATGAGGACTCTTTGTAGGCACTTGTGAAAGCATCCTCCTTTTGCAAACATGCCATGGTTGGCATAGCAGGATCTGCAGACTTTCCTATAGCACAAATGTAAATCAGCATTAGTCACATGAAAGGGAAGGGTAATTTACACTAGTTTCTTTTGGCACCGAAATAGGTGGCATATCATTGTCTCCGATTTCCTGCTCTTTGTTACTGGCTTTTGCTTTCTGTTAAGCATTAGGGTTCCAGCGTCCTACTGAACCAGTTTCACTTTGATTAAGTCGTTCTGGAAATGATGGTACACAATGTTGAAATGTTTGCTTTGTGTTAGCAGGCTCCCACGGTGTGCCACACGTACGGAGAAGCAGTGAAGTCTTGGAGGTCAACAAATCCTTATATACCTTGTTTATGCGCCTCTTTCTTTACAAAAGCATTTTGTCTTCATGCAGGGATGAAGTGCTGATAAATATTTATTGGAAATAAGGGAAGCGTGTTTTTTTTCTTCTTCTTTTTAAAATAAATCTGTTCAGTTCAGATGGATGTAATTTTATGAGTGATGTGAATTTGGGATGTCTCCAGTTAAAGAATGACAGGTCAGTACTCAGGCACCAGAGACCCATGCAGGTTAAATACAGAGGGTCAAAGAGCGTGAGGCTGAACCAAGTCAATCTTTGCAGGTTAGTCTAAGCTGTGGAGATTGAACCGATAAGCAAATGAACAGACATTCACTTCTGATTCCAGAAATGCAGTTGCATGCCTGCAGTGGCCTAGGCCAGGCACCAGGAGGCGCTAGAGCATGCCTCCCTGCTCCGCTGGAACAGACAGCTTGGGCCAAGGCTAGTCTGCCCATTCTGTGGGGGGATATTTTTGGGGGAGGTGCAAAGCGTCCTGGGGTGCTGGGGGACTGGGAGCTCACTTGAATCTGGAGGGGTCTGGGACAGAAGTTCAATAAACTGATTTAATCTAAATCAGTTCAGTCTGATACTACATCCATCCAGATTCATCTTAAATCAGTTCTGGCCATTTTGAAAGTGGTTTATGTGTGTGGCAGACTTACCCATACAGCCCGGCACATCCAGACTTGGAAAATGTCCCATATGATTGGTGAAGCCCTTCCCTCAATGCGCCCCCTGCCTGTGGGGGGAGGGGGTGCAAAAAGCCCTGAACCTGAATGAAGCCTGCACTTTGCAGGGGTGGAGCTGCCAGAGCGAATAAGAGGAGCAGCGTGCCCAGCACACGGGAGACGCGTTGAGGGACAGAGACAAGAGCGGGGCGAAGAAGAGCTGGGGAAGAGCTGTCCGGTGGGCAGATGCTGCTGCCCGGAAGAGTCCCTGTAGATACCTCTCACCGGACAGGCGCGGCGGACGGCTTCAGCTCTAGTCGGTGCGCAGTGCGGTACACAGGGCAAGACTCTGGGAGCTGTTTGAGACAGCCCAGGTCTCCAGCCACTTGGTGCATGCAGCGGTGTATGGGGCCCAGACCCTGGGCTGCACGAGGTGGCTTGGGTCTGCAACGCCCTGGTGTGTGGCCGGGACCTCAGTGCACGCAATGGTGCATGAAGCTTGAGATCCTAGGATCAGCTTGAGGCGATCCCTGGCAGGGTACTTGGTGCAGGAAGTGCTGCACAGAGGTAGACCTTGGGAGCTGCTTGAGGCGGCTCACGTCTGCGAGGCCAGCGGCTTGGTGCAGGGGATGCTACATGGAGGGTCTGGGAGCAGATTGACCCCGGCACCGCATGAGGCATCCTGGGCCTCCAGCCCTCAGTGCACACGACGGGGAGCCAGTGCCCTGGGAGGCCTCATGTGTGAGGAGCAACTCAACCAAGGGGATGGGCACCACCTGTCCAGGCCCTGGAGTCATGAGTTGCTGGGGAAGGGATTCCCACCGGGGAGGCAGTGGGAGGCAGTTTATCCTCAGGGAAGCTTGAGCTAACCGGTTGCCTTACATCCTGTGGGAGAGTGCCTCATATTTTGTGACACTGCACCTTATATTATGGACATTTTAACTTTGTATATTATTAGTTTAATAGACTGTTAGGTATAAACTTCTTAAGGGACACTGCTGGGACCCCTTCCCTGATGGTTATATATGCTTACCTATACGCATCTGTGCATATTTGTGTTTGAATGTTGTGTAGCTGAATTTGTGTCTCGGCCTGTATTTACTTGTTGGTTATCCATTTTAGATTAACTGGTTGCTTGGGGTTACCTGAAGGCGTGTAACCTTTCGGCCTTTATCTGCAAAATATGATAATTGTCCGTTTTTGTTCTCGTCTCCCAAATAAACCCTTACCACCCAGAGGTGGGCTGTGCAGGGGAGGGACGGGCACTTCAGGGCGGTCAGGAAACAGGCATCACCTGCTTGTTGCTTTCAGCGGGCAGGGGGACGAGGAGGGGATGCATTGGTCTGTACCAGGACACTTTGTTCTCCTGTACGGATACACGTCACTGCAGCAATGGCGAGCGCTCCACAGAGCCCTGCGAGGGTGAGACGTGGGGATGGAGAGGGTATCCTTCTGCTGGACCGTGCAGACTACAGCTCGATGGCTCGACAGCCTCTGCCAGGGGCCCTGTGGCTCTGCCTTGCTCTTTGTCAGCACACTCTTTATCTGGTGTTTACACACACTAATGTCTGCCTCCTTGTTTTCCACCCAGGTGCTCTTCAGATGCATTGTAGATGCTCACTCTGGCCATGTCTTGTCTTTTATGTGCAGAATTGATTTTCATGGTGAACTTTATTGCTGCATGCCATGGATAAGCATATGCAGTATACAACTGCTGTTCCTGCTTCTTTGGCAACTAGTAATTTGAAGTTTTACTATACGTTATATTACACGCTACCACACCACTGATTTCTCTGGCTCATCTAAAATGGACTTAAATCATGGATGAACAAGCATATTTTTTGGAGATAAGCCCAGAGGCAACAAATTGGATTTATTTCAATACTTATTTATTCCTAATGCCCAGTGACGCAGGAGGCATCTTTTCTCATCGGATGTCCGTGTTTCTCTGCTGGGTAGTGCTTTGGGTAGCATAGTAGGGCTGCGTTTTGTGGTGGAAGCCGTCCCTGGGTCTTCAAGGATGTGACGTCAACTCTATTCCTTCAAGGTCTTTGCGTTTATAATTGAGATGATGAATGAAATTCCCCCTTCCCTCTTCAAGCCCATCAGGGATGCTAATAGAGTCAGTGCCAAAACTGCCATGGGTTTCACTGACGCAAGATAAAGTCCTAGTACTGTGGCAGCTCCTTTGAGTTGAGTGATGCTGGGGGATTTCCGTAGAAGTATTTTGCCCTGAGATCAGGTACCCCGGTGAGGGCGTGGGGAAAGCATCTCGATGGCAGACAGTATGTCTGAAAAGCAGGTACTGCAGAAATGTCTTTACTGCTGATCAGTCCACAGCACCTGTCCCCTGGGCTTAAGGCCGCATCGTTCCTGATACCGGAGCACGCAGCTCTTCTGCTGACCCAGGGCTGAGCAGTGAGTAGTAGGGGTGTGCGAGGCAGGCAGTGTTCAATTTGGATTCGGCTCGATTCAGGGGACAGTGATTCGATTCACTGATTCAGATCACTGTCCTGATTTGATTCAGCCGAATCTGAATCTGAAGACTCGATTCTGATTTGGAGAATCAGCAATTTGGCCATAGACACAGCTTTATATACATATACCTCTACCTGAAGGTATGTAGGAAAAAATATATAAAGCCGTGTCTATGGCCAAATCATCGAATCTCTCCAAATTGAAACGGAGGCTTCTGATTTGATTTGGAGAGATTAATGGGTCTCCTGATTTGATTCAGACTCAGAGATTCAGCTGCTGAATTGGGCTGATTCTCCGAATCGAATCAGCGACCGAAGCTTTGCACAGCCCTAGCGAGTAGCACCACTCTCAGCCTTCTTAAAGCCAGGAAAGTGGGGTGTTCTTGCCTGCAAAAGTACCAGTCCACATGCTTTCTAATATTAATTATTTTTGGAATCTCACACAAGGCAGCCGCTAGCCTTCACTAGCTGGATAGAGCAAATTACAGAAGGAATCCTATATAAAGATCAGAGGATCATACAAAATGAGGGCTGGAAGGGACTTAACAATGTCACCTAGTCCAACCCCCTGAATAAGCCACCCCAGCCACGGGTCTGTCCAGCCTGCCCGTGAAAACTTCCAAGAAGAGATTCCAGTTTCTTTAGGCAGCCTCTTCCAATGCTTGACCATCCTGAGAATCAGAAAGTTCATCCTAATCTCCAACCTAAACTTTCTTCTGCCACAGCTTGCGGTCATTGCTCCTACCCATTTCCCATGTCTACAGAGAAAAGCCCATCTCCATCCTCTCCCCTCTTCAGCTATTTGAAGACTCTTATCAAATCCCGCCTTAGTCTTCTCCCCTCCAGACTACATAATCCTAATTCTTTCAGCCTTTCCTGCTAAATCTTATCTCCCAAGCCCCTGACCATTTTGGTCGCTCTGCTCTGGTCTCTTCCTAGTCTGTCCATGTCCTTCTTGCAGTGTGGGCCCCAAAACTGGATGTAATGCTCCAGGTGAAGCCTCACCAGCTCAGACTAGAGTGGAAGAATCGTTTCCTTGATTTGCAAGTGACACTCCTGTTCATACAACGTGGAACGGTGTTGGCTTTTTTCACAAGAGCACACTGTTGGTTCATACTCAGCTCATGATCTGCTGTAATCCCCAGGTCCTTCTCTGCAGTCTTGCAGCCTAGCCAGTCATTCCCCAGTCTGTATTTGTGCATGTAATTATTCCATCCCAAGTGCAGGACTTTGCACTTGTTCTTGTTGAATGCCCCCTGTTGATTGCGGACTGTTTTTCCAGTGTATCCGGGTTATTCTGGATCCTAACCCTGCTCTCCAGAGTGTCTGCAACTCTACCCAGCTTGGTGTTGTCCACAAACGTGGTAGGCATGCACTCAGTCCCATCATCCAGATCACTAATGAAGTTATTGAACAATAGCGGGGACAGACCCCTGGGGAACCACACTTAATACTTCTTCCCGTTAGACACTGATCCATTGATGACTACTCACTAAATATGATGATCCAACCAGTTACATGTCCACCTTATGGTACTTCTCTCTAGTCTGTATTTCCTTAGCTTGTTAATGGGAATGATGCAGGAGACGGTGTTAAAAACCTTGCTAAACTGAAAGTCAGGATGAAATATGTTACCTGTATAATCAACTTGCCATGATGAGCAGTAGTCCACTTGGAAAATGTCATTGGATGGTGGCAGAGGGTGTCTGCTCTGTGTCTGTACAGTGCCTTTTACAGTAGAGCTCCCCCCGATTCACTGTTCTGACTTGGGACAATGAAAATAATTATTACAGCTAAATGGCTGCCCTGCCTGAGCTTACAGGACAAACATTTCCATTCATACTCTCTGAAAAGAAGTGTCCCAACTGAATCAGATCCATCCACTTCAGCATCCAGTTCTGATACTGGCAGTAGCATGTGTTTTAGAGGAAGGAATAAAGAAACCATATAGTGAATTGCTTTATGGAATAGCTTACCATGCTGGTAGTGGCTTCCTTGTTTGCATCAAGCTTAAGCTCTGAATCACGAGGTAGCACTGACACGTTTTCTTCTGTCTAATGCAAGAGCTGGACTTGATCCAGAAATATGTTTTTACATCTATGATAAAAACAAAACTTTGTTTTAACAAAATTTATCATCTTTTCCTGGTTTCTAGTAAACTTTTTCGGGGGGGAAACAGATTTGGCAACAGAAAACTAGAATTTCTCAGTTTTAGACTGAAAATTTTAGCTAGCAAACCTGAAAAAAATTCAAGAAATGGAATGAAAAGAGAAATTGGCTTCCTCAACTAACCATTGAAAACCTTAACTCTGCCAAGCTCTGCTTCTTCTTTTCTTTTTGTTTTTTGGGACCCTACTAAGCTCTGAGGTGCAGTGATATCCTACGATCCTGTTTTTTTTTCTGGAAAAAAAAATCCCAAATTTTCTGATTGAAAAAAAAAAAATCAAAAATCCACATTTTTTTCCATGATTAAAATGTGTGTGTACACACACGCATGCATGCACATATATATATATTACACACACACAGAGCAAAGAGAGGTCAGACCCAAAGACTGTCAGAAAGGAAGATTAGACTCTCAGAGAAGCTCCTGGAAGAGGAGAGATTGAAAAGATTGCCATGCCAAAGAACATGCAGAGGACAAATTAAAAATGATGAGAGAGGGGTTTGTGGACAAGAGAAGAAGCCAGTTGGCATAAGAGCCAGTGAACTGGAAGACGCTATTTACCGTTGAGTCATCAGATAAAGACTCAACTGATTAAATGAAAAGAACAAAATTAAAGATGGTAAGTAATGATTTTCATGTATTTCCACCATCTATAAGTAGAGAGATATCACCAAGGATCCTGGTTTTCTCTGAAAAAAAAATCCCACGTTTTCTGATTTAAAAAAATAACCCCAAATCTACTTTTTTCCATGATTAAAATGATGCACCACTAATATATATGTGTGTGTGTGTGTGTGTGTGTATATGTGTGTGTGTGTGTGTATATGTGTGTGTGTGTATGTGTATATATGTGTGTGTATATATGTATATATGTTTCAAGCTCTCCTCTTCCAGGAGCCTCTCTGTGATTCATCCTTGCTGGCAACCTTTGAGTCTGATCTCTCTCTGCGGTGTCTTCCTAGAAGTCGGGTGACCAGAGCTAATCTGAGGGAGGCTTCACTGCAGAACTATGCAGTGAGAGCTTAAACTCTTTCAACTTGGTTTTATCCTGTGTTGTATGCAGCCTAATTTATATTCTTTTTGTTCTGGTTCCCTGCAGGAAGTGGAGGTGTCCGCTTAGCTGTGCACAGAAATCCCCTCTGCTCTCTTCTGAGCAACAACTGTTCATTCAGAAACAAGGATTTCCCAATGTTGCTTTCCCCCAAGGAATGTGATTTAGGGTTATCTCGTCTCATCTGTTCCCTGCTGTGGCAGGAGCTTGGACACTGACAGTACCTCTGTCTCTCCTTTTCCTGGGGTACATGGCAGGTTAATCCTCAGAGGACTGAAATGCCATAACCAAATTCATGTTACTGGGCTCCATACCGTGGTATCTGGGAGAACTTAAGACTGTGTAGACAAAACAAGGGGTATGTGTGCACGACACTTTAAAGTGGGCTAAATGCTTTTGCACTGCTCTAATGGTGTTGGTGTTTGCATGCATCTGCGATGTATTGCCCATTAATTACAGCCGCTGTGGGAAATTTGGCAGTGTAATGCTCCTTAAATGATCTGGGACTCAGCAAAATAAATCTCTTCCAAAGAGTTTTAATTTGCTGCCCTACTGTTGCAGAGCAAAGCACCGGGCTCCGAGCAGCTCAGGGGCTCTGCAGGCCGCCTGGCAGCAGCCCAAGAAGGCAGGCTCTGCCCAAGGAAAAAAAAAAAGTGGGGAGCCTGATCTCCCTCCCTGGAGCCTGCCTGAGCTGCGCGGGGGCCTGGTGCTCCCTGGGTGCCTGAGGGTGGGTGCCGCGTGGGGGAGGGTGCCTCCGCCGCCGCAGAGGGAAGCACCAGTGCCCCTCGCAGCCCAGGGATCGCTCCACCTGCCGGCAGCTCGCCCGAGAGGCAGGTAAGTCAGCAGGGTGTATGCGTGACATGGGGGTTTAAAAGCACCCTAAATTGAAGTGGTGCTTTTAAAAACCCACTGCTTCAATTTAGGGCCCCCATTCCATTTACACATGCTGTTATGGACAGGTCAGACCAGATGATCTCCTTGCCCCTTTTAGCCTTGTACACTAGGAAGGTATCATATTGGGTGCTCCAGCATGCATTACTTCATATTCGCCAGCACTGAGGTGGTAAACAGGTGTCTCACTTGCTCTGGGACTTCTTGTCCTGGGGTTTAACCCAGGGCAGAACAGGAGCACTACAGACCTTTTCACAGGTTGCCCTGCCGAGCTGTACGGCTATTCCCTTGCTAGCAGGTGGTCACCAAGAGCAGGGAGCCTGACTGGCTTGTGCCTGAGTGAATGGCATAACTGTACAGACATACAATAGGCTCTCCCGAGAAAAAGTGTTAGTGCATTTTATCTGACCTCTCTCAATGGCACTTGAAGTTGGACAGTTGATGAGTGTGTCTGTACAATCTTGAGACAAAAGGGTTTTTTTCCTCCAGGACAAATGCAGTGTCTGCTCCAAGCCTGAATGAAAGGTAGGGTTGATTTGCTTCTTATAGACTATCGCAAGCAGTACGATACATGCATAGTCAGCTACTGTGTGTTCCCGTTTGCCAGGCACAGTTCTGTCCCTCTGCAATTTTTCCCACTTATTCATAAAAAAAAAAATGTGATCACCTGTGTAAGTTTCCACCTATTTGTTTCTGCCCTCTCCCAGGTGGCTGACAAACGTACTGACTTCTAGCCCTGGAGTGGCACCTCGAGGCAGCCCACTGTGTTCACTTGGGGCCACGCTGAAATTGGGTCATTTGTTCATCACCTTGTTCTCTGCCTCTTAAGCTGGGTTCTGATCCCTGGTAATGGTTTTTGTCCTTTTTTATGGCTCCTGATTTTTCTTAACCCTCACTGAAACCCTCACTGAGAGGGTACTCCAGGAAAGGCTTTTCTGAATATTTGTGCTTTTAGGAACTTTTGGCAAACGCCCCCTCCTACATCCTGGAATTATGTTCATTTCTGGGTTGATCTCTCCCCGCTGGAGGCTGAATTCAGTTGTATCCTGGTCACTGGGCACAGACAGACATGACAATTTTTGTCCGATCTAGCCCCAGAAAGTGCTCTACAGCCATGATCAAACTCAAGTGCATGGCTGCAGAGGGCTTTAAAAGGGCCCCATCTTGTGAGAAGCTGAACCCTCGTTGCAGGAGGGTTCAGATGATTCATTTCTGTCTGCACATGCCAGGAGCAGGGCTGGGCTGACACAGTTCGGTTCTGCTCCCTGCGCGGTTTTCAGGATGGGAGGGGGCAAAGGGAGCAGAGAGAGCTCATTTTGGGGGTTGCCCAGCTGGTGCTAGAGGTGGGGTAGTTGGATTGGAGCACCCCGATGGCACCTCTCTCCCTGGATTGGCTCCAATTTGGAGCCAATCCTGAACCCTCCTGACCCAACAGCAAATGTCTTTTGGCTCAGGAAGATCAGTTTAACTCATGACGCCTTCTGCAAAGTGCCATGAGTTAGATGTGGAAGCTGCATTTCTATCTGCACCCACTACTACTTTGCACCTCCAGGGTCTTTAACTTACTCCTCTGTGTTTCTTAGTGCTATGGGTACATTCACATCACAGTCTGTGTTGCCCATATCCTAGATTTACACTCAGGAGCTTAAGTACCAGGTGTAGCCTGGCCTGAGCTGAGCTCTATGCCTTTCTAGCTAATTTATCCACAAGATAATATACCAGTATGGTTAATTAGCCCACACAGAGCTCTTTGCTGCAGTAGCTAGACTACTGCCAAGGGTTGAACTGGTTGATCTGAAGCTAACACTGCTATCTCTATAAGAGCTCTTCCTTCCTGTGCTCTGGGGTCTGTTCCAAGAAGAGATTGCTTTAAGATGTTAAGACATTGCTTCCCCAGTTCCAGGACTGCTGCGACATGCAATGGATTTATGATTTATATATTTATATGTGGCTAGTTGGAGTCATATCCTGTTGCTTTTCTGTATCAGGTTGCTTCTTGCCTCTATCGGCCAGGTGCAGGCGTCTCCGTGGATCAGGAGCAGCACTCTCCTAGTGTGCTTTGATTCTTAGGGCTTTGGATTTGTAGCTGTACAGATTCATCTGTGTCGCATCCTGTGAACCGGCAGCATTGTGCATGACAGCCTTCCAGGATGACTAAATCAGTTTGTAGAGACCTTTCCCTAGGGGCAGGCCAATTCTCTTATCTCTGTTAAGCATTGCAGTCCAAAGCTACGAATTCTGTTTCTCCCCATATGCAGTTCAGGCTCTTCATTCAAATGCAGCTCACAAGGTGATTTATTTCCTTCAGTTTGTATGATGCTTTGTAGCTTACCTCCATTTTACGTCCACTGTTTGGCGGCGAATTGATAAAATAGAAGCATTGCTCGAGACAGATTTATTTACGTGTTGTCTGGGCTCCCTATCAGATAAGTAGCTCGCTGAACTGAAGATGCTCAAATGCAATGAATGTTACCATTTTCTGGGGCAAGCAGTGTGTCCCTCTGTGCATTTAACTGTCTTTGAGGCTGGCTGTAGAGCATCTTTCCAGGTAGAGCTTCGTTAGCTTACAGAGGAAGAGCCTATGTTTTGCTTAGCTAAGGAAAACTGCAGCTCCTTTGTACAGTCAGCGCTCCTTTTCAGCAACACCTGGTAGGAGCAACATTGCCCTGAGAGTATTTCTCAGGAGTCAGCTGGATTAAATATAGCAGAGGAGAAAGCAGATGAAATTACTGTACGGCACAGGTGGATTGAAACGGATGCACAGATCCACGTGCTCTGGTTTCCCAAGGTGCACCCCTGTGACTGTAGCAAGCCTCGGGACTCTTGTGGGGGCTTCAGACCTCCTGTTTGCCCAAATGAGAGAGAAGCTGCTCCCTGGGGTGCATGAAGAACATGCACGCATGCAGTCAGGTGGAGTCAGGATTTTGAAAAAGGGGTGTGGGAGCAGGGGTGGCAGTTGTGGTGGTGGGGGGCGGTCCTGTTCCTTGAATCTGCTCCCAGGCCGGTGGGGGACACCCGGGAGCACCAGGCAGGGAGGGGGAAGCTGCCCTGGCTCCCCATGAAGCATGGCTGGAGCAGGGCAGGGGCAGCTCTGGAGCTCCCTTTGCTCTCTGGGGCAGTGATGGGTGGAGGGTGGGGATTGGGAGGGCAGGGAGGACATGCTGCTGAGCGCAGTTGCTGAGAGGGGCCATTCTTAACTTTCCTAGGGACTTAAATCTCTGGCTGCTGCTCCCACAGCCTGGCCTGAAGCAGGAGTGTGACTGCCTCCAGATACAGTCTGTTGGGATTGCAGCAACTCTGTGGGGAATTCACTGCATTTTAGAAACGTTACGTGCCACTAGGAGGAAAAATGGAGATGAGGAAGACTGGATGAGAAGGTGACTGTAGTGTCGTCCATGTTCTTGGACACTGACATGTGACAGGGGAAGGCAGGCACAAGCGAAGGATTAGGTCTCAAATGCCACCACTGCTCTGGGATTTGAGAAGAGGAAAGGCTCCCAGAAGCACGCTGGCACTGGTGGCTGATGGAAATGCACCCTTGGGGCTTACCCCATCTTTACAGATGGTGAAAGGTGCCAGAAGCTATCCAGGAGCACTGCGTTGCATCCCATAGCTTGTAAAGGCATCTGGACATTAACTTTATGCAGGGCGCAGACTCAGAACAGGGCTTTACTGGGGTTACAACGCTGCGTGGCATTGCAATGGGGAAAGGCAGCATATGCCAGAGCTGGCTGAGGTTTCTGCCACGCAGACAAGGTGCCGTGCACATCATTTAAAGTTGTGGGTTTTTTGTAGCAGGGAGCCCGTCTTCCAACAGTGACACAGGCCGTGCCTTATGTTGCTGTTCGCAGCGTAACGATGCGATGCACCTTGATGGTGGAGCCCTGGCGTCTTTCCAAGAGGGTAAAGTGATATACACCTCTCTCTGGCAGTGGGATTTTTCACTGTCTTGAATGGTGCTCTGCCCTGGTGGAAGTCGAACGCTGCGTGCAAACTTGTGTCTTCAGTTGGTTCATGAGTTTGCTGCAAATTGGAGACGGTGTGTGATCTGCTCAATATGGACGTGTATCTTCAGTTCCACACTGGTGAATAAACTCTTGGTTCACAACCTTGTGAATAGTCGCTCTTTCTTTCTAGTTTCAAGCCCCAGATATAGAAATATAGGTATATAACAGCAACCATATATATGCATACGTGCGTGTGTGCGCGTGCGTGTGCGCACACACCACAGATCTAAGTAGTTGTTAATGAAAATGTATTTAAAGTCTCTCCAGTGCTGTTTGTGGCAATCCTCTGTGGAGGTGATTTCATGAATGAGAAACCTGTAGCAGGGACATTAATTGCATCGAGTAGTTTGTTGCAGCATTTGTCAGTGTACGAATTGTAATGCCTGTGGAGAAAAACACCATGGGTTTTTGGGCATTTCTGGGATTTCTGTCTTACAAGCATTCATGATAGGGGGAGATGCCCTATTGAGTGATGCACAAGTATTGGGGCACTGCGTTTTTGGAGTTAAAGAGTAAATGCAGCCGCACCATCCTTGATTTCCTTTGCGCACTGGGGAGGGAGCTATGCTTGACTGTACCAGCCTGAGTAAACTTGAACTAAACGCTGAAGCTACACTGGTGCATGCTGGGGAGAGCTGTGGCCAGGTATCCTGGTTTATAAGAATATACCTGCACTTCAAGGTAGAGCAGGCCCAAGGGATGCTTTGCCACAATGCTTTCTTCATCTGGTGCAAAGGACCATTGGATGGTGCAGGTCTTGCTTAGAAATTTTGCCCTTGCTCACTAGGCATTTTTCATCCTAAGGGTCAAGTTTCTCTCAATTGCCATCACAGGCAGATGCACACAAAGTACGCTGTGAAGCAAATGAACCATGCAAACGGCCAACGTCCTTGACCAGCATGGCTCTCCTGTTTCGCCAGAGCTGAAATTTATGCTTCCTTCAGATCCTGTACACCAGAGACTGTTTTGAGGTCTGATATTTCTGGTCTCCAAAGCTATAGAAGAGTGGTCGATTTGCTTGGGAAGCCGGGAGAGAAATGCTTTGGTGGACTAGCACAAGGGTTCCCTGGAGAAAGATCCCTTTCCAACTATTGCTTTGGATCAGACGGGAAGCTTTAGTTTTTTTCATGTCTTTGACAGGTCCTCTCTTACCGAGAATTAGTCAGGTTTTTGTTCCCCTTCAAAGAAAACTGATTTTCATCAAATAAATGACTTTCCTGTGATCTATTTTACTTTTTGGAAATAATTCCTGATGAAACTGGGAAATGAAAAGCATGTGTTTTTTCTCTGGTTTTCTCTTTCAGTTTTTTTTTTCCAACTCTCTTCCTCTTTGTCTCTTTTCCTTTCTTTTATTCCTTTTTGAATAGTAAAATGGGAGAAGGGAAAGACACTTTTACATTGAGATCCATCATTTACAAAAAAAAAAAAAAAAATCTTTCCCCAAACCAGGAGAGGAGAAATAACTTTTTAAAATTTATTTATTTTATGTGTTTGGCCTGTTTCCTGACCAACTCTGGTCTTGCCTTTCAGCTATGAAATCCCCCGATCCTCGTTTGTGTCCATCACAATGACACGCTATTGCTCCTGGAGCCAGTTAGAGCAGCGACATCAACTTCATTAAACTGAGCGACTACAGTGAAAATCCCTTGTGAATCTTGTGATCTAGACTAATTTAACCTACCTGTTCATGTATTCGCTGAGCCCCTAACGATGGTGTTTGAGCACACAGGATGAGATTGGGGCTGTCTTGATGTGAATGGCTTCATTAGATCCAGAATTTCATCCGACCTAACTCAGCCCAGGTCCCCCAATAATGGTATCGTGGGTATAACTGGGCGCCTTCCAGCTAATAAGCGGGAACTGGAGATTGCATGCTGAGGATGTACAGTATATTTTTGTGTAGTATTTTCCCACTGAGACTTACAGGATGCTCTTGGGAGCAGTTATGCTGGCACAGCTGATTAGCTGGAAGAGAGCAGGGGTCCGTGGCTGAATGCCTGCATGTCTTGTCAAGAGGAAAAAGCTTTGGGAAGTCAGTTATGGATGGTGCAAGTTACACGATGTCAAGCCGGAGCTGGTGAGCCAAGCTCACGGTGTTGGTCACGGTGGGGCGGCCGGGTGGTGGCAGTTGGGCACAGAACAGGTGGGATTAGTGGCGGTGGAGTCTGAGTGGCACACAAGCGTACGGTTCCAAACAAGGTGGTTTATCTGAATTATGCTTTGATGGCGTAGGCGCAGGTCGCTTCTTCGGTTACAGTATAACACAGAACAACAGAGGGGTCTGCTGGCCCACGGGGTTCCCCAACAGGCCCTTGCGTTCTACCCCTGGTGCCGAAGCCAGGGGCAGGGGCGGCTGCCTGTTGGTTAAGTCTCAGGGCTGGTCAACAGCTCATTAAAAGGGAAACGAACAAATGAACAAAACTGTAACGTGATGAACGATGAAATGAGATGTGACGCCAGTCCAGAAGGGGTGATCGAGGTCGAGGTCGATGAAGAGCGGTGCCGGAGTCGAATGCCAGGTACGGTGGGACGGATGGATAGTCGAGGATGAAAGCCGGAGTCCGGAGCCGTGGAATCAAGGTCGGTTCAGTTTGGGAGTCCGTTAATCAGTATCAAAGTCGTAGTCGCAGCCGGTGCCAGTTAGATTGAGCGCCAAAAGATCAATAGGATAAGCGCAGAACGAATCGGAAGGACCGCAGCGGAGGAGACCGGTAGGCCGCAGAGCCTAACTGAGGGGCAGTCCCTGAGAACCAGCCTCTGCCCTCAGTTGAACGGATCTCCCCCCGAGGGAGGGGCCCTCAGACTTACTTATAGCAGCCCTATAGCCAATCAGGCTGCTTGGCTGAGAGAAATTTCTAGAGGAATTACCTCGTTCCAAGTGCACACTGGGCATGCTCTGCAATAAGGTCTGTGCAGCAACTGAGCCTGCGCAGGGCTGAAAGTGGGCCAGGGCTGACTGACAGCTCCTGAGGTCCCCCGGGGGTACATACTGGGTCTGTTTCTGTGGCGCTTGCTCATATCAGCTAGTTCAACTCCTGCATTGTCAGCATACATACAAAGTTTTCCATGACAGACGAGAGCTGCAATAAAGCACTATATGTGGGTGCAGGGTCAATAGGGTCTCTGCAGCCTTCACTTTGGCATCTCCTGAGTCCTGTGGGCTTCACTCTGCGACCTGAAGTCTTCTGATAATGTCGGATTTTGTACGGAAGAGTCTTAAGGTGGTGTTTGTACCCAGCTTTATTCATGTGTTATGACTTAAGCTGGCTATAGTCGTCTTAACAAAAGGCTTCCTAGTTCAGAGCCTTTAATTTGTATGTAAACACTCCATATCCTCCAGAAATGCCAGTGCAAAGTATATTTTATTGCATATATGCCTCTTCAATTCAGAACCGATGCAATTAAAATGCTATTAAATTGATCTTTTGAACTTCTCACGGATTTGAGAGTTTCAGACAAAGCTTTCAGCCTGTAAGCTAGTCTTATAAACATTGCTTTTGACCCTACATTTCTGCTGGGGTCTGTCAAAGACTCTTGGCCTTATCGGGGAATATTCCCTTTCCCTGAAGTCTTTATTTAAAATAGTCATGAAGCCTGAATGCTGCTAGATGTTTAGATATCTCTTTGTAAATATTTTGTTTCTAATTTGATGTCACTTGTCTCTGCTGGGGACACACATTAGCTGCTATTAAGATAAGAGACACGTTTGAAATCATGTTTAGATTGTAGGGTCTCAGGGGCAGGGACCTCCTGTTTGAGTCTTCCGGGATACTCTGTGTTGTATTGAATAACAACTAGTAAGTGGTTGTACGGTGATAACTAGATGGGGCTTGACCCAAAGTGTTGATAGCTGGTCATTTTAAACATGGACTTAACTACCCCTCTCCCCAAATATTGGATTCAGAGGTGTGAGCAGGGATACTGGTGCTTTGGGCAGAGATGCTCTTGCCAAGCACTGGGGAGCAGAGAGCAATGTGGGGAGGGCACAGGCGTGCTGAGTGCCACAGCAAAAGGGTCAGGATGAAGGGAGGGAGTCCCAAGCCCAGGAAAGTCTAGTGACACACGAGCTGCTTCCCCGTGGGATCCCCGGGGTGCCTTTGATTTGGTGCCCAGTGCTGGTGCAGTGCTCACCCATCCCTCGTTAGGCCACTAGTTATGCTACTTATTCATCAGCAAAGAGCCTCCCATTGTCAGAACTTGGGAGGTAGCTCCGGTCTGACAAGGGGATACCAACCTTTGAAACATCCCATCTGCACGGTCGTTTCAACCCAGCGTTGCTGCCTCGGCGGGAGGTCGAAGGACGGCGTCAGCATCCTGGGATCGTGCCGACGCGCAAACTGTGAATCGTGTCTTGGCTGGACTTCACGGTGCTCCCATCCAACGGCAAAGGGCATGAGTCCAACTATGTTTCAGAAGAGCATCAACTCATCTGTGCCTGATTTCTGACGGTCTCTCGTGGGGAAATGAGTAATTTGGAGATTTTGGAAGCCGAGAGGGCCGTGGTGCCAGTTCATCTAGTCGGGTCACCTGTAGCACTCGTGTCACGGGCATGGCACAGGTTTATGCGCTTCTGTCGATCACCTTTCTGGCCTCTAAGGCCAGTTTCTCTGGTGTTAGGCTCCGTCACCCTTATACTGTCCCTGCTTGTATGTCCCATGCATGTTTTTGGTCCAATCCTGTGTGTATTTCCACTGCTCTTTACTTCGCAGGCCCAGTGAGTTCAGGTCTCTACAAGTCCTTGCTGTAGAAGAGTGGTTGGGGCTGGTGACCAACAACCACCCTAAAACGGGTCTGCTTAGCTAGCAAGTACAGCAAAGCTGCACACAACATGGCCAACCGCGAGCATGCCCATGGCCTTCTTGAATCTTGCACATCACCCCTACGTTGCATGGGCTTCCTCGCTGTGTTACTGGAAAAGAAATGCACCCAGCTCTCAGGCTTTTAAGAAGCCCTGGGGCTCTTGGTACCTGGCCCATGCTCTGTGCATGCTCGTCCGCTCTGTTTTCTTTCCAGGAAGGAAAGTTTTCTTCCCTCAGTGCCCTGTGGTACCGTCATACATCTGACCCCCTACTGCTGTGTTGCTTGATGACTTTTGTTACAGGGTGCTGTGCACCCAGGTGTCACGCTGGCCTTTTTGGCTTTAACTATTCTTTCCTGGCTGGTTGCTGAGCCTCATGGGCCTGGTTGCTTTATTGGACACTTTGATCCGTTCAGGGTCTGATGCTTGGGGCGAGGGTGTGGAAGCCCCAGGCCGTCTAGCGCACCCGCTCAGAAAACCAGCATCTATGCTTGGGGTGCAGGTCAGCATCCTCATCGAGCGCTCCTACATTCATTGTGACCAGCCAGTTTGGCTGGTGGGTCCTGCAATGAGCCCGTATCTTCTTCTTGCTGGGCAGGAAGGCAGCTATTTAGAGAGGTCCCAGCCTTGGTTTACAGGATGAAGACCTGCCGACACAACAAAGCCATCCTCAGTGAATCCTACTGCTCCTGGGCCCGAGCCGCCCAGCACTGGCACTGATGAAGGCCGGGAGGAATACGTGGCCAGAGATTTCTCCCTCTAAAATATGTCAATGCTCCGTCTCCATTTAAAGCTGCTTCATTACCTTACATATGCACACAACAATAGCTATGATGTAGTTTTAGCTGATGCTAAAGAGATGCATTGCAGTGGTCAATGGGCTCATCTGGCGGCTGGCTTCCTGTTAAAACACCTTGGGTATAGCGTAGCGGTGATGCTGTACATGCCGCAGCCCAGGCTGTATGTGATAAGCAAGATTATTTTTGGCAGTATCTTTTATTGGCAAGATGTCTGACGTCCCTCCCTGCTGCACACAGTGGCACTTTTGTAAGGATCTCCGTGGTCTTGACACTTTGTCTAGAAGTCGCAGACCTTATCGCCTGTTAGATAGGAGCACGGTGTCTATTTTTGTCTGCTTCTAGCCCTGCTTCATTCAGTCTCTCTGGTTTCTACTTGCTGCAAGCAAAATCCAGAGTATCCAGGTTCCCTTCCACACTCCAGGAGCCCATTAGCTGTTTCAGGTTGCAGTTACCGTTGTTTCTGACACCCCACAGCAAGCACTTCCCTGAGTCTACACAGAAGAACCTGTTAAGAGACCTGGTGTATCCCCTCTTTAATTCAGTGGGCCTTGCGTACATCAATCATTCTAAAAATGTGCTTATCAATACAGTCTCCTATTTAAAATCAATGAGAGGCACCTGCACCCTAATGAGTGTAGGCTCTGGACTCCATATGAAGTGGTGGAGCATAGCCTCAAATTCCTCATCTGTGTTCAGCTGGCAGTCCTATAAGCTAATCCCCATCCCTGGCACAGAGGGTGCCTTGTCCCGAGCAGGAAGAGTAATAAGGGCTTTTTATCAGTCTCAGTTAAGGTCCTTCCTGGCCTAAAATTGCTGAGTTGCAACCGGCTTGTTTTCTCACCGGACCAACGAGAGCGCGGACACGGGAGAACTGACCTCACGGGCTGTGCTTCAGATTGCTGCAAAGACTCAGAGGATGCTCTGAATTATAGCACTTCCCACTGTAAAATGTTCTTTCTGTTCCCGGTTATTTCTGAAGGAGGTCAATCGGCGGTGCTTTTCTGCTCCTGCAGGGCTTCACAGTCACTCAAACCATTTGTACGAGGATGGGACCCTACATGACATTCAACTTCTTAGCAGCGTCGTTCAGCTGGAACCTCTCTCTCTTGCTGAATACATCTGGCACGCTACGTGAAGGAGTATCACGGGCTTGATTTCATGCTCCGTGGACTGAGAGTCGCCAGAAATAATGATCTTCTTGGTTATTAGCTGAGAAAACAGTGTCATCAAAGCACTCGTTTCCTTCTGCAGGGGTGTGTGTGAGTATTGAAGCCAATAGAGATGCTTTGCGTGTGTGTCGCAGCATTGAGAATTCGCCCCTTGTGTCCATTGGCTTTTCAAGAGAAATAAGGATAAGATGTGTTCTTGGGTTTCACATGTGGGGTCGGTGCATCTGGGAGTCCCCTTGAGCCGGCCCAGCTTTTGCCGTGGCGTGCTCTCAAAATCGGGGAGAACCCGGGCTCGGCTAGGGGTGACGTCCGTGCATCATAAAATCTGTAGCCGCTCTGCAGCATAGCTCCGGTGTCAGGCTGCAACCTGTGACCGAAGTGGCCCTGACTCCTTGAGCGATGTAGTTTTCTCTGGTCAGGCTGGCGTGGATACACAGCAACTTCCTACTCTGCAATTGCACCCCCGTGTCCCACCAGCACTTATCGATTCACAGATCGTCAGGCCAGAAGGGACCTCGGATGATCGAGTCCAGCCCCCTGCACCAAGCCGGAAAGATATCTGGGCTCAGGTGACCCCAGCAAGGTGACTGTCTCCTCTAACTTGCTCCCAGAAATGTGAGAGAAGAGGTTGCTTGTGTCTAGAAGAGTCCTGTCCCCACCCCTGCCCATCGGCTAGTCAAATGACAGCGGTGGCATGAGCCACGGGCTGCAGAGGCATCAGGGCAGAGCTCAGGAGTGCCTGTGTTTGGCAGCTCTTGTTTGCTCCTGCGCTAGTGAGCGAGCAGTTTCTTGGCAGGGCTTTGCTGACTGCAAAGAGACTGTAAAATGCTAATCTTCATCGACTGCCTGTTCCCCCTCGGTCCCCCGAGTGCCGGTTAGCTGGCACATGTATCATCTGGAAGACTGTCCGGATTCATATTTTAGTATGACGCTCCACCGTTTCTTTGCAAGCTGAGGCTTTTTGACTCGGCATCATTGTGCCAGCAGTGCTGGGAACAGACCCCAAGAGCCAAGTGGGCGGAAGTTGAAATAAATAGCTGGAGAACCAGAGTACTTCCTTTTAGCTTTGGCATGTGGGTCCATGCCCTTCCGTCCTGATACGTGCTTGCATTTTCCCTTGGCTGCTGGCTCTTCCAGAGTACTTTCACCATTGGATCATGCCACATTTTGTGGCCTCTGCCTTCTTCTCTTGGTGCTGTTGCTGTCTTGCCTTCTGATACTAGACAAATCCTGATCCAACATTTACCAAAAATAATGCAAAGACTGCTATGCTTTCACATCCTTTCCAGCCCTTCTTTTCTCTTATTCTATGAGCAGCTGGGGCCTGTCCTCTCAGATATTAACGGCCTCCCAGATGCACGTCCCTTGAGTACCACCAAGTTACAGCAATGCATCCCCAACCTCTCTGAAACTAAACTGATGCTCTGGAGGCCTGATCTTGCAAGCTGTCTTGGTGTAAAAGTCAAGTCAGAAAGGCAGCGGCATGCTGTAGATGGCCCAATGCTGTCCATACACACAGAAAACATGTTGCTTCCAGTATTGGTCCCGATGGAGATGTGTGCATGGAAAACCACTCGTTTCAGGTCTGGGATGTGTACTAACACCTGCTGGGCTGGGTGGATTTACTAGGCGTATCCAAAGTGCTTTAAAAGCCTAGAATGGGTCTTGAGTCACAGAAATTATTTATTACTTGCAAAGATCGTGAAATCCATATTATTGAGTAAGCCCAAGCATGCACGAGTGCAGATCTATTGCCCTATAGTTTAGCTCTACCACTTGCCCTGCTTATTTATAGTAAACTCATTTTCCTGGCCCATCTATCATTATTCATGCACAGCGTGGGATTGCCGTTGCACTACTGTTTGCAGCGGAGAACCACAACCCACGGTGAGCGTTTGTTCATGATGTGCAACCTGGGCAATGCGCAAAGTTTCGTGCCTTTCAAACCAAGGGTTGTGTTGCAAAAAGGATGCGCATTGTGACTGGAGCACGCTTACAGGCGGGCTGCAACACAGCGACATCCCTCGCCCTCTTTCAGGCTGATTCTCTACCTTTCTAACTTTTCTTCTGTTCATATCATGCCCGGTTTGCTAACCAAGCATGCCGCTTGCTGATACGAGGAACAACGGGATCACTGTTTATTCACTCTCCCTAAAGCCCGGCCACACGAGGAACTTCTTGTGTGCTTAATAACTGTGAGGCCTTGAACTTGGGGAATTAAACCATTGAGCCAGAGGCAGATTTCCTGTAATTTGCAAATCATCGTGCACCCAACATGGCAGCAGCATCTCCAGATGGCCGAAAGCAGCCGGCATGCTTCGCTGGCAGCTTTTGTTTCTTCCTGCCTGGCGCAGCATGCAGCTTGCCTCTAGCTTCAGGACAGTCGTCAGTGCATAAAACTGTTTAACCTAACTATTTATTCAGCCATCATGTGCTTTTATGGCCGTTTATTTCTTAACCGTTGTAAACTTTCCATGATTTTTTTTTATATATATAATTAAAAATTTATATGCCACCAGTTGGTTAGTTTAATCCTGGGGGAAACGCATCATTTGGAGACAGGCTTTTAATGCCAGCATAAAATATTTCCTGGCTGGTTTTTACTTAAGGGTGTAGGAGGTTGTGGAGGGTGGGAGTACTGAGCTGGCATGGCACATGCTGTGTCTATGTACTGCTCTCTTTGCACCGATGCCTGTTCGGTTGTGAACGATATGATCTCTCATCATCAATTATTCTGAGACTCGAGTGTTGGATTAGTTTCAATTTATTTTTAGTGATTAGATTCCATTTAAAGCTTGCAATAGGCAGAACATAATCAAGCTGCTGAGTGCTCATTTTTGAGTTTTTTTCCCCCTACTGTCTGGCATTTATGAATAGTCAGTCTTTAAACCTCTGCACTCACATGGACGTGTAACGAAATCGAGCGCGGCAACCCAGTAAAAAAATGGATTTTAACCCATGGAAAATTCAGTGAAACAGGCAACGAGAGACCACGGGCATCCGATGGTTCTCCTTCGGGCCACACCAATGTGACCGCTGCAGCAATACAAGTCCTGCCTTTACCCCCTTGTTTTTTTAAAATGGTGAGCAGATTGCTGGCCTTGGTGTAATGCAGCAGAGGTATTTCATGGGCCCACGGGAATGCTCATCGCTTTGTCTTGGGAGAAACGAAGCTCTTGCTGTTTGCTGTTGTTACTCCATTTCTTTGGAAGTGTCCAGGAGCCGAGTCCTGGACCCGTTGCGCTAAGCTGAGAGCAAGAGAAAGCTGTGTGTGTTATTGTAGTCATAGGGGCCCAGCTGAGATTGGTGCTGGTAACCAGGGAGTGACCTGCCTACGTATAGTCTGCAAGACCTCCATACGTGCAACAGGTGCAGAGTGGACAGGAGGACAGAAATGCACCCAAGCTGGCAGTGCAGAGCCTGGGCTCCTGTCTAACTTTTCTTGTTGAGCAGGAGGTGGGAAAGGGCAGAGGACAGGTGAGCAGCCATTAGACAGGATTTCTGACCCACTGGCCCTGCTCAAGGCTACATCTTTTCCCTCTTTCATGACCAGGGGTGCACTGGCACAGCAAAGAAGCAGTTAGCTGCATATTGGGAAGAGTGACTTTTATGCTGCCCCTGAAGGATGCTTGCAAAGGGGCATCTGGCTGCTTGGGCCGGGGGTGATAGCTGGCCGGACATGACACTAGCCGCAATGTTCCCTTCTTTCTGCCAGCAGTAGCCCCTGGCAGCCTTCACCGTGCTAACCCTACGGGCCACCTTGACTCAGGATGAGCTTTCTGCTTCTCGCTGACCTGCTGACGGGACAAGACTTGCAGACGTCTGCAGGGAGCACCTCTCTGGGGCATGTGTTCAGGGAAAGGAGCCACACCGCCTGTTGGCCCACACCTTAGTTTATTTGGCTTTGGGTGTTGTCGTACCACTTCCCCAGTGCTCGGGGGCTGTTCCCAAGCCCGTGCCATCCACCCAACCCAGAGGCGGAGGAAGCCAGTGTCTTTTGAGAGGATAGCGGGAAGCAGATGTTGACAGCGGTGACAGTGGAGAAGAGCACGACGGAAAACCGCATAGCAGCCTGTGGTTAGAAAGGCCCCGAACGCCCATTTGGGCAGGTTTGTACATGGATGCGTGTGTCGGAGGCGCGGTGGAGAAAGCGACGGTGCATTGTCTGTGATGTTTCTGCAATGTGGACGAGGCCGACAGGAGAGTCCTGTTGCCTCTGGACAGTCGCTGAGCTCAGGGGTTGCTCCTGGCAGGCATTCCCACGGCAGGGTACTCCGGGCCGGCAGCATCGGTGAGGCGATCTCTTGACTTGACAAGGTTTCTGCACCTGCCTGCTTTTTACCAGTGGGTCAGTGAACCCTGCCAGGGCCAGCCGAAACAACAGAGCATGAAGGATGTAGGCAGGTACGAGATCCTTACCTACAGCAGCGATGCTGACACTGGGTACCGTTTCGTGTTAAGCTTTGTCCCTCCTTTTTCGTACGTTGTGTCACCTCCGGAAAGACACGGTGTAGGGAGTTCATGTATCCTTATGGCAGGGGTGGGCAATTAATGCAGGTGGAGGGCCGCTTACTGAGTTTTGGCAAGCTGTCGAGGGCTGCATGGGTAGCCCCGCCCCTTGACAGGTGCCCCGCCCCCTAGTTGCCATCCCTTCCCCTAACCCCTGACTTTTGCCACCAGAAGCCCCTCCCTTTACCTCCGGAAATACTTCTTTCAGCAAGGGGTTTTGCTATTTCAGGACCAGAAAAGCACCAAATTATATTCTAAAAATCAAACATCCAGCACTTTCATTAATTTGATTTCAAAAAATATGTTGATTTAGGTTTACGGTCTGTGCATTCAGGTTTTAATTGGAAGGTACAGATTAAATTGCATTTCCGCCCCCCAAAATATGGCTGGAAACCTCTAGTAGCCGACAGCCAGTTGTTGCAGCAATCTGCTCGGTGCTGGAGGGAGAGCTGCTGATTGCAGGGAGGGAAGAGGTCAAAGGAGGCATCCGGAAGTCAGTTGATAGCAGATAACTAGCAGCTGCAAGATTTCTGCACAGAGTCCTGCAAGGAAAGGGTCCACTTAGTTTTAGAAACGTGGAGGCCTTTCACCCTGTTACCCAGCACACGGCAGAGACCGGTAAGTGCCACGTAGTTTTGCTACTGGAAAAGCAGCTCTTGAGCGCTTTTGTTGCCCCTTCGTAAAACCAGTCCACTTCGGAGGAGGAAGTGTATGGTCAAAACCTAATTCTCGGTGCACTTGAGGATGTGCTTAACTTTGCTGGAGAGGGATTAAACCCAATCCTTCTTACTTGCCTTTTCCCTCCAATTCCTTAGCATCCCAATGAAACCAGGGAATTGCTTCCGATTTATGGGGTTTCACAATACTCAAAGGCTGTCCCTGCCCAATTAGTGTAGGAACTCTAAAATGACCCATTTTTTTAATGATTTTTTTTCTTTAGTCCACTTAAAATGCACGTGTCGCAAGGAGACCCCTTAGGTCTGATATTCCCTAATCCTTCTAGCATGTCCTTTAGTCTCTGCACTCCTCCCTTCCCTTAATAGCAATAACGATAAAACCCGAGCAGCCAGGAACACAGAGGAATGCCCATAAAAACTCGAGCGAATGCTTTATGAGCCCTGGCGTGCTCTGAATGGCAGCCACTGAAAAATAGATTAAATGGTATATTTTGTGGAACTTTTTCTGTATGGAGAGTTTATTTTGGCCATAAAACACACAGGCAGTTTCAGATGTTGCGATGAGGGATGCTGTGCAACAGGGATGTCTACGTCCTGCGCTCTGCTGGTTGCAAACGCCTCCCATTTCCTCGCTCGCAGCGCACACGTGTGATGTGGACGGCACGTGTGTCATTCAGTCTTTGCTGGTGAATGCACATGGGGTCCCTTCACAGTCATCCCAGTGAAATGGGTTTTGGTATCAGCACTCGGGGGCCAGCTGAGGAGGGGATGCTGCTCCGACGGTCCCAAAGGGAGGCCCTGGCTCTCGGGGGTAGAGGTTTCCCTGGGTGGGGTCTGTATTGCATCCGACACCCTGCCAGCCTCTGAATGGGAGCAGCACATGTTCTTCACTGCAGAGCAGTGGGCATCTTTGAGGTCGTGCTGGGATCTAACGTCCATGGCCAGGGACCCGTGTCCAGCCCCTTTGCCTCCCGTGGGTACGTGCTCTCCTCTTTGCTTATAGACTTCTCCTAATCTAGGCTCAGCAAATCCGTCCATGTGGACTGCTCTGGTACATCCTGCCACGCCTTTTCAGGGGGTCAGTCTGCTTCTTCCTGGACCGAATGGGAGTCAACCATTTTAAAACTCGTTTGATCTGCTGCGAACTGACCACGGATGAGTTAATCACAGCGGCGTTTCCATAGAAGGAAGAATACGTGCTTATCTTCTGGGGGCTAGACTTACCTTTTCATCCCAGCTAGAAACACCTTCCTTTGATGCCTCCCAGAATTTATTTTCATACTAATGAACATGCAGCGATCTTGGTTTTTGATCTTGCTCCTCACGCAGGGAACTGGGGTTAAAGAAACAGTCGTTGTGCCAGAAAAGCTGTTTGATAACGGAGCGTGGCTAAACTGAACGGTTTTGAGGTTGAGCCTTGGGAATCATGTGGGGAGTGTTGAAAGGAGGAGAGGATCACGCTTGTCACGTGTAGGATTAAAACAGCAATGAGAGCTGCTCAGCCAAGCCCAGCCCAGGGGGGCTCAGGAGGGGAAGGGGTGGCCCTGACGTGGCGCTCGGTGGAGTGCCGCGCACAGCACCCGCGGTGCAGCCTTGCCAGCTTGGTGCCTTCGCCCTCAGCACCGGGCAGGTGGGGTCCTGTCCCGGGCACAGCTCTTCCCTTTACCTGCGCGCTCGCTGCGTGCAAGCCAGCCAGCGAGAGGAAGAGGGAAGCACCTCGGAGCTAGAGGTGAAGATAATGCCTGCTGCCCCGAAAGCTGGGCTTCCTTCTCCAAGCTTGCTCTGCGGTTCTCTGATTGCCAGATTATGACCAGTGAGGAGAGTCGACAGGGGCACCATTATGCCCTTCTACGAGGGCCCTGCCTTGCATCTGCACTGCAAAGCCTGTCTGCTGGCTCCTGCCCTTGGGATTGCTCCCCTCTCCCAGCTCGGGCTGCCCCGGTGTGTTTGTTGTCAGCTGCCTGCGCTCAGAGGCATGTACGTGGGCCCTGAGGTTGTTAGTATCTAGCAGACCTGGGTCTACTGAATTTTTAAAAGCCCGCTTCAGCAATGTGAAAAAAAAATTGACACCAATTTGCAAAAACCAGGGAAATGCAAAGTGAAGGGTGATGCTAATCTTTTGAATAATGGTATTCCAACAGAATGCCAGCTGGCTTTTGTCAGCCCATGTCACTAAATTATTATTATGCTAACTATTTTTGTACTTCTATTTCTTTTATTATTCAGAAAAAATGTCTTTTAAAATGCATATTATTTTATGCAGGAGGCTGGAATGATAAATCTTTCAAATACATATTTAGACAGGCTTATAAAAGGTGTTATTTGTCTGAAAATAAATTATACCATTGGATAAATAATATATGTGCTTATGTTTGTTTTTTTTCCAAAACATATGCTATTTCCCCCAACAGGCAGGAATAACTCCTTTACAGCTGTTCCTATCAATCAGGTAAGTACTTATTTCCAACAGCCACAGAGCAGGATCCTTCTACGTTTTAATACTGTACTTTACATTCAAGAGCACAGGGAGCAGTCGGGTGGAAAGAACAATGAAATGACCACATGTGTGATTGCTCGACTAGTCAGGTTTGGCTAAATTTTCCAAGGACAGGGATGCAAGAGGGCAGACTTACGAAAGCAGGGACTCTTGTAGAGCCGGTGGATGCAATCATTTGTGCCCAGTGGTGGCTGAGATACGGGGTCAGATATTAGCAGGCATATTTGATCAATTTGCAGGGCATACGGGTGTCATTTGATTCACAAAGGAGCCAGTAGGTGTATATAAGCTCTCTCCGCAAATGCATGTCCCTCCTTAAATACATTTATCTCCAGCTTTTTGAGGGTTATGTTATGTGTCTGTCTGCCTCGGGCCTTTACACAGTGCCAATCACGCGAATACCCACCAGATGGAAAACTGGAGTTTGGCTCCAAAAATATGTTTCTCTTTCACGTGAGGTAAAGGGCAGTGTCTGTAAGGTCTTGCGCTTAGTTTCTGCGATGCAAGACCTGCTACAGCAGAACTGCTGTAAAAATGGCAAAGTGGTGCCCACTCCCACCCCTGGCGATCCACGAGAAAAACAGTGTGATTGGTCAAATGGTCTGCGCGATACCTGCGAGCATAAACTTCTCTAAATAAAAATGATGCATCCATAGCTACAAACTGCCAGAGTGAAAGGAGAGTAAAATCTGGCCTGTACCAATCAACTGTTGCCTGTGTGACCTGCCCTCTGGAAGAACATGAGACTTGTCATTTCCTGGGTCGGACCATGGGTCCGTCTACGGCGGCAGAGAGCGGATGCTGAAAGGGAGAGTAAACAGGGTCTGACCAGGGCTTCCCCCCACCCCCCACTGTGCCTTTCTCACTTGCAGCTTCCAGCATGTAGGGCGTATTATACATGTGCTCCTGCGGGGGTGGTGGTGCTTTAATTAGAGTGATCCAAGAGCCGCTCTAACTGACGTGCCCAGAGTGTCACATGTATCAGCATCCCTGAGCTTTAGTTAAAGCACTTTAGTGAAAGCACTGAATGCGCTTTAGTTAAAGCACCCCCCACTATCACTTTCCAGCGTGGGGATGCTGATGCACGTGATACTGCAGTAATTACCACACTCCAGCAGACTCCATTAATTGGAACTGCTCTGATGCACTGTAATTACACCACGTTGGAGCAGCCTTGCTGCATGTGTATAGGCACCCTTAAGGTCTAGGAAGTTCTGATTCAGAGGCCAGGCCCCTCACTCCTATGCCCAATAGCTACTGACACCTCTTCCCTCCAGGAATGTGTCTAGTCCCTTTTTGGGTCAAGCTAAACTGTCAGCTTCCACCACCTCTGGTGGTAGCAAGTTCCACATTTTAATGACACACCATGTGAAAAAGAACTTCCCTTTGATCGTTTTAAACTTACTGCCTGCTAGCTTTGTTTTGTGACCCCTAGCTCCTGTCTTGCAAGAGATCATAAATAATAAATCTTTATTTACCTTCTTTTGCCATTTAGTATTTTGTTAAATGCTTATCACCCCCCACTCCCAAGCATCTCTTTTCTAAACCAATCAGGCCTGGCCTTTTTTAGCTTCTTCATATATGTAAGCCCCTCCATACCACTCATTATCCTTGTTGCCCTTCTCTGGGCCTTCTCCAATTCTTCTATCTCCTTTTGAAGGTGTGGGGACCAGACCTGGGCATGGTATTCAAGGTGTGGACACACCATGGATTTATCAAGGTGTATGATGATACTTTTCATTTTGTTCACAATCCCCTTCATAATAATCCCTAACATTTTAGTTTGCCTTTTTGATAGCTGCTGAGCACTGAGTTGATGTTTTAGAGAATTGTCCACAATGACTTCCAGGTCTCGTTCCCACATGGTAATGGCTCATGTAAAGCTCATCCTAGTGTAGGTAGAGTGCAGGTTATTTTTGCCCAGCTGCAAAAATAACCCTTTACAATTACCTGCATTGAATTGCACCTGCCATTTAGTTGCCCATTCATTCAGTCATGCCAGATCCTGCTGTAGCTCCTCACAGTCCAGCTTGGTCTTTGCCTGTTTGAATAATTTTGTGCCATTTGCAGTCTGGAGGCATACATGGGAAAAGAAGTTACCAGAATGGCACCACCAGGAAGACCAAAGATGAGATGGAGAGATATAGCAGAGAGGGACATGGCAGAGAAGGAGTTAGAAGAAGAAGACATGTATGTCTGAAGCTGGCGGAGAGCCAGGATTTGCAAGTGGCCCCATTTAGATGGGACAAGTGAGGGAAGAAGCAGCAGCAGCAAATTTGGACACCACACGCCTCACCCCCTTTTCCAGATCATTCTTGGTCCCAACACAGGACCCCAGTGGGGCCTGTTGTTTCCATCCTGAAAACTGACCATTTTTTTTTCTTTGCTTTCTAAGAGGGTAGAGGAGAGAGAGACACACCTGGTATGCGTGGAAGGTCAGCAAATCCAAGTTATTTTGGGTCAGCTGGGTGGTGAGCTCTCGAAGACGGGACACTTAATACAAAGCACGTGCCCTGTCTGGGTGAAGCCAAGAGATCATTGTTTTCAGTGCCCTGGAACCTCGTTACTGCTGCAGTAACCTGTGAGGGAAGAGGAGGCCTCTCAGGCAAACCGGCCCCACGTTACCCAGTACCTTCTTTTTGCCCCCTATGTATTTAAAAATTCTGGAGGGACTCCCAGGCAAACAAGACAGAGTTCAGATTACTGTGGGTTTTTAGAGATCAAGATGGATGATTACTCAGGAAAATGGAGGCAAAGAAGTCGTTAAATAGGTTGGCTTTGTCGTCTGGTGTGATGACCAGATTTCCGAGCATGTCTTGCAGGGGCCCTACGTTACCCGGTACCTTCTTTTTGCCCCCTATGTAGTTAAAAAATGACCTCTTGTTGTCCTTGATCTGGGTGTCTAGTCCCAGTCCTATCTCCACCTTGGCCTTCCTGAACACCCCCTGCAGCCGCGAGCAACCGCAGTGTAGTCCTCCCTAGGGATGGCCCCTCCCTGCCATTGGGTGTGCGCCTCCCTTTTAGCTAGGAGACGTTCCTGTGTGCTTTTGGTGAGCCCCACAGCCTATAGCCCTTGATATTCACTGCTCAGTCATGCATTGGGTCCCACCACGTGTCAGTGAGCCCCACTATGTCTGGGCTGGTGTCAGCCAGCAGGAGGGTGAGTTCCTCCTGCTTGTTTCCCACACTACGAGCGTTTGTGTAGAGGCATTTGAGGCCTCCTGTGGATGTGTGCACCGGCCCCCTAATCACAGCATTGCCCTGGCCCCTGTTGCTTACCTGGGTATATGTTCTGCTCGTCAGTCTAGGCTGGGCTGTACTTGTGAGTGCTGCGTGGTTTAGTGGTCCAAGGCTTCCTCCTCCCTTGTCTTCCCTTCCTCAGGCCCCAGGGGAGGTGTACCCAGGCCAAGGGTCAGGGCGGATCTAGTCAGGGAAATTGTGGAGGGACTGGATGTATTTAAATCAGCTGGTCTGGATGATCTCCACCCCCGAGTGCTGGGGGAATTAGCTGAGGTTATTGCGGGACCCCCGGCATGGCTGTACGAGCACTCGTGGTGCTCTGGTGTGGTGCCAAAGGGCTGGAAGAGGCCAGCGTGGTTCCCATCTCCAAAAAAGGGAGGAAGGAAGACCCGGGGAACTGTAGGCCAGTTAGTCTTACCTTGATCCTGGGTAAGCTTTTTGAGAGAATTATTCTGGCGCATGTCCATGAGGGGCCAGCGGGGAGATAATG
The DNA here is from genome assembly GCF_052110815.1 of Crocodylus siamensis. Classification (NCBI taxonomy): domain Eukaryota; kingdom Metazoa; phylum Chordata; order Crocodylia; family Crocodylidae; genus Crocodylus; species Crocodylus siamensis. Next base: position 294,888,487 of record NC_143396.1, read on the forward strand.
GTCAGGGGCAACCAGCATGGGTTCATTAGAGGCAGGTCCTGTCAGACCAACCTGGCGGCCTTCTATGACCAGGTCACCAAACCCTTAGACGCAGGGGTAGCAGTGGACATCGTCTTCCTGGACTTTTGGAAGGCCTTCGACACTGTCTCTCTCCCTGTTCTCATTAAGAAACTGGGGGGCTGTGGTGTCGACACCCACACAATCAAATGGGTCGCCAACTAGCCGGAGGGCCGCGCCCAGAGAGCGGTGGTGGACGGGTCATTCTCGACCTGGAGGGACGTGGGCAGTGGGGTCCCCCAGGGCTCAGTCCTCAGGCCCGCACTGTTCAACATCTTCAGCAGTGACTTGGACGAGGGGGTAAATTGCACCCTGTTCAAATTTGCTGATGAGACTAAGATGTGGGGGGATGTGGGCATGCTAGAAGGAAGGAATAGGCTGCAAAGGATCTTGGAGTCATCACTGATGCCGAGATGAACATGGGCCGGCAGCATGGGGAGGCAATCAGGAAGGCCAACCGCACCTTGTCCTGCATCCACAGATGCATCTCAAGCAGGGCCAGGGAGGTGATCCTCCCCCTCTATGCGGCGCTGGCCAGGCCGCAGCTGGAGGACTGCGTCCAGTTCTGGGCGCCGCACTTCAGGAGGGATGTGGACAACATGGAGAGGGGCCCGAGGAGGCCACTCGCATGATCCGGGGGCAGCAGGGCAGGCCCTATGAGGAGAGGTGACAGGACCTGAACCTGTTCACCCTCCGCAAGAGATGGCTGAGGGGGGATCTTGTGGCCTGTTACAAACTAGTTGGGGGGACCAGCAGGCATTGGGGGAGTCCCTGTTCCCCCGAGCATGACCAGGAGTGACCAGGAATAGTGGTCACAAGCTGGCAGAGGGTAGGTTTAGGCTAGATATCAGGAGGCGCGACTTCACGGTCAGGGCGGCTAGGATTTGGGACCAACTTCCAAGAGAAGTGGTACAGGCCCCTACCCTGGGGGTGTTTAAGAGGAAGTTAGATGCACACCTTGCTGGGGTCATTTGACCCCAGTATCTTTCCTGCCATGGCAGGGGGTCGGACTAGATGATCTGCTCAGGTCCCTTCTGACCCTAGAAGCTATGAAACTATGAATATCCAGACTTAAAGCCCTAGCATATTACTCAAACTTCTAGTTTCTTTCTACCCCAGGAAAAAAGTGTTGTGCTATGATGCACCTCATCTTTTGCACCCCTCTTAAAAATTCTATATCCACTCATGCTTACGCCTCCCATCGGACTGTTGCCTACCAGTACTATCAGCATGGGGTCCACTGTCAGTCATGAAGCCATGCCTTTGCAGGCTTAATGGCTAGAGGCCCAGTTGTACTATCTTAAATATTAAGTTAGAGATTTGAGATGAATGAAAAACCCAGGTAGGTGTGTGTGTGCTGCTCTCTGTGGGAGGGGTCTAAGATAGAAAATAATGCCCCAGCTCACATTACATTTCTGGTATGATTAATGCATTAGTTGTGCTAGAAAGCAATGTGCATTTGTCAAAGTGCCATAAAATGGCAAACCATCCACAAAGATACTCCTCAAAATGTATGTGGCATCTTTGTAACTGGTTTGTATGATGCCATAAATTGAGTGTGTGATGTGCCCTGATTAAGCATCCCCATGCTGACCACCAGCTGCCAACACCTGGGCTGGCACTGGCTGGGAACTGCAGTGGTGATAACCACAGATCATTGGCACCGGGATGCAGGCCTGCCAGCACCATAACGGCCCTTGCCCTGCAGCCCCTGATCTTTCAGGCTCTTCAAGGAGCCAGGTCCTGGCTTGCCTTAGGGCATGGGCCACCTCTGGGGTTTGGGACACTCAGCTCTTTTCTTCCTGATCCTCAGGGTTGGGCAGAAGACAGCTCTGGGTCCATGGTAGGACTGAAGCTGCTTGGGCCTGAATCCCAGAGCTCAATGTCAGGATTTGACACCGGGGTAGCCCTGGGATGCAGGACACAGTTGCCTCTGACCAGTGGGTGGGATTGGAGTGGGGGCAGCTCTGGGTCCTGAGTCTGGCTGTCCCCTGCTCCATCCCCGGGGAGGTACGCTGGGCATTCAGCTCGGGGTAGGAGAGCTTCTCCCATCCCCAGCTGCATGTGCTGGTTTAAAGAGGTGGTTGGCATGAGCAGCAGAGGACGGGGAAACTCCCCTGCCCCCAGCCTCTCCCTGACATCAGACTGATGGCACCTGGGAACTGAAAAAAGCAGGTGGGCATGCAGCTGGGGCTCCCAAGTACACACCTGCTTCTTAAAGGTCTGGGGCACTCCTCGATGCTGCAGTCACAGTGTCCCAGAGCTTGAAACCACGGGTGTGCCGTTGGGAGCCCGGCTGCAGGCCTACCTGCTTTGTTGCACCCCCGGTGCCCGTGGAAGTGGCACGTGGGGAACATCCGGCTTCCCAGCTGCCCCTTTCATGTGCGCAGGAGTGCAGCTGGGAGCAGAGAGCTTCCTGCACCTTCAAGAGCTTCCTGATTGGGGTCTGAGGAATGGGAGGCCTCATTTCCCAAACTGCATGAGCTGCCGTGCGCACCTGGCAGAGCAGGGTACGCAGTGGCAGGCATGGAGGGGGACCTTGACCTTTACCTGCCTGCAAGATAGCTGTGAACCAGAGGCCTGCTGAGGCTGTTGAAAGCTTCTGTTCTTGACTTGGCTCTGTAGCCATTGCATCTCATAAGAGAGATCAGCTTTTGGCCTCTGTCTCCACGAAGGGGAGGCAAAATGTCGAAACAAAATGTTTGGGGCAGGAAAGGGGTTTCTGGCCGGCAGGATGGCTGCGCTGAGCTGTGATGCGGACTAGCAAGGGTGGACTCCTCTCATTTTGCCTGAGGAAAAATAACTCCTCGGGTTGATACTGATTGTTATTGGCAGCAATTCAGAGCACCTGAGAGAACCATATCATCCCGGCATTACACGGTGTTTGAATACTGTTGGGTGAATTATATGATCTTTGCAACCCCATTTAATGACTGCGTTTCGTATTCAATCTCCTGGAGCTGGACTGTGACAGTCAATGAAGGAAGGAATTGGGGGAGAAGGGACCGGGTTATTTTATTAAAATAATAAAAACATAAACTGCTGCCTCAAATACTGGAAGGAATTGCTGTGTGTTCTGGTTGCTTCAGTTTTTAATATTTTTGACGTCTTCAGGATAGCACCACAGGAATGGGAAAGAGCAAGTATAGTTTTGTGCATGCGTGTGTGCATGTGCACGTGCATGCTATGGTAAAGGAGAAAACAGTGATCCGGGCAGTTACCGTCCTGTCAGTCTAACCTCAATATCACACAAGACTTTGAAACAAATTTTGGAGGAAATACAGAAAATTAAAACAGCTTAGGGAAAATGGGATGAAATGCAAATGGGTTTACCCCTTGGTGCAAAAGGCTAACCTGAGAAGTGCTTTGTTGGACCAGGGAAACATGGTAGATCTGATCCATCTGGATGGTGGTAAAGTTTTTGCTGCAGTGCCATGTGGGAAATGGTTAGTTAAGGAGGAGAAGAGGTCTGCAGCACATACGCTGGCCCCTCTTGCAGGCTGTAGCCACAGATCAGCATGTCCCAGAAAGAGAATAAGAGAGATAAGGTTGCCACCGATGGCTTGGCCAGGCACCATGGTGCAGCAGGAGGCAAACACCCCTGCCAGTCCTCGCCTGTCTGACCTGGGGGAAAGTTCCTGCCTGCCTCCCAAGTCTGGTAGCCAACTTGACTTAGGGTGCCTACCTGTAAGGAGGTGTGGGCCATCGAGGACGTGGATCCCAGGCCCAGGTGGTTAGTGGCTGGGACAGCGGGAGGTGAGGATCAGCAAATGGCGGTGGACCCACAAACAGAGCTAAAGACTCTGGGAGCAGAGAATTGGCTGCTGTGCTGGGGAGAGGTCAAGCCAAATTAGCCCTCCAGAAGGGGCAAAAGGGTTGGGTTGGGTATGCCAACCCAACCCAAAAGGAGATGCTGTGTTGGACCTGGTGCTGGCCACAGGGACGGCCTGGTGCGGGGGCTGCGGGTGCTCGACACCTGGGCGACAGCGACCATCGCCTGCTGGGATTCACCACCCAGTGCAAGGGGGCAAAGGCCGGCAGCAAGGCGGCAGCCCCGGACTTCAGGAGGGCGGACGTCAGTGACCTAAGGAGACTAGTCGGGGAGGCGCTGAGGTCCCGGGGGGAGGGGAGCCGGGTGTCCAAGGAGAGCGGTCGCTCCTCAAGGAGACGATCCTCCAAGCCCAAAAGGAGGTAATCCCAAAGCGGATCAAAGGGAGCAGGAGGGCACACAAGCCCCCACGGCTCACCAAAAGCATCCGGGAACGTCTCCTAGCTAAAAGGGAGGCGCACACCCGATGGCAGGGAGGGGGCCATCCCCAGGGAGGACTATATCTTGTTTGCTCAGGGCAAGGCGGAGATGGTAGCTCCTTGTCCTGCCATTTGCCCCCACTGAGACCACCCCAGCTCCCTCCTCTTCGCAGCCCCGCTGCAGGGAGGTGAAGGCTGCTGTTCAATCCCCGCTCGGTCTTCTCTTCTCCAGACTAAATCAGCCCAGTTTCGTCAGCCTTTCCTCACCCGTCCTGTCCCCCAGGCCCGCAACCATTTTCGTTGCCCTCCACTGGACTCTCTCCAATGTGTCCACATCCTTTGTGTCGTGGGGGCCCACAGCTGGACACAGGACTCCAGATGTGGCCTCCCCAGTGCCGAACAGAGGGAAGTATCACTATCCTCGACCTGCCGGCGATGCTCCTACCCATGCAGCCAGTGTTCGGCGCGCAGGCTCTCCCCGTGCAGAAGGCAGTTATTGCTGCAGTACCGTTATCTGGTGGTAGCAGCCCCGTGGCGCGGGCTCTCTGGGGGCCCTTTCTCTTTGCTCCCTGCCCACAGTTGCTTAGGGCTAGGTCCAAATCAATGCTTAGGGCAGGTCTCTAAACAGGACTTAGGGAGATTTTCAATGCCTTGGTTGCAAAAAGTAACCCAGGTGGACCCCACTCCACCTCCGTGGAAGTACCGGGACTCCCATGCATTTTATGTCCATCACAGGTTAACAACCAAAAATGCCGCTGGCAGTAGGGGTTGGGATTGCCCCCCTCTCACTTGCTGCAGTTGCACTCCCCTTGCTGTCTTTCTGGCCTGGCGTATGCAGGAGGGGTGGGGAGTGCTCGCGCCCAGCCTAGCTCACAGCCGCATGTTGAAGGCTTTCTTCTGAGCGGGGGGAGATGTGGCTCTGGGCCTGCTCAGGGTGAGGAGGGCCTAGACTCCAGGTCTCCAACTTCCTGGGCTCGTGCTTGCACCACTGGCCTATGGGCTAAAAGGCTGGCATTCACCCCAGCTGTTCCCATGTGCAAATGCAGGGTGCTGTGCTTTAGGCTGAAGTGGCATGACTGAGGCAGGAGCCTTCCCTGTGAATGATCCTGGGATGATGGAGCTGCTTCAGTCGCAGTCCTGAGTCCGACGTGTCCCCCGTGCCTAGTGATTGCTATTGGCTGCCACCTCTGCGCTGGTTACCCAGGCGTTGTGGACCACATCTGGATGCTTGCCCCATCAGCTGGCATCACCCTCCTATGGCAGGGCACCTGCAGTTGAGGCTTTGGCACTTATGAGGGGGGTGTCAAGAAAGCCAATTTGGGTCTGACCCCTGGGGTCTCTGTTCCCTATCTATCCAATGGGCGTAAAAGCATCTTTAAATACATCCTTAAATACCAAGTGAATATTTCAAACTTTTTTTTGTTAATGTGTTGCTGTTAGTTCATCGTTTAATCCTTTCATTTTTCTTACTATAACTTTCTTTGCACCATTAACTATCATCTTTTCTTAGTGAAATACATTGGCCTTACCTGCTGTCATCGCCTCTGACAAATACGTGGCATGACATCAGATAGTATAGGAATCAGTGGTAAAAAGTCAAAATGAACCAGAGGAGCAAAAAGTGTAAAAATTAATTACGGTTGTTTTTATACAGCTCATCACTTCCCTGTGTGATTTAATCTGTGGGAATCATTGCAGGAAGAGATTATTGAAGCCAAGCATTTGGGAGGCCTCAAGATGGTGTGACATCTGCATGGGTAGGGACAGTAGCCAGAGCGACAGTAGACAGGAGAACAAAATGAGAAGCAGCCGTCCCTGGTGTTTGAAAACATGATGCCACATGCTAACGAGAGATTAGGAGGCAACGAGGCTCCGCTGGCAGCTAATTTCATAATGATCTCTAGGAAGTCTTGCACCTTCTGAAGAGTTTCGGACCGGTCGCTTCGGAGACGCACCGATGTAGGGGAGCTGCGGCTCTGCTCTGCTCGCGCGCTTCCTGGGGCTGTTTTTTTATTCCTCCTGTTTCCTTGTAGGAGATAGGGTTTAGTGCTACCGCTTATCCCTGCCCTGTACGGCCCCCTCCAGCACGGACGTGATAGCAGCAGTGATGCCCTAAGTCGGCCTCCCAGACTCTCCGGCTCGTGTTTCGTACTGGGTTGCAGAAACTTCTGCTTGGGGAAGGGCTTTTCTTTAAGCTTTGGGGAGAGAGGGAACGGATGATGCCGTGCAGGACGGAGGCAGTTGCTCAAAGGAGGATTGATGGACGTTGTCGCACCTGTTAGTCTCATGCTTTCCTCTAAAAGTTCATTCTTCAGCGGCTCCCTTTTGCTGAGGATCGCTTGGCCTTGGTGCTCCTCGTGCTGGGTCCCACATTGTCCCGGAGGCTTGCAGCTCTCTTGACACTTCAGAGGAAAAGATGAAATGAATAGTGAAACAAACAGTGACAATTGATAGGAAAGGATGACATGAATAAAACCCCTGTTTTAATCCTAGCATGTCCAAGGACTTGCTTGGAAATTCCTCGGCATGCTACCGGGAGCACCAGGTTTCTTTCTCTGGGAACCCATGGGCAGGACAGAGCTTTCTATATAATTTTTTGGGAGAAAACATGAAAGCCGCCCCTTTCAATCAGCGCTTTGGACGGCAGGTTGTCTTCAGAGCACGGGAAAAACATTTCCATCTGCTTGCTGCAGACAGAGTCCCCGGGATGCTACTATGCCAGCCATTAGCACCTAGTAATCTGGAATCGACTTGCTACTGCTAATCAGTAATATCTCACCATATGTTCAAACAAGACTCAGTGGGAGAGACTGCCAGGGATTGACAGGGATGTAAAAAGAGCCCGGTTGATATCGTGGTGCTGAATATCTTAGCCAGGTCGGGAGTGGAGAAGGGAAGGGAAGGAAAGACCTTATGCTGCTTTTAGTGGGAGGAGAGCATGTGTCTGAACACGAGCCATCGCACTCATTGCCACTCTCCAGTCCTTTTCACCTCTTCCTAACGATTGCGCTGGTACAGGTGAGCTGTTTGGAAGCGAAACCTGGAAGCTTGCAGACCAGGCGAGATCAGGAGCTGAGCTGCTTTGCAAACCAGGGCTAGTAATATTTGCTTTTCCTCGTGGTTTCGATTGATTTTCCTTTCTCTCTCTCCTTCATCATAGCTCTGAATGCAGAGTTACCATCTGCACAGCATGCAGATCCTACCTGTACAGATAAGCGTGATTTGTCCTGTTGCTTGGAGCAGTCTCAGGTCGTCCTTTCTTCCTGCTTTAAAGAAGTTAAATGCATCTAGGGATGGCATTTTGAGTAGGGAGGAATGGAGACTTTAGAGAGCATAAAACATATTGGATGGGAATATTGAATTAGAGAAAAAATGTATCTGGGGGGCCAGCTTTCTTTTCACGTTATTTAGATTACCTGGTCGAGCTCAGTTTTCAGGTGAGCAATATCAGCATCAATTTTAGAGGGGTAGAAAATGGGCCTGTTCTGGGGGGCACGACAGCTGCGACTCGGAGATGCACAAATGCAGCTCTGGGCTGCAGAGCTAAAAATGTACTTTTCCCTCTCTTGCAGCATGTCCCACGGGGGACAGGGAATGGTCACACATGCCAACCGGAGCATGACTCTAGTCTGTCCCAGCCTCTCCTTTCCCAAGGAGGGAAACAAAAGCCAGGGTCTCGTGTGCACTGTGCACTGGATAACAACAGGCCCTCCATCTCTGCATTGCTAAAGCTAGAGTTGCATTTATACATTACAGACAGACACCCCATAAGCCAGCCACATGCATGCAGACTGACTTCCAACAGCCTCCTCCTGGCTCCCTCCTCTTCAGCCTCTATCCCTCTCCCCCGGTCCAGCTGGTTGCGGGCTGTAGCTGTCTTTCATGCAAGCAGCTGCTCATTTCCTTGCCTATTAGAGGTTGCCGGGAGTAGGCAGTGCTATGGGGATGGGGGCCAGATTCTTACAGCAGTTTTAGCATCCAGCTTGCATGGATTTCGCTGATGCAAAAATCACCTGCAGAAATCTGGCGTTTGCCCCAAGGCACCACTGCAGTCTGTTAGGCTTCACCCCCCTGCAGAGATGCTGCTCTCCAAACCACGCTTCCACCCTGTGTGTGTCCGCGAGCCTTTCTCCCGATGGGTGGTACCACGCTGACCCCCTGTTGTAGCCTTTATGCCTCCCATCCCACCACTGATTTTGAATGAGTACCTCTAGCCAGCCACGTGGGATCTTTTTTCACACTGTTCTGGGGTAGAAGCCAGACGGCAGGTCGAATTTCTTCCCAATCTCATCACCCCATGTCTCCTGAGGGAAGACACAGGACTTTTGTGTCCTAAAGTTTTCCCACCCAGCAGGAGGGGTGAGAAGCACCCTGCCCCTGTACCAAAGGGCACTGGCTACAGTGGGAGAGCAGTATCCTGGAAAGATGCAACTGCCACATTCTGCAAGAAAGCACAGGTTTTTAAAAGACAAACACGCCCATGTTGCCTATAAGAGGTAAATAGGTAGACAAGGTTCTTTGGGTAAATATGATATCTTTTATTAGACCAACTTAAAGAGTTAGAAAAACCCTGGTGGTATTCCAAGAGGTACCCCCTCTCCAGTTAAAAGGATCGGAGCAGGTGCACAAGCGCTGTGGGAGGTGTAGGGACTCTCCCTCCCCTATAGAGCAGAGCCAGACCACCAATGGTCTTAACCATATACCTTTTAATGGAAACATAACAGGCATAAATCAGAGGGTAGAGTGGACCCTTCAATGCCCCACGGGGGCAGGATTCAACAAAGGCTAGACAGTTACAATCATTGACAAAAGACAGGTTATCGAAATATAAAACACAAACAGAAGAACAAACAATATGGGATGGTGAAATATAAAAAGGCACAAAATGCAAAATGTCAAATGACAAGGAAGTATAGGGCCTAGGTCCCTGGAGGGGGAGAAAGGAGGAAAACACAATGGCCCCTTTCCACTGCAGGAAGATTTGCTTCTTGTTAGCTCCCTCATCCCAAGTCACCAAAACTCAGACTTGAACCCAGATCTCCCACATGGCAGGCAGAAGCTCAACCCAACAGCCACCAGTGCTGGTGCTACTCCAGGCTGCGAGGGGTCTTGACCTTCCCAGAGTCCCGGTCTCACGTCGAGCTGCCCGGCCTCTGACTGGAGGAGCCGGCTGGGAACCCCCCAGGTCACTGCTCAGATCCTTGCTGGAGTGGGGGAGCCTCTCCTGGGGGCTGCAGCCTCTCCCCGGGGACCCTGGAGCCCAGCGGGGCCTCTCCTGCTGGCCGCACACCGCGCTGCCTGCGGGTCCTGCTCTTTCAGGCTCTTCTGGGGCACTGCTCCCACCCCGCTGGCTCAGCTCTTGCCAGCTCTGTGAAGCTCCTTCCTTGTTGTCCCTCGCTGGTCTCTCCTGAGTCAGCCACGCTGCCCCTTTTATCCCCCTCCTGGTGACCCAGGAGGCCAATCAGGGGACAAGGAGGGGGAGTCTCCAGGCCTGATTGGTGAGGAAAGGGAATCCCAAGTCCTCCAAGCATCTTTTGCCCTTTCAAACCCCCTGGGCCATGTCACTGCCAGCCAGCCTGTCACACAATTATTAAGCAAGCTTTCGGGTTCAAAAACCCCTCGTCAGGCTAAGGAAGTTTCTGCAGTTGGGGTGTGCTCTTCCTGGATGGAGTGAAAAGTAAAGAAGCCCGAGGCTGGGCTGGTGTGCATGCAACAGGCAGGCGGTGAAGATGTAGACTGAGGAGTCAATGGGTGAGAGACAGGCTGGGGGAGGGGGGACCAACATGGCTACAACATATACCCCTGTAACACTGAAGATATCGAATTCAGCTGTTTGGAATGGAAACTGTACAACATGAAAAAGAAAGAAGCCAAACTCAACAGTGACATATATTTTCTAAGCCTTTGCAAGAAACACAACTTCCCTGAGGACTAAACATCTACAGTCCTCTGACTACTACACACAACTCCACATATACTTCACAGCTATGCAGAAGAACTTCAGAGAAGATTAGAAAACATCTACTTCACCTAATCTACACCAAAAGAGACCAGCCCAGGAAGGAAATCATCACACACTACAACAACTTAAAAGACAGAAATCCAATTATCTTCCCTAACAGTATGCAACGGATACAAAGGGACTACAAAAAACTTTCTACAACATTCATCCTACATAAAAAGAAGAAATGTAACCAATTACTCCAAGAACAAGTTCCCCGTCCGTACAATAACCATGAGAGGAGCAACACCAGCACTGTACAACCTTCCAACCTCAGACTTGATAAAAAGGAAAGCAGAAACCAACCCACAAATATTATCAATCTCTCCATACACATGCTTACCAAAACTGAAAAAATCTGTCCTTTCTAAAGGCCTAAATTTCTGCCCAGAAAAATACCCTAATAAAATACTTCAATGTGGAGAACGAGAAGAATGCTTCTGACGCCTCCAGGAACATTTCCACGACCAAACTGAATCCACTCCCAGCAACAACGCATCCTCTGACAAGATTCAGGAAAAGATCAGTGCCAAAAAACCCCCAAACCCATCAGACTGGACCGACCAACACGGCTACAACCGACGCCCCTGTAAGAGGTAAATGAATTCTAGTGCTGTTTAAGGAATGCATGGAGGTTATCGTTATCTTTATTAATGGCATGCACGTGAGGTTGTCACACCTGGAGAAGACTAAGGGATTCCAGAGGGACTGGACTGCAGTAAGTGAAGGGGCGACTTGCTAGCAGGGAAAAAAAATCAATATTGACAAATGCTAAGCACTGCACATTGGAATGAAAATTTTAGCTACCCGTTCAGTCGGGCATTGTAAATAGACTGCTTTCAACACAAGCGAAGGAGCTAGCCATCACGGTAGACAAACCAATGAAGACTTCTGCTCAGCCTGTGAGCGCAATCAAGAAGTGCTAAGAGGACGAGCCAGTTGGAATATTTTGTAACAGGGGAGAAACCAGTTTCTGCAGGAAATGCTTGAGCTGGTTGATTTTTTATTTATTTTTAACTATATATTTTTTTCCTGGCAGTCTGAACCAGAGCTGCTTATCTCATTTTCTGGAACACGACGTGAAAGCGCGCTGCCTCCCGGGGGACGCGGTTGTTTGCGCGCCACTTCAATCCATCTAGAACGGGAGTGAGACATGTGAAGTCCCAATCTTGCTTGGCTCCTCTGCAGAGCAATTGGTTTCACTCTAAGGTAATCTCCAGTAAACAGTGTAACCATTTTCCTGGAGTTAATTGCCATTAAATACCATCTTTCAGCTTGAGCCAAGGCATTCTCGGTTTAAATTTGCACAAAGTTGCAGACACATTCTCCTTGTATGGCACCAATTGTTGTTTTTGTACAGGCTGTTCCCATATTTTCAGATAAGTACATTTATGGCCTTTTTGTCCCACAGCTTCTTAAAAAACAAGAATTACAGGAGTCATTTGGAGTGAGAATTTACATAACTACACAAAAAACCTACAATAATGCCAAGCGCAGCTAACCCTCACCACCTAAGGTGTTTTTTCTTCTATTAATAAATAACTGCTCAGATGAATAAATCATTACACAGTGGGCTGCATTCATTGTTCCTTGCAATTTCCCACCGAAAAATAAGAAAAATATATTTTAACAACTGTGACTGCAGTGCAAAGAGAGCTCTCCTTTTGGCTTGCGCAGATGTTTTTGAATCCTCCTGATTTAAATAATCCATTAGCCAGCTTGTGCTTTTGCTGCCCTTTCCAGCAGTTTGGTTTTAATGGGCTTTCGTTAAAAAATACACTGTGTTTGTCTCCTAATTAGGCGAGGTCCTGACGAACACCTGAGATCTGCAGCAGCAGCAACAATGGCGCGCAGCCCTCCATCTGCAAGAGCAGCAGACTACCCGCAGGCAGATCCTGTTGGGCTTATCTCACCTGGGCCAGCGACAAGACGCTGCTGCAGTTCATCCATGTCCTCAGGCAAAGGGCTGGAGCGTTATGGGGTTCTCCAGCCGCAGCATCGGGGATCTGACCCCTTGTTTGTGAGATAATGTTGCATTTGCAATGGTTTTTATTGTTGGTCAAGCTGTCTGCGTCTCCTGCCTGCTAGATCGCAGTGGCAGCGTGGAAAGGAGGATGCAGGCGGCAGTAGACGGGATCTCGGGAGAGCTGGGAGCCGTCCCCAGACTCCCTGTGACTCAAGCGAGTCTATCTGGCCCGTCTTCACCTCCGTTCCCCAGCCGCGGAGTGAACGTAGCAGAGCTCCCCTCCTTTCCTGGGCACTGCAAGGGGAAAATCCATTAATGACTTAAAGCTGTACTTAAACCGTAATTAAGCAAGAGAGCAACACGCTGTGCTGTGGTACAACAAGAGAGAGAGTTGCATTAAGTGCCAGCCTGGGGTAAATGTAAGGAGCCCCAGGTGGGGTCAGAGAGTCTTATGCCTGTAGCCATTTGGGCCGAGGAGGGGGCACGCGAGAAGCAGCATGCAAAGGGTTTGGCTTGATGGAGGGTCACCCCTCCACCCCTACCTTGGAGGTGCCTTTGTCTCGCACTTATTAGCTCAAATGCTCACACTCATCCCCTTTCTCTCCTTTCCTCTCTTGACCAGGGTCCCTTTCCCCCAGGACTTCCAGACTTATGCTTCAATGCTGGCCGGTTGCAAGGGCGAAGGTGCTGCCCAGGCACGAATGCCCGGCGGAGAGTGCATTTGGGATGGTAAAGTGTACGGGGCCGGGGACTGACTCCTAGATGAGACCCTGCATGCAGGAAATCCCTGAGAAGAAGGCAGAGCTGGAGTCGAGAGAATATGGGGACCGGCTCAAAGGCAAAATGGACCGAAAGGGCTCCCAGCTGGCAGGAGATGCTCTGGCAGGGCCTAGACAGAAGCTGAGCGCCAGGACGGATGGAGGACTGAGGCTTTGCTCTCCCCAGGGGTAGCAAGCCGAGGCCCCAAAGAGTAATTTCCCTGATCTTGCAGACCTGACGCCCCGAGCGCAGCTGCTGCACTTGGGGATCTCTCTGCTGATGAACGTCCCACTGCAAGACGGCGAGGACTGCGGCGTAACGCAGGCTGGTGCATCCACGGTGGATGATAGTGCGTCACGCGTAGGTGAGCTTCTCCTCCCTCCGGAGAAAGGGAGATGTGAAGAGAAGCCCTGCAGCTCGGCAGTGGGCGAGTCGGCTCCTAGGCACATTCACGCCAGCTAAACTGCGGGGGCAACCCGTGGCAAGCGTAGCCTCTATATGGCCTGCAGCAAATTGGGCAGGGAGCAGAAGGCAGAGCAGTAGATCAGGCAAGGAGCACAGGGCAGGAAATGGAGCAGCGGACGGGGAGGGGAAGGGATTGGAGTGGCACTGGGGAGGCGTAGGCCTAACTTCGTGGTGAGCCTGCCAGAAAGGCTGGTCCTCTGTTGGCCTAAATCACCTTTTCCCCTGAAAACTTAGCAATGGCTGAACCTGCATCCCAGGTTTGCTCAGGTTCTGCTGCTCTCTCCCAAGGAACAACTGCTTTCAGCCTGGACAGGATTGGATTTCATCTGAGTTTTTAAAAAAAAAAAAAATCTAATTATCCTTTATTTATTTTTTCCTTGTTTGCCCATGAGATTCAGCTTTGGATATTTAATAAGAGTCTTTATAGGCAATGGCAGCATGAGCCTGTTCTCTGGTTAGTTACTCAGCTGGTCGGTTCTGTAAATACCCAGATTTGCAGATTCGCTGGCCTGGGATTACCTCGGCCTGCCTGCATCAGTGTGATGAGGAGAGTGCTTATATGTGACCTGAGCCAATTATTAGGGGAGATAATAAGATCCCATTGAGCCTAAAGCCCTGAGACAGCTGCTCAGTTAAGCCTTCAAAATCCATCAGAAGTTTTACCAAAAGTTTCTAAAGTTCATCTTTTTAGTGCAACTTCTATAGTGCACAAAGACCTGGGGAGCTTTAGTGGTGACTAAGTTTAGAAGTTATAGTAGGTCTCAATGGCATTTTAGCATTAAGTTCTATCCTCCGGCATGTAAAGGAAAAAGTCAGGTGTGCTCAGCTGCCTTTCTTTTCTTTCTCACATAATCCAGAGAAGTTGCTTAGCATTCCTCTTGGATAAATCCCGGTGGCGTGATTACTTTAAGTGAGCTTCAGAATCCAAGGCAATAATGGCTTGGGCAACGACGAACAGAAGGCTCCTCTTGCAGGGCATCAGATCTCTGCAAATGGCAACAACTCAGCTAGTAGTACCGCACGCTACTGCTTGGCTTTTTAAGTAAAAATTTTTTAAAAAGGGGTATTATTGACAAGCCACGGGACAGGCAGCTAAAAGAAAGAGAAAGGGAAAGAGACCTAGGGTAGCCAACAATAGAGGGCGGGCAATTCGCAGCTCTATAAAATAAAATTATGCTTTTTTGTTAGACATTTTTTGCAACTCTCAAGTGAATAGGCTGTAAAATTACTACCACGTACATGATTGATCAGTGAAATGTACCCTAATGAGTACTTGACAAGGACATGTCTGATGTCATGACAACACTTCTTCAATGCAATACTCATTTCTAAATAGGACAAGTAAAATGCCTGCAATGTTATTACATGGATTGGTTCTTTTTGGTTTTGAAGCTGGCTTCCACAGACCGCTTTGTTTCCAATAACGGCGAGTCCTTTGTGCGATACGTGGGTGTCAAGTTTTCTTTTCTCCCCTGTGTTGGAAGGGCCTGCCCTTCAGCTCTTACTCACGTAAAAGGCCTGCAGAGAAATTAAACTGAAAGCACTCATCCATGAGCCAGGACTGGGTGGGTGCGTTTCTGTATTATGTTGAAGGAGTGCCAAAAAAACAGGGATATAGGGGGGGACCTGAGGTGCTTGGCATGGGGCTGATATCAGGCCCAGAATAGGATATATGCTCCATGCAGAAGAGATCACCCCAACTTTCTAGGGGAATCATCCTCTTTTTAGGTTCTTACCAGGCTGCTAACAGCTTGTTCTAAGAGTAAGTCAGCATCAAAGTCAGCTATTTTATAGCACAGGCTAAAGAAGTGAGTTAACGAGTCTCTCATTAACAAATATATACAATAGATCTAGGCCATTTACACTAACAAACAACTGTAAAATATAAATATTGATATGCTTTTTTTCAAAGAGAAAAATAGGCATGGAATTAAAACTCTCCTTGGCACAACAGTGACTTTTTTGTTGAATGGCATCTAAATACCAAGCCCCACAGACAAGAAATATCGATAGCATTATTAAAATGGGACCTTTAATTTTGCATTAAGATCATTTTAGAATTGCAATCCTGGAATTCAGTTATGTTTTAAACCTCAGTCCCAGTGCTTTGCTGAAGTTAGTTTGCAGTTTTCTTTTCTACACCACCTTTAAAATATAATTTAGCCCTCTTATATGAAAGGGCTAAATGCCGTTAAATTGCAGTTTGCTTGGTAAGAGCCATAACCTCCATTAAATAAATCTAAAGGTACGGTACTCACAGATTAGTAGTAATCAAGGAGAACTAGAAAACATACCGAGCTTGGGATGTTTAAACTAAGCCAAGTCTACATGAATGCAGAATAAAGTGGTAAAAGGTAAAAAGTAGAATAAAGTGGTAAAGGGAGGCATGACCAGCATGTGTCAGGTGCAATTTTTTCTGTCTTATCCTCTTCCGGGGCGGGGGTGTGTGAACTGTGTGTTCGGTGGAGTGCTTGAATAATTTTAGTTATAAATACGTGTGCATTGCTCTGCTTGCTATGGGAGGAGACAGTCCCGAGCAGGGTGTAGAGGTGCATAGCAGAGACAGCTGAATTTGTGCTTGGAAGACAGTGCCCAGTAGACCCAGGCGTTGGGTGTTGGCTACAGCCAAGGCTGGGGACTTCAGCTGGGCTGTGCTGATTCTTCTGCTAGCGGCAGAGCAGGAGGTTCCTGGCTAGAGGGTCTTGCCCCTCTGCTTAGGGTCAGATCAAGCACCGTATTTGGGGTCAGGAAGAAATTTTAACCCAGGACCAGATTTGTACAGACAGGGGAGGCGAGGAATTGCATTTCTCTGTAGCAGGGGATCTCTTGAGCGTGCACTGACAACGTTTCATAGAAGCAGGACGTTGGCTGCCGTGGTTCTCCTGTTTTACCTGTGGCAGGGTCGGGTGTTAGGTCTGTGTTGTCTCAGGGCTGAGGGTAGTTTTATGGAGAGTTTAGATTATGGTTGTATGGGATGGTTTGGGTCAGGATGATTCTGCCTCAGGCAGAGGGTTGGACTGGATGTGGCCTCTGGAGGTCCCTTCCAGCCCTGCTTCTCTATGACTTGGAAAGGGGAAGAGTAAGTTCCTCTGAGGAACACGCTGAAGAGACGACTACAGAGACAGGAAAAGAGCCAGATGTGGCCAGAGTGATGGATGCCTACAAAGAACCACGTAGGAAGAGCACGATTGACTCCCCTGGCAGGTCAAGGAGGATGAGGACAGAGTCCTGGCTCTGAGAGGAGACCAGTAGGGAATTTGGAGAAAGCCATTTCCATGGAGTCACTGGGGGTGTCGCTGGGCCGAGGAGCAGATGCACATTTTGTAACACTGGTCTCCTGGGCTCAGGCTGCAGTGGGCCCAGGAGACAACTCAACTGTCCCAGGGGGACCTGCTCAGAGAGCAGGCACGATGTCCTGGTGGTACCCACGTCTGTGAGGATGCATGTTCTGAATTAGTTAGTGTTTCTAGGTACATTGCATTAGCACATTCCCACATATAATCTGGATAAAACTTATCTTATTATACCTTGTATATACTATGATAAATGCTGTATGATGGAGGCCAAGTCCTCACCCAGAGGTCAGTTCTGTGGCCGGTTTTGATCAATGACTTCAGCAATGATCTGGAAGACGGGATGCAGTGCACCCTCAGCAGATTTGCAGATAGATAGCCTGGAGGCTAGGGCTAGGATTCAGAGTGACTGAGACAAATTGTAGGATTGGGCCAAGAAGAATCTCATGAGGTTCAACAAGGACAAGTGCAAAGTCGTGCACTGAGGAGGGAGCGATCCCCTGCACCGGTGCAGGCTGGGGGTGACCGGCTGGGCAGCAGCTCTGCAGACAGGGGACAAGGAGCTGAGCAGGATCCAGCAGTGTGCCCTTGGTAGGAGCATTGCCAGCAGATCAAGGGCAGTGATTCTTCCCTTCTATTCAGCACTGGGGAGGCCACATCTGGAGTCCTGTGTCCAGCTGTGGGCCCCCACTACAGACATATTGGAGACACATTGGACACATTGGAGAGAGTCCAGCGGAGGGCAACAAAAATGGTTGGGGGCTGGGGGACAGGACTGGTGAGGAGAGGCGGAGGGAAATGGGCTGATTGAGTCTGCAGAAGGGAAGACCGAGGGGGATTGAAGAGCAGCCGTCACCTCCCTGCAGGGGGGCCTCAAAGAGGATGAAGCTGGGCTGGTCTCAGTTGGAGCAGATGACAGGACAAGGAGCAATGGGCTCAAGTTGCAGCAAGGGAACTTGAGGTTGGATATTAGGAAAAACGTTCTCACAAGGAGTGTGGTGAAGCACTGGGACAGGCTCCCCAGAGAGGTGGTGCAGTCTCCATCCCTGGAGGTGTTTAAGACCCAGCTAGACAAAGCCTTGGCTGGGATAATGTAGTTGGGGCTGGTCCTGCTTCGAGCAGGGAGTTGGATTAGATGTGACCTCCTGAGGTCTCATATGCTATTATTTTGTGATTCATTCAGCAACAGGGGATGGGGTATCCGGAGATGGTAAAATGCAGTGCTAGCTGCAAGCTTGGTCTATTCTACTCAAACCGAAATTGGTATTAATGCAGAATTAAACAGCAGGAAGATGACAATCGCAGTGTGCTTGGACTCCAGACCACAAATTAAATAATTTTAATGAAAGAAATAGTGTTTCACACCTCTGAGACTAGAGGCTTAGTTTTTTTGGGGCTAGGAAAAATAGCATATAATTAATTGAATAATTATTTATTTATACCATATGTTTAACCTGTCTTTAAATGTGTGAACGACTAAAATGTTTAACAGTTATAGCACATGTCTAACTTTTGCTGTAGCCCTCATCCTAGAAATGAATATTTAAATAACCAAGGGAGAGAGAGTAAGGATTTATTTCCTTTTGTTTCTGCGTAGACCAAGTTATAGAGAGATTGAAAGGATTGCCGGAAGTCACACAGTAACACTGTGTCAGAGCCAGGAATAGGCCCAGATGCCCTGAATATCAAGACAATGCCTTAAATTCATTCTTCTGTTCTGGTTCGCGGGCTGTTACACCCACGGACCTGACTCTGCCAGGGGCAGGAGACCCAGACTCCAGTTGATCATCCTCCCTCACCTTGCTGAAGGTCTTACCTTGGGCCCAGTCTTGCACCATCAAACCTGATGGATGTCAGTAGATGCGGGACTGACCTCCCCGGGGAGAATTTGGAGCATGGACCTGCAAGGGAGCCTGTAGAAGTGGATTCCCACCTGACCAGCACCAGCCAGGAAACTGTATTGTAGAGTTTGCATCACTGCTGCATGAAACAGGCAGATTTAACATAAATCTGTCCAAAAAATAAGTCATCCACACAATGGGGTGAGTTAGCTAAAACACCCCGATGCAGCCAGCTGCTGTGAACAATAGAACAACTGGCTCCAGGTCCGCCACGGATGTCCTCTGCCACTTGGGCATGTTTGCTGATGTCGAATTTAGGGGCAGCACTACTAAAATACCTTCCTTGCCACGCGGCTATAGTGAAATCCAATGGAGTGCTGTTTGCCAGGCAGCTGGAGTTACTCAGGTGGGTAGGCGCTACTAATTCGCATCTGAAGATGCAAACGAACAAACCTGAGCAATACAGCGAAGATCTGTAAAAACTTTTGGAAGCTTCCCCAGAAGTTCCTCCTGGTAAGCTTCTCCGCTGTGGCGGCTGCCTCCCATGCTCCCTGCTATCAGATCCATTTCAGCTGATTTGAGCAGAGTCGTTTTTGGCAGGCAGGGATAACTTCTTGGCCTCCATCCCTCCTCCTCCGATGCTGGTGAACTATTTTTTCCTTCCAAAGGAGAAGGTGTTTTATTTCAAGCTCTGCAGGCAAAAATATATATTCTTCTCCCGAAACCAGGAAAAAATTCATTAGCTTTGCTTTCTGCTCTGAGCTTTTCAGAACTCTAGAAATTGAAATGATTTGCATTAAGCTTTTTGCCAGATCAATAACTAGTTTTGAAACTTTTCTCATAAGAAACTGTGTAGGATTAATTAACCTACAATATTTCTTAAAAATGTTGTATTTCCTTAATCAAAGGCAGGATCTAAAAGCCAGAAATGTTTCAAAAAGATGAAAGACAGACACTGTTGGAAAGTCAAACCTAATTTTATTTATTTAAACACTTAAACGGCACAAAAAAATGAGTCTGACCCCAAACCAAGGATCTTTTAGACTGGAAAAGGGAAGTGAAAAGGGAGAGAAGAGGCACAAGTTAATCTTCTTCATGCTGTATAACACTTCATATTAAAGTAATGCATGGGAAGGATGTCTGCACATAATGCAGGTGTGCACAGGCGACTCTGTAAACCTTTGAAGAATAGACAGGATTCACTCCTGCATTAAGTCTACACCATCCAGACTATGTAAAACTGCAAGATATTGTAAAAAGGTCATTAGCTCACTTAAGAAATGTTTTTCCTCCCCTTTTTCTCTCTACATTAAGTAGCTCTTGTTTCGCTTCTGTGGGATGAGAGATTGAAATAGCGATCGTTTCTTTTGAGGAATGAACTGTGCCATAAGTCATTTGATTTGGGAGTGTCGTGGTGGTTCACTCGGACATCCTCGATTCGAAACCGACCACTGGAACGAGGCTTTTCCGTTCTGCTTGCCGAAGCCCAGAAGCTTTGTTTCGGCACAGAAACACTTGGAAATGAATCAATGCCTGCTGACGGGGAAATCCCCAGGTGATTTGCACCGCATCCACGCGGAGAATATGTGGCTTACTCCCGCGGGAAGGGAACGAGGTTGCAGTCCGGCCCTGTGGACAGCCAAAGAGGTGGCACGGTGGGTCACCGGTCCGCATGCGTCACCCTCCTTGCTCTGGCAGTATTGTGGCTGCTTCAGAGACCCCTGTCGTGCTCCTCAAGGCCCACCCTCGAGGATGAAGTGGGTGATTGTGCAGTGGGCCTGGGAACACGCGTCGGGATTCAGCCTTATCTGGTGCGGGGACCAAAACGGGTGCAATGCCACGGACAACAGCCCAGCTCTGCTCGCACGAGAAGTCCTGATGAAGGGTGAAGCGGCTGCACGGCCCCCCCTGCCCAGGTTTGCTGCAGGGCTAATGAGCCTCACGGGCTGCTGTAGCCGGTTTCATCTCTGTGCGCTCCATCGGGATCCGCTGCTTTTTGCTCTCGGTTTGACTCTCTCCTCACTCTGATCCTAGACGGTGACAGGACTTTCAGCAACTTGCTCTTTAGGCAGATAATTGTGTGATCAACAGGCTTGTTTCAGCGTGCAGGAGGGTGTGTGCATGAAGGCAGGCTTCTGCCTCGGGTAACCCTGATGTCTAGCTTGATCTGCAGAGTTAGGTGACGATGAAGAGACCCAACGCGCCCGGTTGCTGCGGCCGCATTGCTTCCCTGGCTGCCTCGGAGCGCGGAGAGGCCCTGGCTGCTTTTCTAGACTGAAGGGAAAGCCAAGACCTACTGGGGTTTGCACGCTTTGCGTTGGGGAACGCGCGCACAACGTGCTGGACAGAGTGTAGACGTTTTGCTCAGTTTAAAAAGAAAAAATAAAAAGTCCAGGATGACTAATTCTCTTCTGGTCCCCACCCTTGGAAGATCAAAATGGAGAGAAAAGTATCATTTTGATATTTTGAAACCAAAAAAACCTCAAACCAAAGTTACTTTGAAATGTTCTTCAGACAAGGAGAGTTGCTATAAATGACTGTTCCCATTTTCAGTTTGGCATTTCCCATTCAACCCTTGTAGGTACCTTTTGCTGGGCACCAACCGGTGTTGGTTTGACACTCTGCTTCTGATCCCCAGAGAAAGTTGCTGAGTTTCCAGCGGCGGGCACAGAGGAGAGGCTCCCTCTGCCAGCCAGCACGTCCTTCTCCAGGGGAGCTCGTCCTCGGGCGCGATGCTGCACTACCTTTCGCGAGGGGACTTGAGACACGCGCATCAGGATTACACCGGCTTCCTTTGGAGCCATAAAAGCTTTGCACCAGATGTTGCAAAAAAACCCAACCCCAAACAATTTAATGTTTCTTTCAGGTTTTGCTCAGCTCTTCCCAGGTGTAAATGCAGGTGACTTTGGAGCTGAGGACTGCTGCGGCGGTTCCTTTTATGTACTTGTAGCTTTAGTAGAAAATTATGCTTCTCAGCTGAGTCTGAATCCCCTGGACTGCTTTGAAAATCTCAGCTGCCTGCTTCCTCCTCCTGCCTTATTGAACATCTGAATGCAAGTCCTTTTGAGTCACTTCCATCTGTTAGATGTCCCTCTTATCTTGCCACTCCTCTGCCTGGACTTCCCCCCCACCCAGGTAACCATCCTAACTTGACTTATAAACTGTTCTGCGCTATGGCTGGGTTTTACTTTGCTAGGAAGCGTCATTCACACCTGTGGCCTCTTCCAAACATGTAAGAAAAGCTGAAAATATTTCTCTAAATATTTGCAGAATGAAGGGCTGTTTGCTAAAGCTACAGTAAACCGACAAGATAATTTGTGAAATGTAGGGGGAAAACAGGGGGTGTGATCTTTGCATTCGGAGAGGAGACCAGAAGAAAACAACCTAAAGGTTTGCCATTTTTGGTCCCTTCTTATAAACTGTTGTGAATGAGTTAGGGTCTCCGTGAGGACAACGAAGATAGCCACCCGGGAAGGGGGGAGCTGCGAAACTGCAGGCAAGGCATGTGCAGCCGCACGAAGCGCCAGTGCTGAAAAGTAAATTGAAATGACCCAAGCCCAGACGCACAAACAGTTCAATTACAGAAAAGAATAAAACAGCCGAAAACTCCAGAGAGACCGAGAAGCCTAGAAATCATCAACTTTTTATTATACTCTCACAGCTGTGTCCAATTGGCTGGATTATTTAATATTCTCCGTGGGAGCAGGGAAGCTGCTGGAACCTGGTGATAGGCACTTCAAAGGAGGGGAAGTTTCTGACTTTCGTGGGTGAGCAGAAGTCGCATTTTCTGGCCTGGCTTCCTGGGACTTCCTACACTGATCTGGAGGTAATGCCAACTGTGCTAATCAGCACGTGACGGGCAAATCGTATCCTTGCCACTGAGGACAGGGTCACGTAAAGGAGCTGTAGTGCAGAGTCAGTCCGGTGGGCCGTTCGAGGGAGGATGTTGTTTCTTCAGGGCTGCCAGATGCCGGATCATTGCAGCCAGGCAGGATTCGTGGTTGGGGAGTGTCTAGAGTCAGCAGCCCCTCTTAACCAAGCAGCAAACGGGCACAGCTTCTCCTTGCATGTGGGAAGGGGCGCATAGCTCGTGTGAGATAAAGCTAAAGAGAACCGATTTTCGGCAGGGCGAAGTCTTCTTGCAATACCTTCAGCACAGGAATTAAGTAAGGAGCCCGTGGGACCGGCGCTGTGAACCTCACGTACCATCCAGACAGGTGTCACCTTTGCAAATAGTCTGTTATGTCTAGCTTTTCAGGCCTTACGCTATTCCCAAGGCTCGAAAAGGAGAAATGCTTTGTATATCCTTGTAGGACAAAAGTTTGGAGAAGAAGGCAATGCACTTCACCACCCCCACCCCCTTGACAACTTTGCCCAGGTGCAGTCGATTTGAAATGCCTGCCTTGGTATGGCAAAATGAACCAGGCTCCCTGAACCTACTACAAATTACAGAAGCTGTCTGAAAATCGTTTCCCTTGCAGGTCCACCTGGCATTTATTTCAGAGACTTCTAGA
Organism: Crocodylus siamensis; assembly: GCF_052110815.1. Classification (NCBI taxonomy): domain Eukaryota; kingdom Metazoa; phylum Chordata; order Crocodylia; family Crocodylidae; genus Crocodylus; species Crocodylus siamensis. The sequence goes on from NC_143396.1 coordinate 294,911,631, forward strand.
CATCAAACAGCAGAATTACTGCAGCGTGCAAGCACAAGCCTGGGACTGCATCTATGCATTAATTTCCAAGTTCATTAGGAAACTGCTTGAATCTAGAACAGACAAGGTTAGAAAAGGAATGAAAAAGGAAAACATGCACGTTAATAATGCCTTTAAAATGCTTTTATTCTGGCATCTTTGGGGAGAGTTTAGTAGCAGACTGCCAACAGGCACAGAAAGATTAAAAAAAATCACAAAACAGGGTTGTGTTAGGAATTTGAATTGAGCAGTATTAAATCTATTACACATTTAAAAAGAAGGCAGATTGACTTTTTTTGGCTGTCTGAAGAGAAAAATGCTGGGCAGATTGCATAGATTTGTTTTTAGTTAATTACATTGTACTTTTTAATTGCAGAAATGGGTGTATTTTCTCTCTGGCTTTATACACACACAAGTACATCTTGTACAGAAACACATACTGTATGCATACGTATGAGGAGAAAGGATACCATAAACTGGACTGGTATTCCTGAAGGTGAAAGCTGCTTCCTGTTCAATGCATTCAACCCAAAGTATCATAATCGCTTCATTCCAAAGAGGATCAAAAGCTTTATGATTATAATATTCTTGAAGTGTGGATGTATGCATATGCTTTGAGTCAAGGTTTGCTAGGTGTTTGCCAAACTGCTAGATTTAGTACATGTAATTTGCTTTAAAATACAATGCTCTGTCCCTTGGAAGGAGGGATGTTCTTCACTTGACAGCAGACTAGCATCAGTTTGCATGTTCTTTGGGCTTCAATGACTGTTTGTGATCATTCAGCCTGGTATTCTTTATGACACAAGCCCTCAGCCATCCTGGAATTAATTTTATATATATTTATTTGAACCTGAGCAGAAGTCCTCAGTGTGCTGGACTCCCATGGTCTGGATGAGATATTGCAGAGCTGATGTTGACTGGTGGTTTGTCCGTATGAGTTATAGGTGCAGGAAAGCAAATGCTGTTCATGCCGTTCTTCGTGAAGACTGAACCCAAGTTTCATGTGCCTACTAACATCTTCCTCATAAACAGAAACTGCTGGGCTCCAACACACACCTTGTATTGACTTTAATGGTTTTGGATTTGCCTTTTCCACCAATAGGTTGCAGCTGTGAGCAAGTTTACAAGTTTAGAGAAACTTCTCTAGGGACAGAACGATGCTAGAAAGAACACATCCGATGCGAGAAGCAATGACAACTGGTCCCCAGCCACGCTTGTGGCTGCTTCATGCTGATCTGATTGATACTGCATGCTTGATGCATTTTCCTTTGTCTCACATCACGAAGCCCAAGAGCTCAACAAGCTGCCTTCATCCACATGAAGAGTCACTGGGGATGGCAGTGCCATTTGATGGTGTTTGTTTCACTCGCAGACGGACAAGCAGACAGCACAGCGCCGTTTCTCCAAAAAGGCGTCGGGGTGGTTGGCAAAGAGAAATTCTGTCCATTGTTGCAGAAAGTGCCGACGTGATGAAATCCATCTTGGTCGCAAACTAGAACCAAAGGTGAAATATCTACATTTCTTATGAACTGGAAATTCTGCAGGAAGTCTTTCCTTTCAATAAGGTCACCAAAAATATATATATTTGCAGGTCCTGAATTTGTCAGAATTTTTAGTGAAAGCCCTGCCCTGTATTTGGGGAAGTTGCGACAGATCTTGCATTTAGACCCAAGCTACTCATAAGGTCATGCAAATCTCCAGCATGAACTTCCTCTGCTGAAGCTTGAGATCGCTGTTCCTAGACCCATCTCGTCTGCTCACAGAGACTAGCCCATCTTCATCTACTCCATAATCGCCCCTCAGGTATCTGAAGGCTGCTTTCAAGCCCCTCTTCGATCTTCTCTTCTCCAGACTAAATAACCCGAGTTCTTTCTTCATAACTCGTGTTTCCCAGGCCCTAATCATTTTTCTTGTTCTGCCTTGGACTCTTTCCAATTTGTGCACATCTTTCTTGAAGCGTGAAACTCAAAACTGGACACAGTGCTCCAGGTGAGGCCTCACCGATGGTGAAGAGTGGAAGAATCACTTCCCCTGATTTGCCAGAGACACTTCTTTTAGAACAACCCAGTATAGGTGTTTTTTCTTCCCCCCGCCCTGAAATTTGGGTATACTGTTGGCCTATATTGACTTAATGGTCTGCTGTGCCCCCCAAGGCCCATCTCTGCAGTACTGAAGTTTAGCCAGTCATTCCCCAGTCTATATTTGTGCATACAATTATTCCACCACAAGTATAGGACTTGGTGAGGTTCACCCGGTTCATTTGTGTGGACCTTTTCCCAGGCCATCCTAGTTCCTAGCGCTGCCTTCCAGCATGGCTGCCAATCCACCCAACTTGGTGTAAACTGCAGGTTTGACAATTGTACTTTCAGTACCAGCACCCTAATCAATGAACAGTTCCAGGCCCAGGACGGACCCCGTAGAATCCTACTTGGTACCTCCTCCTAAGTAGACCTTGAGCCATTCATGACTATTCATGACTTGCCTTTGCCATTTTTGCTGCCATTTGTGCTTGTCATCTGGTAGCTGGCTGGTGATTGCTAAAGTAAAAATGGCATTAAATACTCTAGCTTCTCTGCATCATCCATAAGTAGGTGGCCTTCCGCATTGTGAAAGGGACATACTCATTTCTTGGCCTTTCTCTTACTTCTGACATACTTGTAGGATCCCTTTAAATCATGTTCTAGCCTTCCTGATGTTTTCCCTGCATGCCCATAAGATAGTCTTATTCTCTTCCCTAGTAGGACGACCAAGTTTCCACTTTTTGTGGGATTCCTTTTTGGATTTCGTCTCATTGAAGGATTGTTGTCGAGCCAGGCTGGTCTCCTGTTCCCCATTCTTCCATCCTATTGGATGGATGTGCCCTCAAAAGATCCTCCTTAAAGTAGAGCCAGGTTGCCTGGACTCCTTCTCCCCAAACTTGCCTCCCAGAGGACCCTGCACACCAGTTTCCTGTGTTTGCTGAAGTCCTCTTTCTTGTTTGGGCTTTATTTTGCTGTTCTGCTTTCCTTCCTTTCCTCTTTTAGTATCTCCCACCTTTACATTCTCAGCCAATTCTTCCTTGTTTGTGAGCAGCAAGTTGAGACGATAGTTATCATGGTGAACAGTGTTCCCAATGTTGCTTCAGGCATTTTTACCTTGTTTAGTGATGCTAGGAGGAAATGGCTCCACTTGCGAATAGCCCACTGCTCCCACTAACACTTAAAGGGGGTGAGCAGTAATCCACAGGGGCGGCAGGGGGGAACATTTCTATCTTGAACCCTGGTGCCCTGAACTTGTATCCTGCACCACAAGATGAGCCGGAATACTGTTAGTTCCCATAAAGTTACTTCCTGCCCATCACAACTTTCAAAAGTGCATCAAATACCTTGCACAGCAATGTACTGCTCTAGCACTTACTGAATAAATATTTCTGAAGTTCCTCTTAATCTATATCTAAATACTGAATATATGGTAACTGATGTGCAAATATACCTGGGGATGAATATATTAAGGAGAAAAAAACCCATCATATTCATCATAATCATATTAATAATACATTAATATTAATGTCAATGGTAGGATGCTGCTTATGCAAATATAAGAGCAGTTCCAATCTTCAGAGCTGCTTTAATACTTTTATATTTTCACGTATTAGCTTATAAATTAATTTGCTTTTTTGCAGGGAGAATCTCTCATATCTATTGCCAGTTGCAGAAGTCAAAATTTTGCCGGGGCTTTACTGTATTGTCTGTCTTATGCAGCTTCCTCGTTTTTAAGAGTTTCTTGAATAAGAACCAGTAGTGTGAAAATCAGGACACATGGTACTTAAGTAATTGCTTGGTTATGATGGGATTCCAACAGAAAGGCATACTACATCCACTTGTAACCTTTACTGCACGCTAGACTGTTGTTTAATATTTTAATGATTTGTTCTATTTTCTTAATTTCCAAAAGAGACTGGGTGAATCTACACATGCAATTCATGTGACTGAATACACTTCAGCTCAATTTGAGCCAGAGTAAACTAATCCTGATGTCATTGTCTACATGTGCATTTAAGCACAGTCATTTACTGCACTGCTGCATACCATTTGTATCTGACGGGACTATCTGGCAGTACAGTAAGTTAGTCTACTGCACCCTAATTGCTGTGCATGTGTAGACGGTGACACTTTACTGTGTAGTAAATTAGTCTGATGCACAGTAAAGCATCTCATGTAGACACGCCTACTGAGTTTTTGGACTTGAGTGGAGTAAATCACGCTGCAGTGATTATCCCACAAAGTGAAATCTCCGTTCCAGGGAATTTGTATGCACGCAGAGTTTTGGCAGGTACTGGAAAACTGTCAAAACAAAACATTTTGATTCTTGCACAAAGAAACAAACTGTTGTCTCTGTGTGTGAAGCTATTGGTCAAATGCGAGCTGAATCCCTGAATAGTTTCCATCCCTGGTGAAAGTTTGCCAAAAGACTTGCCCAGCTATTTTCTGTCTTACCCTTCATAGTTTTTTTGTGGGGAACCACATTATGAATTCCTCCTCCCTAGCTTTTGAATGAGTCTTTTCCCCAGCCAACGTGCATGATACCTGCAGCTTTTCCCTTTGTAGGATGTTTGTCACGTGGGATGTTCACAGGAAGTGTGCTGCATGCTTTTCTAATAACGTGGTACAGCTTCCTTCACACAGCTGACATCAGCTTGTGGCTCTGCTTGGGCCCTCCTGTAGCTAACTCAACACCTGTGAATTTCTGTAGCCGGTAGTCATCGCTGCACAGGCAGCCGTGTCTGTGGGACATCACTAAAAGCCCCAGCAAGCCTAAATCCTGGGCGCAGTCTTTGCTTTGTACAAGGAGTTGTTTGCATTTTGCACTCCCTGCCTCTCCAGCCCTTTAATCATCATTCTCAGCCCCTAATATGCGGCAGTTGGTAGGAAGAGTGTCCAGGAAGGACGTGGGTCTGAAAGCTGAAGGCTTGGGAGGCTTGTCAGCCTCATTTGGAAGGTGCCAAGGCAGTAACCTCCAGGCTGTTTGTAATACGGGGTGTGAACTTACAGACCAGCCAACACAAAAGGCCAGAGTGTGTGGCCTACACCCCGAACCTGGCACGGCATCCGGAGGATTGCCCTGCCTAGGGGACACCGTCTCTTCATGACCTCCCAGTATGGAGGCTGAGCATGTGCTGTCCGCCTCTTAGCTGGGGCACACTGGTGTAGAGAAGATGAGCAAGTGGCCTCTAGACAGGGAAGGGGAAGGAGGTCTCACTAAGACCTTGGCAATGAAGGTATGCACAGACCGTGGTTAGATTGATCTAAGTGCCAAATTGTGCATATGTTTGGGGAGCTTAGATAAGGCAAAAAACGGCAGAGCGACGGCACACCACATTCAGCCCCACGATGCCGAGTTCTTTAACAACTCATCCATCCGCATCGGAGCGGGAGCTGAACGCTGTTCAGAAGCTGGCCTCCCTGGGCTTGCCCGAAGTGGTCCATGGCACAGCCAGAAGTGCAAAGCCCTGAATCCAGATTCAGGGTCCTGAGAGCAAACCCATCCTTCCCCACGGTCTCTCCATGCCGGGGGGATGTGACCAGTGGCTCATGCACTCCTAGCCCAGCCGGCTCTGAAAATATCACCTGCAGCATTCCTCTGTCTGCAAAGGCATGAGTCCAGGTTTGCAACGAGGCTGGGAAAACCTCCTCTTTGCTGCCGTGTGCTTTCTCCTTGGTACGTCTGAGATGTTTCCCTGAATCAGCGGGCTTCCCCTCACAGCGGTGGGATGTTCAGGGCCCTGCTCATTAAAGCAGATTTCTCCAAAAGGAATAAGCTTCCCTGTAATGCTTCACAAGTCAGAGTACAGTGGCATTTGTTTCCGTGCTACCATGGGTTTTCTTCACAGTCCCTGTCTCCTCCTGCTCCAGGCACAGCACTGACATGTCTGTGAGCCCGGCAGTAACACCCGCCTGCTCTAAGATCCTCTGTGTCAGTGTCCATATTGCTCAGAAAGCTGCAGTCAATGGTCTGCTCTTTGGATCCTGTATCAGGGAGACAGGGGCTCCTGTGACTTTGAAGGGATAATTGCAGATAATTGCAGACGAAGGCAGGCTAGCCATCAAGCCTAAGTGGAAACCCCTGGGGGGGCTGCAGTCACCTGGCAGGAAGGGATGGGACTTGAGAGACACATAAGGCTAGTGCCTGAGGACAGACAGTCAGACTGACTGATTCCTGAGCTGCCACCGGAGCAACAGCTAGGGCTGAGGGCTTGCAGGGAGCTATAGCCTGGGAGGGGGTTAGCTTTAGTTACGGTCAGATAACCTGGTGTATGTTCAGACCTGGAGTGTGGGTAGTTTGAGTTAAGGCTGGGGGCTTGCATTTTGTTGTGCTAATTATACCACTGGTGGACCAGGAGTGACTATCAGGGGAGGAAGGAGGTCACATAGTGCCAGTGTTTTGAGCCCTGCCAGGGGCAATGCTTTGCAAGCGGCAGTGAAGGGGGCAAAGCATGGTGATATGAAGCTGGGAGCCCAAGAGGGGCAAGATCAGGGCCAGCGACCTGAAGCCCAAGAGGGGCAAAGCTGGAGAAGGCAAGATCAGGGGTGAAGCCCCAAAGCCAGGTCCAGCACTAGGCTAAGGGAACCGTGAGAGGAAAGAGGTGAAGGTTGGAAGAGCAAAGCCCCAACAAAGGCATAGAGGCCTGAAGTGGCCTGAAATTGGGAAAGGGGCAAAATGTCCCAATGAAGTGATGCCCATCTGCAAAGCATGGACTTAGCTAAAGGGGAGGTCAGAGATTATGAATAGCCCTTAAGGCAGCAGGTGCCCTGAGAAGCACAGGTAGGGCAAGAGTGCCAACTTAGTGCTCGAGAGGCTGGTTTGGGACCAATGGAGCCTGGGAGGGACTGGCTGGCCAAAAAGGATGGACCCTGGGGCAGCCTCCATTTTCATCAACCACCTTATACCAAGGTTTGGCTGGTGAGGGAAAAGGAAGGGGACCCAGGGAGCCTCATGGACACCCAGGGGCATCACAGCCACCCCTGGGGCTCAGTCCTGCTACAGGTCCATTTATAATACACAAATCTTTAGACATTAAGCCTCCTTCCGATCTCATAGGAGATGGAGGAAACAGTGCAGCTAGTGGTATCTGTCTGGAGACTGTCTCTTTATCTTGTGCATGTGTAACACCGCTGCAGCCACCTCTAGATGCTCAACGGCAGGGGCTGCCGGCTGGCAGGGATCGCAGCCCAGCTGAAGGCACTAGGCAGAGATTGCAGGACTGCGGGTGAGCCCTGTGTGGACTATGTTATGTTACGGTATTGAGTGTTGGTTTGTGTCTAGGATGTTCCTGAGAGGCAAGTGTGCCCAGGAAAATAAAGGACTGTGTGAAGCCAAAGACTATTTGAGCCAAGAAAAATCCCTGAACCTGCTATGAGCACCTTGAAAAGACTGAATTCCCGTGAGGGCAGAGCAACTCAGTCTTGGTGTAGAGTCATGGTTTGCGAGAGATGCTGCAATGCCTTTACCGGGTGGGTCTCCTGTGAGTGATGTGGATGAAGGGGCAGTGGGTGCAGGTGCTTGGGGGGTGATGCTTGGGGATGGCATCCTAAAAATGCAATGGGCAAAGAGAAGGGCTAAGCTGAAGAGGGAGTCCTGCTAGGGTGGGTACCGCTGGCCTGGCTGCTGGCATGCCCAAAGCGGGGTCGGGGCAGCAGCCTGGCTCTGGGATTCCTGCTGGAGGCGTGGGGCCAGACTCTGCCCGCCCCAGCTCGCACAGCGCACCGACTCCAGTGTCACGCTGGCATGCGAGGGTCTGTTGTGCCTCGCTGGCCACAGCTGATCTTCAGCATAGGGCTGCAGGTTTGAGATGCCCCTTTAATAGTCATAGCCTGGGTTAAATGCTTCCTCCTGGGCTCAGGCTGGGAAGTCCCTTTATATGGGAGCCGTAACTCTGGGCTCGATGCCACGAGACTGAGAGCAAGGTCCTACGTGGCTTACCAGGCCTTGAAGGCTATGTAAGTTGTTGTTGGCAAGTCCTCAGTTGGAGGATGATACTAGGACTCGTTGATGGGTCCTGAAGTGACTTAAGAGTCCAGTCCTTGTGCCACAGCTCTTTTACAGAAGATGCAGGTCTCTCCGTGGGGGCGAGCAGGCTGGGATTCCCTCTTGTCCTTCCTCTGTATTGACTTTAACGGTTTTGGATTCACCTTTTCCACCAATAGGTTGCGGCTGTGAGCAAGTTTACAAGTTTAGAGAAACTTCTCTAGGGACAGAACGATGCTAGAAAGAACATATCCGATGCGAGAAGATTCCCTCTTTTTCCTTCCTCTGCGCTCTCTTCTTTGCTTCAAGGGCAAGATGCTTTACTTGAAAACAGGCAGCCGCTTGGTTGAAGTTGCAGCACCATTGGAGTTGGTCGGCATCCAGCTCCTCCCAGGACTGCTCCAAACAGAAAGGAGCAAGTGGTGAGAGGCAGAAGGCACCCCAGGGTATTATTCATCCTGTAGACTTCATTAATGGGGGGGAAAATAGACATTCAAGATTTCAAAAATGTTTCTATCTTCTAGAACCAAATTGGAAATTTCATGCAAAATGAAACCAAAGAGGAAAAGTTTATTTTCTTTTCGCTGTGAAATTTCCCTTTGAAACCCTCCCCCCCTTTCTTTCCTTTTGGCCAAACTCTGCTTCTCAGTAGGAAAAAAATGAGAAATCACTAGATTAAATTACTGTGTGTCCTTCTGAATGAGAATCCATTCCTATTTTGTAAGATGAAACTTTCCAAAGGGCCAAAGCAGAGGTGTATGTTTCATCAAATCCATACTTTTAAAAGTTACTTAAACTGTTGTAAAGGTTTATGGCATAACAGTTACAAGTATACTGATTTGCATTTTAGGCTGCATAAATTTTAATGATCTCCTCTGCTGAACTTAATTTAATGCCTTTTTAAACTGACAATAAGATGTCTACAATGTTTTTTTTTTTCTTTATGATTTTTTCAAATAGCTTTTCCCAAAGCAGGAATCCTGCACTCAGCAAACTGTGCAATGTTCTGACCTTGAAAGTCATTAAGTGTTTCCATGATTTGTCTGACAATGACAGAGATGATTTCCAATCTATGTATGATGATCCTTTTTTAAAAGAATAGCTAATTTCAGACCATCGTTTTTGCCTGATAATTTATCAGTGGAGAGGAGATGACTTGTTTAAAAATCTGCTTTAAAACTGCTGTAGTCTTGTTATCAGAGCGCCGGTGACATCTGACACATTTAGAGATGCATCAGCCATCCAGAGGCAGTGTGAATCTCCTCCCTGCTCTTGTCTGGCCGCTCCAGACTCCACGGCCCAGAGGAATGAACAGAGCTGGCTTCAGCCCAGGCAGGAGCAGGAAAACACTGGGGTATCACTTGCTGCTTTCCTTAGCCAGGAGAATAAATTACTTCTAACAAAGGGGCAGCGTCTGCGCCTCCCCATTCCTGGATGACTAAGGGTGCAGACAGAAGTGACAATTGTTGCTCAATTGGTCCACAGAAGGCAGTTCAGAGCTGTGACCAAACACAAGTGCGTGGCTGCAAACAGTTTTAAAAAAACGGCCAATTCGGTGAAAAACTGACTTCTCATTGCATGAGGTATCAGATAAAGGTGTTTCAAAATGTAGCCTCTTCTGTAACTTGTGTCTGCGGAGATCCCAGCCTGTGGCGGTTTTCCGAATGGGGAAAGGGAGTGGAGGGAATTCAGTTTGGCCTTTTTTTGGCCCCCTCCAGGAGTGTGGAGTGGGTGTATTGGAGCCTTCCCCCCCCCCCCAGACCTGGCCATTGCTATGGGGACCTGGGTCCAGGCTCCCAGCCCTTCCTGGACCCAAGTTACAGCTGGGAGCTGCACTTCTGTCTGCTCCATAGAGGCTGAAATGCATCATTCAGCCCAGTGGCTCATTGTAGCTCCCATTAAATAATCCTCAGCACTTCACTGCTCCATTTTCTAAATCATGGAAAAGTCTCTTCTGTCAGACACAGCCTGAACTGATGCACGTGCTTGTCAAAGGTTGGACTTTGAAGAGTAAGACATTTCTGCTCAGCGAGGTGTTTCCAGGGTGTCGCTGCTCAATCACATCCTAGATATTTGGAAGTCTAAAGCGCAGAAATGCAAATTGGTCCTGTTGCTGTTGGCTCATGTTCCCCAGCGCACCTTTGCTTCAGTGCTCTTCACAGCTTCTCTCCGTTTCCTCCCACTCATACTACTACTTTCATTGTCTGCAGGCTTCTCCTTGCAGCGTGAACCTCCCAGGCCGGTCAGGAGCTCGCCCCCCACGTGCCTCTTCCCATAAGGGCAGCGCTCAGAGAGGCTGTTTCCAGTGCAGGTCTTTGATGCTTGTTTGGCACCTTTCGGTGCACAGCTGCATCCTTGCATATGGTAGGATTTCAAAGCAGACACCATGTCAGCCAGGGAAGGGGTGCATCTTAAGGGGACCCCTAGAAACTTGGACCTGATGGTCTCACGACGTCTCTTCCAGCCCTAATGTCTATGAAATGCAGCTGAGGTAGTGGCCAGCCAAGAGAAGAAAACTCCAGGGAGGGAGGGAAGAAGGAGAATACGGTTGGAAGTGGAACTGGCTAAATCACTGTCAGCGAAGCAGTTTTCTGGGGGAAACGCGCTTTTGTCAAAATCAAAGCACGTCTCTGTGAAGTGTCAATGTGGATGAGTTGTTTTCCCTGTGAAAAGGCATCTGAGCAAACCTCTGCAGGTTTCTTATTCTGATCAGCTGAAAATATATCATTAGTGCTTCATCACATCAATCCCGGTTAGCATCAATTATTGTATTTCATTATGTATCAGGAGATATTATCAATCCTGCGTTGCTTGACACTGCTGGGTTTTTTTGTTTGTTTGTTTGTTTTTTGGGTTTTTTTTTAATGCTTCTCTTAAAAAAAAGAAAGGGGGGGGGGATGACTTTCCACCCATTTTGGAGAGGCAGTGCAGCTCAGCTCTCCTGCCAAGTCGGGGTAGCAGGCAGAAGGCTCACCTGTACCGTACCAGCGGGAGAGTAGGGCTGGATGTATCCTCCCCAAGTGCAGTAATGCCCACCAGACCCACAGCTTCCCCAAGGAGGTTTTTCTGGGCTTCTCTCAATTGCCCAACAGAAGATCCCGGAGCAACCTCCCTGGGGAATTTCTGAGGCTGGACTCGCGTGGGCAGCATGCGCTCGGGTGCCCGTGCCCGGAGTCTGCCTGTCTGAGTAGTTGGCACCCGCAGGTTGAAAGCATGCAGGCTCTGTATCAGCCCGAGCAGCCCGGGGGAGCTGTATCGGACCCGGGGTGCGAACGGAGCCTTTCAGACCTACCGCAGGTTGCTGGGACTGGTGAATCAGCCAGTTCAGGGAGAAAGCAAGTAACTTTTTTAATCAAGTAACTGCACCGCATCTTAAAGCTGCACTTTGTGCTCTTCTTTGGCGGCAGAATTTAGATTGAATTATTGAAGATGTGTTACAGCACATCGGTAAATGCTCTCGGCTGCCTTTTGTTAAGGAAATGAAGTGGTTTTTCTGTTTTCCAGGCTTGGAGTAAATGCCAGGGGAAGTAATTGCTAAATTTTAAAATTACTTTGCATCACTGAAGATGGCTGCAATAAGCACAGTGACAGGAGCAGAAATTACACATCCTTTAGCTCGATATATATTAACCTGTAAAGTTTTACAGGACAACAACATTTCTATATAGCCGAGGTTTGTCTTTGCCTCCTCTGATTTTTGTATTACCTTTTATGTCTTTTAGAGCCGGTGACCAGTTTTGAAGAAACTACTGAATTGGGCCCTCAAAGAAAGGAACTCGGGAGCTCTGTATTCGGCTTCAGCTCTGCTACAGCCTGTCTGTGCGACCTCAGGCAAGTCTCGAAAATGAGGGTTGAAGGGCGCTCAGGAGGATACAGCTAGTCCAACCCCTCCTCCAAGCAGGACCACCCCAACTACGTCATCCCAGCCAAGGCTTTGTCTACCTGGGTCTTCAACACCTCCAAGGATGGAGATCCAACTAACTCTCTAGGTAACCTGTTCCAGTGCTTTACTGCCCTTCTAGTGAGTTTTTCCTAATATCCAACCTTAGCTTCCCTTGCTGCAGCCTGAGCCCATTGCTCCTTGTCCTGCCATCTGCCCCCACTGAGACCAGCCCAGCTCCATCCTCTTTGCAGCCCCCCTGCAGGGAGGTGAAGGCTGCTGTTCAATCCCCCTCGGTCTTCTCTTCTGCAGACTCAATCAGCCCATTTCCCTCAGCCTCTCCTCACCAGTCACATGTGTCCCAGCACCCAACCATTTTCATTGCCCTCCACTGGACTCTCTCCAACCTGTCCACATCCTTTCTGTGTTTGCCTCTGTTTTTTACGTGTGCGTCACAGCTACTAATCCTCTCCTTCCATACCCTCCTTCAGCTTGCTTTTCTCTTGTGGAAACCAGCAACAAAATGCAAGAAAAAAATGGCCATTTGTCTAAAATTCCAGGAAACTGTCACTTTTTCATTGGAAAACTTAGTGTTGAAAGAAATGCAAAATGAAATCTTTTGCAGATGCTTCTGGGAGTTGTACCTTGGCTGTGGCACATCGAGAAAGGTAGCCCAGTCTACTGGGGAGAACAGCAGCACGAGCCTGCAACACCCCCCAGGCGCTGATTATGGGGCATTTGGATTTTCAGCAAATGTGGATGTTTCCTGCAGGAAGCAGCCCCTTTCCATGACATTAAGTTTAGCGAAACTCACTGTTTTATGCTGAAAATTATTTCAATGGAAGACCTGTTAGGGTAACACTATGTGGATTTTTGAGGAGTGCTGGATTCGCAGCTGAATACAAGGCTGTAACCTGTGGCCTAGCAAAAGCCGCTGACCACAAGGCAGAATGATATCCAAGCCAGCCATTTGCTTTATGTTAAGTAACCATTTTAACTGCGTCACCTGTTTCCAAGTGAGACTGCGCGCTGCGAGTGAGGTGACATTTTAGGAACGTGGCAGATGGTACGACATGAGACAGAAAAGCCGGCTGGAATGTGGAAAACAACACGTAATCGGTAGCAGAATCTGAGATGAACACATGCAAAAAGGTGAAGGGTGACGGGTGAAGAAGCCTTCAGAAGCGTCCAGGTTTTGATCAAAGTCTGCCCATTGAGCGAAGAAGAGGAGTCAAGGTCTTAGACATGTGCACATAGCAAAAAGACATGTAAATGGCTGAAACGCATAGGCAATTCCATGCTAATGAAGCAAACGGTAAACAGAGGTGGAGCTTGAGATGGGAGGAGAAATTGGTGGAACAAGGGAGAGGCGAGGGTAGAACAAATGGTGATGGGTATAAACCAAAGTGTATACATGTGGGAAAAAACTACTGTTCGTTGCTGCTCCCCGTGTTCCTGGACTGGGTGTCTGTGAGGGAGCTCGCCCGAAGCGATCTCTATTCTGAATAACGCTGCTGCGAGCAATGTGTGCTGGTGTTTGCTCCCTGCTTGCTCTGGCCGATGAGCACCAGGACCCACGAGCAATTGGATCGTCGTCTCCCTAGACGTTGGGCGCCGCATGGGGTCAGGGTTTACCGAGGCCTTTCTGAACCAGTCTTATTTAAAAACTTTGGGGCGAGACGCCATCTCTCATGTGCCTGCAGAGCACGCAAGTGTGACCGGAGCCCCGTAGAGCGCAGGCGCGTGTTGGTGCCGCCTGCCACAGCCAGGTTTAAAAGCAGTCTGAATGTAGAGGCGTTCATTTCCATTAAGGATTTCTGGACCTACTTTCGTAACAGGAATTACACATGCAGCTCGCTCTTCCCGGGGCCCAGCTGCGCCCCCCGAGGAGCAGCCACCACTCCCGCGCTTTTTCTGTTGGTGGTAAAAACTCAATACATATTTTGGTACCGCGCACAGTCCTGATTTATGCATCTGCTCGCCCCACCGCTGCCAACTCCGCGGTGCATCTCATCCGTTGGCCGTGTTTTCCTTTTTATCAGCTTCTTGCCAGTCAGAAAATAAACCTCGGTCTGGGTGAATCGATTGGTAATACTTAAACTGGCCGTGGCTAGGCAGTGCTTGCTCTGCATGTGATGGAGTTAGTGCTGGCCATGTTTCCGCAGCAGCACTGGTAACGGCTTGACGTTGACCCACCAATGCTGTCCAGCCGAGAGGCTCTCCAGATCGTTTGGCAAAACAATCTGAAAGCCCATCTGCATTTTGTAATTATCTTCTGGATGCTGGATCCTGCTGTAGCCATCCAGCGATGGCCATCTAGATCTAGCGCGGTAGAGGAAAGGCTGGGAAAGGTCACTTTTCTCAAGGGTGACTGTAAGGTTTGCTTTTCCATGTCCATCTGGGCTGGGCTCTCTTATTGACCTCTTTTCTAGGTTCTCTGGGTGAGCTCACACATCTCATATCTGCAAAAATTAAATTCTGATTTTTCCTTCTTTGTTCTTCAGTTTTTCTGTTAGTAGATTGATCCTTTCTGGCTGCCAGGATCAAAATCTCCAGGTAGCTCTAGCTAAATCCTTGCTTCTTTAACAGCCCCACGTTCACCTGTTCATAGCACCGCAGACAATGAGGGTGGGAAGGGAGCTCAGGGGATCACATCTAGTCCAACCCCCTGCTCCAAGCAGGATGAACCCCAACTACATCATCCCAGCCAAGGATTTGTCTACCTGGGTCTTAAACACCTCCAAGGATGGAGATTTCACCACCTCCCTGTGCAACCCATTCCAGCACTTCAGCACCTTCCTAGTGGGAGGTTTTTTCCATAATTTCCAATACTCTTGCTGCAGCTGGAGACCATTGCTCCTTGTTCTGTCATCCCTCATCCCTACCACGATGCTTGTCCTCCCCCTGTTAATCCTCTTCCTTGAATGCGAAGCCGTAGCTAAAAGAAAGCTATGAAGAAAGGCAAGGCAGGTTTCTGCTGGGGCCAGGGCAAAATGGGACTCACTGTCTTCAGGCCAGGATGTGGAAAGGTTTGTAGGCATCTGATGTGGAAATGAGAAGTAGGGTCAGAGCTGAAAGGCCCTTCCTTGCAGGGAGGGGATCCTAGGAACAAACTACAGTGACACAAGTTAAGAGACAGAGGCACTTGCCAGGAGGGTATATTGTGAATGCTCAATGCCGTGTGCATCCATGTACGGGAGAGGGGCGAGTGTGCCACTTGGGGGCTCATCATGAATAGGGCTGAAATCATTGTACCGAGCTGTCCTTTTGCAAGCAAAGGCAGCTTTTCAGTTGTGTGCTCACCCAGCGAAAGCTAGGAGGGATCGTTTCCCTCGTGCCCCCTTGCGCTGGTTTCTACACAAGCAGAAGGCAAAAATATTTAAGGCATCAGGCGCATTAGCATGAGCAGATGTATTGAC
The DNA here is from genome assembly GCF_052110815.1 of Crocodylus siamensis. Taxonomy (NCBI): domain Eukaryota; kingdom Metazoa; phylum Chordata; order Crocodylia; family Crocodylidae; genus Crocodylus; species Crocodylus siamensis. Next base: position 294,926,952 of record NC_143396.1, read on the forward strand.
ACAGCTCTCCACCCCCGCTCCCCAGCAGTAATCTATGAAATTAGTCCCTCAGGTGATTTGTAAGCAGATGTGGAAACATTTTGTTTCCAATATTATTTTAGCTAGATTAGCAGAATGCTATAAGATGCCCCCCCCCCAACTTTGTTTCTCTACCTGACATGCAGCAGAAGCCATTAAAAGTCAGCATTTTCCACCCAGTGCCCTACTGATATTGCACAGATGCTCTTAGTACAGGGGAGACCAGTGGACGTCTGAGATACTATTGGCCAGTAACTTGGCCAATGCTCATTTTAACAGTGCATATAACATCTCACAAAAAGAAGCACAAAGGTTTATTTGTGAGAATCTTTCTATAGGCAGCATGATTAATGGAAAGGGGTTGATGAATGTAGGCATCACAATACTAGCAAGTATGAGCAAAGTGACTGCAAAGCCAGCTGCTGGCAAATCTGGGCAGTGTGACCTTTAGGTGAGAAATATTTCTGGTGTTACCGATGGACTGCTTTCAGTGAAGGTTGGTTCGTTTTGACTTTGATGTTAGAGCTGACATATATCTGCTTCATAGCAGAGAGTAATCTTATGGCCATCCCTCTACATACATACATAACTGTGTGTTATTCTGTGCATCCCTGAGTTTAACTATACTTTATATTTCTTAAGATGCTACACGCTGCACGTTTTCTCTCTTGGAAAGGGACCATAAAGGACTTAGAAGAAAAATGCAAGCACAAGTTCAAAGATGCAGTTACCTGGTAAACTGGGTGCTTTTTCTAAAAGTTGTCCATGATGGCAATGGGCCCAGGAAGCATCAGCTCAGACTTTGGCTCTAAACTCAGCAGTGGGGATCAGGAAAAGTACAGAAAGGAGCAGGGAGGAAATTAGCCCCTTGAACAGCCTCAGCCCCCGACATTTCCATCCATGCAATGTACCTTGCGGCTGAGCAGATTTTGAAGGTTTTGAGGGGGATTCATAAATGTTACGGTGTCCCATTGTCAAAGAACTTGAAAGTTTGGAAAGAATGAAGATTACGCTGTAATCAAAGAGTAACTTTTCTCTGCCTTGCATCTTAATTTAATTGCAGTTTGCATGTGTGTAGCGCTCTTCCTGGAAGCTTTCAGTGCGTGGCGAGACTGCTTTCCAACCATGCATGGGGCCCAGTGCTCCCGGGTCCGGGAGTGCTCAGCACCTCTGCAGGGCAGGATCTTTCCCTTCACAAAAATACAACCAGGAGAAGTAAGGGTGGTGTTGCACGTTACAGTTAGCACGTGCTGACTCTAAGGAACATGAGATGGTATTAAAATGGGAATGTGCTGGGAGCAATTGCATGTTAAGGGTTAAAAGCCACTCCTCTATCACTGCCCAGCTCTCCTTGGGTCTTTGTCAGTCCAGTCCAGGGGGGTGATAGATTGCCCACATGCGGGGAGCTGGTGCTGGTGCATCCTGGGATACTGGAGAGCTGCAAACTGCTGGTATTGTCCCTGTGGAGCAGAGTGATGGTACTGCAAGGCCAGCTGCTTGGAGCCAGCTGGAGGCAGTCCTCATCCAAAGAGGTGTAACTTTGAGATGCTCAGAGGACACTTAACTTGTCTTTTCTCACCTTCATGTGTGGACACTCCCATCTAGAGAGCATTTAACGCACGGGAAAGGAAGAGGACCACTTCCCCCCGATGTCCCTAAGCCCTGTCCACAGCTCACAGCTGCCCCTTGCGCAGTGGAGGGAGTTATTGCCCCCAGACCAAGTGATCCCATGTCATTTGCAGTGCTGAGGAAAGGGCCTGTCTACGTCACTGCTCTTGAGTGTGCTCAGGAACAGCACACCCACCCCCGTGCTCCTGAACCACACAGGCCAAATTGGAAGATGAGGTGATAGGTGCTTTGGGCACCTTTGATCTTTGCCTGCCATGGGCTGGAGAAGAGCAGGGGAAAGTGCCCCTCCACACAGCTTCCCTGCCTCCTTCCTGGGGTTGTTGTGTGTTGAGTGAGGCTGGCAAACATGGCATGCTGGAGAGCTGGCACGCTGTGCCCAGGAGACATGTTGCTAGTTGCATCCAAGCAAGCCCACTCACCTTGCAGACCTGAAGCACAAACTGACCTGTGACCATGTGCTTATGTGCTATTGCAGGCAATAAGCACCTAAGCTTATGACAGTAGAAGTGGAAAATCCAGTATCAGGGTCATTTATTAAAAAAAAAAAATAGTGCAAAATAAGATTTGAAGAGGGAAAAACAAATGATAAAAAAGGCATCATAATTTCTGCAGTACCAGTGCTTTGGAGCTGTTCTGATTTAAAATCTGCCTTTGTTATCTTCAGTCAAAATCTGCGTCAGTAATAAGGAACTCTTATCTACTAAGAAATCCAAAGGAAATAAAACGAAGTTATTTCTTTTTCTCTGTTTAATTTGCTCTTAGACGTTTAGATACAGATACCTGCAATGGCATCCCACGTAATGGGGTACTCAGCCAGCAGTAATGTCCGATTGCACTTAGTTTTCTCTCTGTGTAAATACCTTTCTGTATGTATCTGAATGTAAATGAGTCAGTGTAGATTTGTAGATTCATTTAAGGACAGAAGGGCTGGTCTGACCATCTCATCTGATTTACTCCATACCAGAGGCCACAGAATTCAAACAGGGAATATATTTGCTGAGCCCAATAGCTGTGCTTGGAGCTAGAAGCAGGTTTTCTTTATTTCTTCCCTTTTTTGAGAGAGACATCTGGTTTGGATTAAAAGGTGTTAACTGGAGGTGACTCAACATGTGTTCCTGGGTAACCTGCTCCAATGGCCAATTACCCTGGTAATAGCTGAAGAGTTTTTTGGACCTCAAAGAGTCTCTGTAATCAAATTTCTTTTTTTGTAGACAATGTTCGTACGTACTGGTAGGCAATATTTTTTTGCTGATGCTTTTTTTTCTTGCTAAAAAAATGCAGTTTCTCATTGACCAAAACATTTTGTAAATTCATGTCAATGGTGTTTTTGAAAGAAAGACAGAAAGGGTTTTATTTTGATGGGTTTTTGGGGAAAAAAAATCCTCCACCCAAATGACACATACTCTAAGCAGAAAAAAAATCTTTGCTTATAGTTCAGAGGATGGTGCCAATGGGAAGACTGGATTCTTCAATAATGGGATTGGTTTTCCATAGAGGTCCCATTTAATGAAGAGTGGAAGAGCATCTTCAGGCATTGTTTGTCCAATCTACTAAGGAGGGATTTAAATTAGGGCATATAATGGCAAAGAAACACTACCATACTGTGTTGAGCACAGACCCAAATCTGGAAGAGGCCCAACTCTGAGGAAGGGCTGGGGAAGGATAACACAGTCATCTCTTGATGGATGCAGGTTCCTCTATTGTGGATCTTGCTCTGAGCAATTATGATGGTGATTGGAAAGCTGGGAGGCAGTAATCACAATAGGATAGCATTCATGATCTGAAGAAAGGGAAGACATAAGATTAGTGAAAGAAAGAAAGAAAGAAAAGAAGGAAAGAAGAAGGAAACAACTTCCGAAGGACAGATTTCAGCTGACTCTGAGAAATAGTAAGTAAAGTCCCACGGGTAGATGGGCAAACGCAAAAAATGAGATACAACTGGCAAGGGGTGTTCAAGACAGTCTAAGGTTTGATAAATATTTCAGACCAGAAAGAAAGACCAGGGTAACGGTGGATCCCATACTCGGCCATGAAGGTGATCGATCAGTGAGGAGATTAGTCGGGGATAGACTGAGGTCTCGGAGGGGAGGGGAGTTGGGAGTCCAAGAAGAGTGGTCTTTCCTTAAAGAGACAGTCCTTCAAGCCCAAAGGGTGGAAATCCCAACAAGGGTCAAAGGGAGCAAGAGTGCTCAAAAGCCCCCATGGCTCATCAAAAGCATCCAGGAATGTCTCAAGGCTAAAAAGGAGGTGTACACCCAATGACAGGGAGGGGTCATCACCGGGGAGGACTATACCACCGTTGCTCAGGCTTGTAGGGAGGCTGTTAGGGGGGCCAAGGAGAAGATGGAACTGGGACTAGCAACCAAGATCAAGGACAAAAAGAAGTCCTTTCTTAAATACACAGGGGGTAAAAAGAAGGTTCTGGGTAACATGGGGCCCCTGCAGGACAAACTTGGAAATCTAGTGGTTGCACCAGACATCAAAGCTAACCTATTTAACAACTTTTTTGCCTCCATTTTTCTGAGCAGCGACCAGGTCATCCCCCCGTACCAGGATCCCCAATGGTCCCAGGGGAGGCACAGCCAGGCCCAGGGTCAGAGTGGACCTAGTTAGGGACCTCCTGGTGGGACTGGACATGTTCAAATCAGCAGCTCCTGATGATCTCCACCCCAGAGTGTTTAGGGAATTAGCAGAGGTCATTGCGGGTCCCCTGGAACAGCTTTATGAGCATTTGTGGTGGTCTGGTGAGGTGCTGGAGGACTGGAAAAGGGCCAATGTGGTCCCCATTTTCAAAAAAGGGAGGAGGGAGGACCCAGGAAACTATAGCTTTCTTAGCCTTACCCTAGTCCTAGGGAAGCTCTTCAAGAAAATTATCCAGGAGCACATCTGAAAGGGACCAGCAGGGGAGAAAATGCTTAGGGACAACCAACATGGGTTCATCAGACACAGGTCCTGTCAGACCAACCTGGTGGGCTTCTATCACCAGGTCACCAAGTCCTTGGATGCAGCAGTGGATGTAGTCTTTCTGGACTTTAGAAAAGCCTGTCTCTCACCCCATTCTCAGTAAAAATTAGGAGATTGTGGTGGTCAATCCCTACACAGTCAGATGGGTCGCAAATTGGCTGGAGGGCTGCACCCAGAGAGTGGTGGTGGACAGGTCTTATTTGACCTGGAGGGACGTGGGCAGTGGGGTCCCCCAGGGCTCAGTTTTCAGGCCTGCACTGTTCAACATCTTCATCAGCGACTTGGATGAGGGGGTAAATAGCATCTTGTTCAAATTTGCAGATGACACTAAGATGTGGGGGATGTGAACATGCTAGAAGAGAGGGACAGGCTGCAATTGGAACTAGGCAGGTTACAGGGGTGGGCGGATGAGAACAGGATGAGATTCAACACTGACAAGTGCAAGGTGATGACCTGGGAAGGAAGAACCAGCACCATACCTACAGGCTGGGGAACTCCCTGCTCGTCAGTGCAGAGGTGGAAAAGGATCTTGGAGTCATTATTGACTCCAAGATGAACGTGGGCCGGCAGTGCGGGGACACGGTCAGGAAGGCCAGCTGCACCTTGTCGTCCATCCAGAGATGCATCTCGAGCAGGGCCAGGGAGGTGATCCTCCCCCTCTATGCGGCACTGGTCAGGCCACAGCTGGAGTCCTGTGTCTGGCTCTGGGCGCCGCACTTCAGGAGGGATGTGGACAGCATGGAGAGGGTCCAGAGGAGGCCACTCGCATGGTCAGGGGCAGCAGGGCAGGCCCTACGAGGAGAGGCGACGGGACCTGAACCTGTTCGGCCTCCACAAGAGAAGGCCAAGGGGGATCTAGTGGCCTGTTACAAACTAGTCAGAGGGGACCAGCAGGCACTGGGGGAGTCCCTGTTCCCCTGAGCACCACCAGGAGTGACCAGGAATAACGGTCACAAGCTGGCAGAGGGTAGGTTCAGACTAGACATCAGGGAGTGCGACTTCATGGTCATGGCTAGGATCTGGACCCAACTTCCAAGGGAAGTGGTGCTGGCTCCTACCCTGGGGATCTTTAAGAGGAGGCTGGATTTACAGTACTCTTTCCTACCCATGGCAGGGAGTCAGACTAGACGATCTGCTCAGGTCCCTTCCGACCAGACCAACTATGATTGCCAGAGGATGCAGAAGAGGCGGAGCTGCTCAATAGCTACTTTGCCTCAGCCTTCACAGTGAAACCAAACTCTCACCAAATAGCTGAGAGAACTGCTACAGATGGAGAAGTGCAGATGGGGAGATGTCAGAGCAGGTCAGAAAGCTCTTGATGGATCAGAATGAGTGCAAGTCGCTGGGCTGAATGCAATTCATCCCAGGGTGCTGAAGAGATCTCAGAGCCTCAGGCAACACAATTTGCAAATCCATGGGTGATGGGTAAGGTCCCAGAGGCCTGCATATGGCACCCATTTTAAAAAGAGGGAAAGAGAAGACCTGCGGGCCAGTCAGCCTGACTGGAGCAAATGGTAAATGACAGGCCAGCTGCAAGTACCTGAGGGAGGAAGGGGTGGTCACTAGAAGCCAACTTAATTTTATTCAGAACAAATGATGCTAAATGGCTTAATTTCCTTCCTCTGAACTAGTTTGGTCTCTTAGACCACGTTCAGATAAGCATGCTCGTGAGGTATGTGGAGCGGCAGACACATCGGTGGTGCCATTGTACTGTACATTCAGCTGTTCTCCATGCTGCAAGGGAGCAGGGCAGGGGGGCGTTATTTACTTATTTTTTGACCCCTGAGTATGCAGAGGTCAAACAAACCTATGCAAAAAAAAGGAGCAACACATGTGGGGCTGCTCGAAACCACAGCGTGGCTGGCTGGAGCCACACTCCAGCTGCCAGCTATGCTCCAAGTGGCAGCATCATCACTGCTGCCACCCCTGAAGGTGCCCAGAACCCCAGGTAAGGCTGCTGGAGCTAGCCCAGTGCTAGCCCCAGCTTCCCCTACTCCACCTGGGGTCACCTGCCACATGCCTGAGGGTGTGTTGGGTGGCAGGAAGCCACCTTTGTTTCTCCCCAAAATCTCTGTGCTGTGACAGTGTGATGAGGATGGGCCCAGCAGAGGAGACACACCCTTACCCTCTCTCTTTAGGTAACCTGAGCTGGCTGCAGTCCTGAGGGAGGGGGAACCTGCCCCCTCTGCCTACGGGACTGGTATCGGCTACCTGGGGGAGGGGCTTCTACCTGGTGGGCTGGAGTCTGCCTGGCAACTAGTGATGTATTTCAGATTGGTTGGCCGACAGCCAACCAGAGCTGGCCTCCATTGGACCAGGTGAATGAGGTCATAGGGGCTATAAGAGTTAACACTGCCCAGGAGGAGGGGGCAGCAGCCATGCTGGGGACTCAGACTTAGAGAGGAGCTTTATCATCTGAAACTGGCTCTCTTCCCCCATAGCTCATGAGCGAGGAGCAGCCTACCTCCAGAGGGGATCTCCAACAGCCTCGGGATAACAATTGTGAGTAAACTACTCAAGATCTTGGTAGATATCTAGCTGGCAGTAACTCAGATGCGTGATCAAAAGGCTACCTCAGCCAGACTGCTTTGCTCTATGAGATTTCTATGACATTGCTCAATCTTGTACCCTATTTTCACCCTACCCCTGTAATCAATACAGTTCTCCTTTGTGACTGGTGTGGGAGACTTATTGAGGGGTGGGTCTAAATTATGCCTAAAAGGCCCTTAGGTCTGCGGACTAAGGGAGACTTTCCTTTTTGGCCCCCAACTTGGGGAAGTGCCCCAAGTGCCTGTACTGGGTTGAGTACCCACAGGACTATTAGGCCTGTGTTTCCCCGAGGACACAGGGCTGAGACAGTCCCTTTTCGGGGTGGTGGCAACTATGTTACCCCCAGACTAGCGAGTGCACTCCAGGAAGGGGGTCAGCCAGATGTGAGGCGCCCCTAGGGAGGCACTTGGAGCCGGGAGGGTGGTCGGGCACAGGGATGTGGGTGGCTCAATGCAGGAGCACCCCCTACTGCCCGCCACATGTGGTATGGGCGTCCCCTGGGGACAACCAGGGGCAGCACAAGGTTTCCTGCTGCTAGTTGTCCGCAGGGAACCAAACGTCCACGCATGTGTGCACGTGGCCTTAGGTGCAATCCTGCCCTGCCTTCTTCCTTAACAGGGTAATGAGTTCAGTTGATGTGGGGAACACCGTGGACATAATACACATATTATTTAACTAAGGCTTCTGATACAGTCACACACAATACTCGCATTAGCGAACTGGATGAAAGTGGGCTAGAGAGAATCACTGTTCGGTGGAGACGTAATTGGCCAAACAGCCACAAGGCAAACGTAACTCAAAATGGGTTGATGCCAGACTGCAGAAGGTCTCAAGTAGAGGTTTAAATGATCTGTTCTGGGCCTGGCGATGCTTCATATTTTCATTAGTGACTTCGTGATTGAGTTTTCAGATGACACAAAACTGGGTTGGCTTGCAAATGCTTGGGATACTAGGGGTAGACACCAGAAGGCCCTTGATAGATTGGACAACTGGGCTGTAGACCACGGGAAGAAGCTCAACAAGGACAAATGTCAAGTGCTATGTCTAGGGAAGAGATGCAGCAGTAGAGAATGGGAGATGACTGACAAGGCAGTAGCATTGCTGAGATGGATCACAGACTGAACCTGAGTCATCAGCAAATAACAAATGCAATTTCGAGTTGTATGAACGGGAGTGCAGGAGCACCACTCTACTTAGCTTGCGTGTTGGGTGCAGCTCTGGGCTTCATAAGCAGGAGAAGCTGGAGAAGGCCAATGAAGTGAGCAACAAAGGGGATAGCAGACTGGGAGGCAAGCCGTACGAGGAGTTTTGAGAGCTCTAGGCATGTTTAGTTTGAAGAGGAGACTAAGGTGGACGTGACAGCAGCTTTTAAATATTTAAAGGGAGTCATAAATATAGGTGGAACAAGCTGCCCAGGGAAGCAGGGGCTGGATGCGCATCTCTCTGGATGCTTTGGGAAAAGCGCATCCTGCTGTTGTGCCGGGGGCTGGGTCAGATGATCTTGGAGGTCCCGTTCAACCCTCTGATTTTAAGATGTCTTTGTTAATGTCCAGCAGTAGTAAATCAGGCACACGCTCCCTCCGCGCATTAGCAGACCTTCCACATCTTGAAGGCATTAAACATGTTACTAATACAGTATCCCAGGCACATCACAAGGTATCAGTGTTTTGATGTTGATTAAAGTCTCTAATTCTCTCTGTCACAGCTTTGTTCAAACACAACCGTGAGGGAAAAACCCCAACCAGTTTTTACTACTTGGAGCTAGGAAACTAATTAATTGGGCCCAACTGTCACTGTTCAGCCCCATCTTACTAGATATGAATTTTAAATTGCGAAATAATTATTTTCTTTAATGTTGTGAAGCAAAAGATTGATAATTATACACTAAGGTGCAAATTCAATTATCAGTTTTGATATCAGAAGAAAACCTCAGCTGCAATCAAGCAAGCTTGATTGATAGAGGATAAAAATTCCCCATATAAACTAATCCAAGCCTGGCGGAGATCCTCCGTGTGATTCATGTCCATCACAGGTGCAAGCAAAGTGACCGAGTCACTGCAGGACTTTGCAGCTCAGGACCCCTAAGACCTGGACGTTAGTGTACCCCTGTAGGGATAGGGGTGAATATCAACTCTGGAGATAATCAGGCTGTCATCGCTGGAGCCTAACATGCAGCACCTCACCGGCTAGTTTAAATGTGGAAGTAGTCATTAGGAGTCTTGACTTTTAATTTCAGCTCTGCAAGTAACTCTTTCTACCCTGGGAAGCCTTTGTTTTTCCCAGCTGTAAAATGAAGTTGATGCTTGCTTCCCACCTCGGCAGGTTAGGGCTGTTGTGAGGTTAATTAGGTGCTTGTGAACTGCTTCAAAAACCATGAAGCCTTTATTCAGACTACTGCTTTATTCAAGTGCCAGGCAAACTTTTCCACAGCATTACTGCCTTTATTCGTGCAGGGCAGGGGATTTCATGTTTAACAAGATCTGGTTCTTTTTAGGGACTTCTTGTTCAGTTTGCAGGGTAGAAAATGAGAAGGGTGGCAAGAAAGAAACCTGGTCTTTCTTTGGTCTCTCTGACAATGGTAGGAAACTACATCAGTCCCTTGCATTCAGGGAATGATAAGGTTGTGTGATTAAACACTGAAATGTTTGGGAATACCAGATTTAAGCCAGGATAACAGATGGTTCAGGTGCTCTGAGTGAATAATTTCGGTGGCTTCTGTGCATCTTTAAACCACTTGCAAATTTGGGTTGAATTTCCTAAATGGTTTTGACTGGAAAAGAAGTCTTCAGCCTTAGCTTGGCAGAGCTGCTGAGGTTGTGGTGCTCTCCTTTTATCAGTGGCCAAGGCATTCATCCTGCATGGGGGACCCCGGGTTGTAGACCCGTGCCTCTTTGACAGGATTCAATCCCTAAAAATCAGGCTGTGAGGGGGGTTCTGGGGTGCCTTAGTCTCCGTCTTTCCACTTCAAATGGTTCAATTTTGTACGAAGCACTTAATCGATATTGCTCCAGAATGACACTAGTCTGAGGTTTGGGTTCATCACCTGGGAGGTGGGACACCTGGGTCCCAATCCTTGGTCCCGTGAAAGTTTTAATTAAGCGAGCAAGGTGGCAGGAGGCATTGTGAGCATGTCTCCAAACCAACCCCATCCCAGAAGAGCCTGTACCCTGGCGTGAGGTCTGCCTCTGGGAGGGGAGAGGCATGGGTTCAAATCTCCTGGGTGGCCCCCCTCACCCCTGCATGAAAAGGGAGCTCCTCTTCCCACTGCGATACTCCAGGCTCTGGCCCTTTCATTTCCACTTGCTTTTCCTAAAAGTGCTTGAAAATGAAACTCTGCACCTGTGTGTAAGCAGGGGGCGAACCCAGCAGTGGAGAGGACGGAGCCGCTCATGTTGAACGAGCTGAAATTTTTTTCAAGGTTCCTGCTGATTATTTTTCTGATGGAAAAGCTGTTTTATGTCGTTTGAACTCATTTTTAAAAGAATCGTGTTTAGTGCCGAGCCCTCTGTGATGCACGGTCTCTCTTCACTTGCTCTTTGGCGGTTCTCGGCTACAATCTAATGCCCCTTCGGGGTGGGCCGTGTCATCGTGTGAAGTCTTCAGAGACGAAGGAGGATATTTGCTGTACGTACTCCACAAAGGGCATTTGCACACTGAAAGGGAGCTGCAGTTAGCTACCCAAAGAGGGGAGCACACGTTGTAGGCATCCTCCTTGCTGCGAGGCTTCCCGTGGACCGAGATGAGAGCAAGGCCAGGCCTCTTGTCCCATCAAACCCTCCCCTTCCCTGTTACTGCGGCGAGGCCTTGGTTGGGCAAAGCTCTTAAGTGCAGACTGACGCCCCATTGATGTCAACGGGACTTACACCGTGTCTTAAAGTTAAGCTCATGTTTTGCTGAACTGGGGCCCAAATTGCTAAGGTACAAAGGTGAAAGGAGGGTAATCCTCGCTGCTGGAGGATTTGGGAACAGCTCAGGCTCTCTGGAGTGCGCGTATGCGATTGTAAATTAGATACATGCCCCCATAAACCGTGCAGTGAAGCAGCCCGATGCTGTAACAATTATTCATATTTCTATTTACTCCGAGGAACTAGGGGATATGAATAGGCTGGTGACATTTTGTGCATATTCCCATTTATTTCTCTTCCCAGGGTAGGTGCAGTAATGAGTAGATTTCATTCCTTCCGGGCACTAAATCGACCCTCTTGACTGGTTCATAAAGACCTAGCAACTCAGTCTATTTTTATTAAGATTTAGTAGGCTCTCCTTGCTTTTCGTTAGCGCTGCAGCAAGCTATTTGCCGCCGTTCTTCACTCTGGTGAACGAGTCACTTTGGGCTGAAAAACTTTACCTGGTCACCTCCCCACCGCTCGCCTTGCAAATGCACGCCCAGCAGAGACACGGCGACTGCTGGCACCGAGCGCTCTGCTCTGGCCCCTCCTCGTCCCCTCTGATGCATCCAGTTAAAATCAGAGCAACCCTGGAAATCCAGAGGACCAGGGCACCGTCTCTCAAGGCATTAAGATGGTTTGCTTTGATGCGAGACAGACTGTTATCAAGGTCAGGGACAGAGCAATTATGGTCAGATGCCTCCTCCCTGAAAAATAGAGAACTGTAATTCGGGGTTATTTTTATTTATTTTGTTTTTACGTTAAAAAATATGAACTTTTACTTCATGCAGTGGTGCTTCAGATGTGGTCAGGCCTATTTCAAATATCAGCAAGTTAAATGCCCTTAAAATATGTGCTGGTTTGGTAAACTTGGTAGGTAGTTTTTGAAGAGAGTTTATTGTTCAGGTGAACTGCATTAAATTCTCCCCTAGGAGCTATTGATCCTCTCCTCCAGTTCCAAGTGATGGGATTACTGCTTGAAGCAGTTTTCTTCTAATAAGCTATACTGCACTGGAAATGTTGCTGAGAGGAAAGTCACAAGATTAGACAATTAGTATTAACTAAATAGGTTTCACAAATTAGGGTGATGAGGTGGGAGGATTAAAAACGATTTGCTAATTTTTCCACCAATCACCCTTGTTTTTTAACAGAAAATTCTTCTCTGGCTGGGGTGATTTAAAAAAAAAAAGTTGGCTACAATTAAATAAAAGGAAATGACTTTGCATATCAGAGTTAATTGGTATCTGGGTATAATTCTCATCCTGAAAGGGAAGGTTGCCCTTGTCAAAAGTTGATACAAATACAGTCCTGAATATATGAGGAAGTGAGTATCAGATGGGTAATAAATTAAATTAATTTTCACAAAATGAGCTGCTGACAGGATTTCCATAAGTTATTATAACTTGACACTAAACCTGCTGCTTTAGCACGTATGAACCGTTTCCTTGCTGCTGAGGTGAAAATGAGTGTTGGCAGACAAAGAGACCGTTTCATTTCAAGAATACAACTGAATGCGAATTACAAAACAGCTCCTAAAGTCACCCGGAGGAGCCTTTGATAAAAGGCCTGATGAAAAGCTCTGCTCGCTGTTACTGAATTAATTAAACCACCAGGAGAGTTTTGTCCTATTACCGGCCGTTCACCCCAACTCCTCGTAGATGGGCTGCGCTGAAGCCGCGGAGGTTTCTGGGGAAAGCCGGCTTTGACTCGTTTCCATTTCATGCCGATGTTGCTTCATTTTAATTGTGCGGCAGAACTAGCTCCCGGGATCAGCGGCACCCTGGGACGTAGCCGCCTCTCGGGATGCATCACAGGCCCCCTCGCTTGTGTGACGGAAAACTTCTCCCCCTTTGAGGGTGATTTCCATCAGGTTCTCAGCCCGTTGCCAAAGGCGTACTAGCCCGTCCTCTCCCAATATGACTATCTGATCTCGGTTTGCTCCCCAGGTCGGGGAGGTCTCGAGAGGCCCTGTGTCGGGCGAGGAGACTCACCACGTTCTTCTTCCGTAGGTTCAGGGACGTTTAGGGCTGGAAGGGGCCTCGTGGGATCATCGGGTCCAGCCCCTGCTCTGGGCAGGAAAGGGTCAAACCACCCCAGCAAGATGAGGGTCCAGTCTCCTTTTGAACACCTCCAGGGTCGGTGCCCGCACCACGCCGCTGGGAGTCTATTGCAAAATCTGGTCACACGAACCATGAAAAAGTTTTTCCTTATATCCAGTATGAAGCCTTCTTCTGCCAGTTTATGCCCATTGCTCTTGGTTTTTCCTTGGGGCGCTTTGGTGAATTAGACCCTGATGCTCACCCTTGATGTATTTGTAAGATGCCACCAAATCCCCCTGAAGTCTTCTCTTTTTGAGGCTGAACAGTCCCATATCTGTCATCCTTTTCTCATCTGGCTTGCTCTTCAGGCCTCTAATCTTGCGCGTGGCTCTTCCCTGGACTCTCTCGAGCTTCTCCATGTCCTTCTTGAAGTGCGGACGCAGTGCTCAAGCTGCGGTCTCACCAGTGCCAAGTAGAGCGGGAGAACAACGTCCTGAGTTTTGCTTGAGATGCATCGGTTGACGCATGCCAGCGTGTGGCTTGTTCTGCTGGATACAGCATTGCACTGGTGGCTCATATTCATTTAATGCTCAGTTATGACCCCAGGTCCCTTTTGGAAGTGATGCTAGGTAGCATAGCACCACCGAGCCTGTAAGTTTGTCGTGGATTTTTCCTCCCCAGACGGAGCGCTATACACGTCTCCATGTTGAACAGCGTCCGGTTCTGGTCCGCCCATCTAATTAATCTGTCTAGGTCCACCTGGATCGTCAGCCTACCCTGATGCATGGCCACCTTTCCCCAAAGCTTAGTGTCACCAGCAAACTTTGCCAGTGAGCTTTTCACCCCCACATCCAGATCACTGATGTAGATGTTGAAAAGCACCAGTCCAAGTACTGAACCCATACCCTCTCCCCAAGCCCATACTCTGGTTATCACTGCTGGGCAGAGCTGTATGGAGACTGGATTCATCTTAGTTCCTTATCACTTCTAGAAAAACAAAGGAAAAAACTGTTTGAACTCAAACAAGGCTTCAGTCAAGTTTTCACATTGAAAATGTGTACAGTTTGTAAAGGGAGCATCATTCTGAATCTTTGGAAAATGTCAAGGAAAAAACCTCCACATTTTTCTGAATGTCCTTTCTTCTTTTTTTATTTATTTTTTAATCAAAAGGATAAGCTGAAGTGAAGGGGGGAAACTTCCACTCAAAATGCTTGGGCTGAATCTGCTGACCTCTTTAGGCACGCTGCGGGTCGTTGGAGGGTGATGGGGTCTACAGGTAGTGGTGTTCCTCAAACCCCTTTTGAGTTTGTCCTTCTGTGCGACTGTCCCCCTCGCGATGAATTATTCATTCTGCTCTGTGAGGGCTGCACGGTGCAGTTTTCCTTTAGCTGCTCTTGTTTACCTGAGAGACGTTGCTCTTCTGAGGACTGCTCATAATGAGATAGTTTAAGAGGTCTAGAAGTTCCCAGGCACTGGGAAGGTGGGAAAAATGATAGCTATCATTATAAGGTGAAAAGCCTGGTGAAGGTATAAATGCTGATCCCTTGCCTGTCAACTGTTTTTGTTATTAAAATGGGGCCAGCTTCTGCGGTACTTTGGAGTCAGAGCACCCTGCACCAAAGTTATGCTGTAATTCCCATTCATTTACAGGGAAAAGCAGCTCACGCAAACACACACCAGCATGTCCTCTCCTGTTTTTGTTTTGTTTTTATTTATTGCAAAGGAAAAGAAGTTTCACCAAGGTGCCACTGATTTTTAACAGCCCTAGGGAGTAAGGGTAGAAGTTGCTGGCCTACAGTGTTTTTCGGGTGATGTGTCTAATTTATGCTGGCGTGTGGTGACAGTGCAGTGTAGGGTCTTCCTGTGGTTCAAATGCATGAGTTTGAGCCCCACTTTGGGCTCACACTGGAGACTACCCCATCAACCCAGGTCTTAATAGATACCGGGTGTGTCTACATGCGAATTTACTGTGCGCATCAGTTTTTATGCCAGCGTCTACATGGGCATCACAACACAATAACACTGTGTGTGGACTGACTTGGGACTAAAATTAGTCCCAAGTCAGTCCATATACACAGGGTTACTGCGCAGTAAGGCATCTATACGTGCCTTACTGTGTAGTAAGTACCTGCACTATGCAGGTAGCAAATTTATGCCCAAGTTGGCATTAGTTGCCATGGTTACTGCGCAGTATAGGTGTACATGTGTAGACATACACCTGTATTGTGCAGTAATTTTCAGTTACTGTGCACATGTAGATGCATCCTCTGGGTCACTCAGGCCATGGCGTCAAAGGCCCCATCGCTGTGTTGGCAGCTATTGGCTATGAGAAATGGAGTGCCTCCACAGTGCTGGTCTGATGGGCTAGGAGGCTCAAGCAGATCTTCAGGTATGAATACGTCATTATCAGATGACCCACTGGGATTTTGGAAACTGGTTTGAGATAAGTTATTTAATACAGCAGACGTGAACCTGAGCTCCTATTTAAAAGGCCCTATGACAGAACTTGCTGATTGCCTAGTTGTTTATTTTGCATCTGTATTTCTGATTTTGTCACAGAAATACAGATTTTGAACTTTTTTGGAACTTTTGAACTTCAGACCTGAGTCTGTCTCATGCCGTAAGGATAAATGAGGGTAGAGTCTCAGCTCAGTCTTTCTCTCAGGAGGAGAGTAGCACTCAGACCGAAAGAAGAAAAAACAAGAAAAAGAAGAAGGGAAAAAAAAACTATGAAGTTACATGATTATATTTAGGTCAGAGTCTATTGAAGATTTTTTAAAAGTTAATATTACAACCGTATAGGGAAAAAATCCTTTTAAGAGAAAAATAAGACGGAATAGACAGTTACTTTGTCAGAATACAGACATGAACAAAGGAGCCCTGTGGGAATACGTCTCTTGGAGCATCCTACCTAGGGCCTTCCACGGGATGCTTTTAAAACAGACACGCGAACACCTCTGGAATAAGCATTCCTTGGGTTTCATTTTGCTCACTGTGGGAGAAACAAAGGGAATGAAGAAGAAATGAGGAAGGATGTTCAGGTTTGATATCTCAAGGACAAAAAAACATGAGAAGGGACACATTAAGATGAGAAACCTGCAGGAAACATAATTAAAAAATACCTGGAGAAAAATTCAAGAGGAGATAAATTCAAAGGCATTAAAGATTATCAGAAGGGGGATCAAAATGACTGGTGAGAAAAGCAGAAATTAGCCAGGCGAGGTTCTGATTGGCTTGACAATTTAAGCTCAACCCTCTCTGAGCTGCAGTGGCGTGGCCTGGCTGGGGATGAAGGAGCAGGGGTGGGAAGGGGCATGTCTGTATCCTCTGCCTGCCGATGAAATGGGGCGGGTTTTTAAAAACACTGGTTCAGTTTAGGGCCAAGTAAACCCCTGTGTCATAAACACACATGTGCACTTACCTGCTCCTCTGGTGGTAAGTGCAGGGGAGAGCAACCTGCCGGCGGGTGGAGCGGTCCCTGGGCTGCATGGGAGCAGGGGCGGGTGCTTTGCTCTGCGGCAGCCTCCCCAGGTGGTACCCACCTGCAGGCACCTGGCTCAGGCGATCCCAGGGGGCACTGCAGCCGTGGAGGGAAGCACTGGGCCCCTGTGCAGCTCAGGCAGGCTCTAGGGTGGGAAGATCAGGCTCATCATTTTTTTTTTTTCTTGCATGGAGCCTGCCTTCCCAGGCTGCTGCCAGGCTGCCTGCAGGGCTTCCTGCAGAGGCCCTGAGCTGCACGGAGCCTGGTGCTTTGCTCCATGGCTGCAGGGCAGCAGACAAGCTCTTTGGAGGAGTTTTACTTGGCTGTGCCCCATGTCATTTAAGGTGCATTACATCACCGAATTTGCTACAGTGGCTGGAATTACTGTGCAATATGCTGCTGACGCGTGCAAACACCGACACTATTAAAATAGTGCAAAAGCATTTAACCTGCTTAAAAGTGTTGTGCACGCATGCCCCTTGTTTTGTCTACACATGGCCTAAAGCAACGGAAGAGATGCACAAGCTGCTCTGTGCTTCTGTCCCTTCCTTACCCCTTTCCACAAGCCCCACAGCCTCCGTCCTCCTCGGACAGCTCATTCCCTACAAAAACATTGTGGGGTCCTTTTGAGGGGATGATGTTGATAACTGTGGATAGATTGGCCTGAATTTCCCCCAAGTGATGAGTGAGTTTAGGGGTTTGATGCTCCCAGAATTGATGTTCATCCCTGTGGAAATCCAGTGCCTTTTAAGTGGTCTCATACGGTCAGTTGAAAGCCCAATCACCCCAAATCACCCGGCTTTTTTAATGGTTTAGATGGTAACCTTTCCTTGATCCTAGATCAGGGCAGAAGATTGCATAATGCATGCTTCACTGAAGTCACTCAGCACCTGGGGGTTATAATTAGGGCAGCCCAGTAGTTGTGTAATATAGACTATGACTATGACTTCAGATGTGTTGAGACGCATGGGATCTTCCAGACATTGAAGGCAGTGGGTAGTGCTGACCCATTGGCCTAGGAGTTAGATGCAAATGTTGCCTTGATTGGTTCTGACAGCCTTGTTGAGACAACATCTGAACCACTGACTATCTTCGACAATGTAATGCCAGTGAGGTAATTGATACCTGCATCAGCCTGGGAAGAGACTATCCCGCTGCTCGTCGACTATGTTGAACTGGTCGTGCCATGGAGATTCCTGCCATAAGCATATGCATTTGTGTCTTGTTGGTTGTGTTTGTTTGTTTGAATCCATTGCATATTGTGTTATGCTAAGAATTTTGTTTCCAAACCAGATGGACCCTTTCCTCGGGAGAGGAGTGGAAAGACAGCTCCAGCTTTTCATGCTCTCTGTGATTTAGTTAGTTCTCCCTGAGGCTAGAGTTGCTGGAGCATCGTCTCACCAGCAGTCCTCAGGAATGGGGTCTCATGTGTCATGTTTTATGATGTACCCTTGAAAATTGGGGCTGAGTGGTCCATGAATTTTCAACAGTGGTTCTGGTGAGAACCGTACGGTGGGCAGGGAAGGTACTTTGGAAGTTGCAGTGTTCTTGTAACCAATGGATCCTTGTCCATGTTCATCGAAGCTCCTGTATGACTGATGAGTAAAAAGATTATAGAGGTCAGGTTGGTAACAGAGAAGGCTGAATTAATTTCTTTGACTGCATGAACGCTTCGCTCTGCCTGGCTCTAAAGCTGTGGAAACTCCAACATTGCAGGTTTTTAAGGCCTGGCTCAACAAAGCCCTGGCTGGGATGATGTAGTTGGGGCTGGCCCTGTTGGAGCAGGGGGTTGCACTAGATGTGACCGCCCGAGGTCCCTTCCAGCCTGAATTTTCTATGAGTCTGGGAGCTGACGCAAGCTCACAGAGGCGTTATTTATTTTTGCTTGTGCTCTCATTCCAGCAAATTCAATGAAAAAGTTGGAAATAGCCCTTGGTGAGTGACAGTGGTTGAATCTCCAAATCTGAATCAAATTAGGGAACCAATAAAAAGGTCCGAATCAATTCAAAGCTCTGCGAATCTTCAGAAAAGATTCAGAGAGCTTCGATGATTCGGACAGTTCCCACCCGCTGCAGCAGGGAGCTGGAGCCAGACTTGGAGCTGGTAAGTAGGGGGAGGGTAGGGGGTCTAGAGGAGGGGAGAGGGGACCATGGGAGGACCCCTGCCCACTGTCTGAACCCCCCTCCCCCATGGCTGCCCCACCCACCCCAGCTTGTGGTACTTAAAAAAAAAAAAAACTAGACTCACCGGGTGCTGCTGGGCAGGGGGTGATCCCCACTGCTCCCACTGTAGGGGTGCTCTGCTACAAGCCTCTGGACTGACTCCCATGGCTGCCCTGCCTGCCGCACCTGTGGCCCTTTAAGAAAAAAAAGGGCCGGAGCTGGGGTGGGCAGGGTAGTTGTGGGGGAGCTGGGACAGCAGGGGAGGTCGGTGGGCTTGTGGCAGAGCCCCCCCATGCAGTGTGGGGCTGTGAGGAGCAGCAGGGATCATCCCCCTGCCCGCCAGCACCCGGTGAGTCTGGGCTTTTTTTCCCCAAGTGCTGGGAGCTGGGACAGGTGAGGCAGCCATTGCCGGGCTGGGAGAGCGGGCGGGGGATGGGCCTGCCTGATTCTGCCGAATCGATTCGGGACAGTGATTCGAACCACCTAATCGCATCAGTGTCCCCTGAATCATCTGAATCGAAATCTGAAGCGAATACTAGCCGCTTCGCACAGGCCTAGTGACTGACACCCTATGAACAAGATCGGGCTCGTTAACAACACGTATTTTTTTGTCACTCCTTTTCTGTGGTGGCAGCCTTTCTAGCATGGGTCAAAGCTCACTTTCCATCAGCCCTCCTAGCAAGCTTAGCTGGCAGCCCAGGGGAAGGGGAGTGCAGAAATGAGCTGTTCCTATTGCCGGGCCTTTGTTTCACCCCACATTTTTTGGTAGTCACTTAGTGGAAGGATGGTTTAGAAAACAGGGCTCTGCCCAGCACTCGGGGGACTTTGGCTTTGTTCTTTTGCTCTGCTGCTGATCCCCTGTGTGTCCTCGGGTGAGTCATCCATGGATCGCAACCTTGACATGGTGGAGGGGTTTGTGTGCTACCAATGACCCCAAGAGTGATGCTGGCTGGGTCACCCATTGCAGCAAGGTTGAGCGTGAGGTTTCCAGATGAACAATGATCCAGAAATAAAAATAAAGGGCCTCAATGGCAGCACAGGTGCATGAAGGAGGAATCCTTCATAACAAGCTGAAGGAAGGCTGCAGCAGAAGACAAACCTCTGGCCGCCTAGGTTTCCTTGCCATCGGATTAACGTTTCCACCCATGAAGTACTGTGTGGTTGCAATGCGCAAAGGCATCCCTGTGTTAAAAGCAGACAGACATGCAGGGCATCTTCCTCCAAAAGCAAGTCCTGCAGTAACAGGTGGGTGGTGATGGAGGCAGGAGCAAGAGATTATCGGAGGCCCCTAGTCGCGGACCTTCGTGGAGGCGATGATTATCTGATGGTGTTTCTACTGGAAGGCTTGTCATCCTTGTATCATGGGACTGCCACTGCTGCCGTCTTGGTTGAGTTGCCCTTCACCTGAGCTCCTCTTCTCTAAAATATACATGAGAACAGTTTGTTTCTCCATCTTTTCTATTTTCAGTCACCCAGCTATCTCCTGGGTGTCTCTTCCTGTCTGCTTGGGCAGTGGCTGTCACAACGGGGTCGTCCTCTCCGTTGGATGCTATTTGAAAGCTCCCTATGCAGGCTGTGAGCAGGGGATCGAGTGAACTTCATCCCCAGCTCTCTGCTGCACATCGTGTCCCCATCATCCTGCAGCACGTCCTTCCTCTGAGCAGCTGCACTTCTTCCAGCTCATTAACAAACGTTTCGTTAACCAGCCCTGATTGAGTATGGCACAACCAAGATGTGCTTCCGGTCCACACCAGGCATGTGAACCCAGAGCCGTCGGCACATGCACTGTACAAGCCAAACAGAAATAGCCTCAGGCCTCCTGGATGCTTTACTAGGGAAGTAAAAGCTTTCAAGATGCATCAGAGCAGCCATTTCAGCCCAATAATAATCATTTTTCTTTGTGCTCCAGCGCAATCTGTTACCTCTGCAAAGTACTATGTTATCTTCTGATGCTTATTGTCCACCTACCCTGTTATAAAGGTTTGACACATTCAAGACATTGGAATATTAAAGAAGGGATGGTAGCAAATAAAAGCCCCTTTTAGATTCCCGGTGATATTTTTTTCCGGGATGTAATATTCTTGCTGTAATGGGGAAAGGGGTCTGTATTAGGAAGCTAAAAGCGATTACTCCTTTTTAACTGTGTGTCTGTGATGAAAGTGATAGCTATTAACTGCCGGCACATCTGAACGAGGCAGCTGGAAGGAGGGGCGCGGGGCTTTCAGGAGCTGGAGAAGTACGCAGCATGTCAAGCAGATAGTTGGTGCAAAGTCAACGAACCTTTAAGCACCAAGAGTGGATGGGAGGGAGGAAAGGCGAAATACGGAAAAGGGCGGCATGGGAGACCATCAGCATTTCCGTCTGCGTTTTTTTGAAGCGCTTTTCTTTAATCGGAGGAACACTGCGTTAATCTCTCTGCCAGCAGCAAAGTACTTTCAGTGCCTAATAAATCAAGGCAAACAACAACTGCAAGCACTTCCCCAGTGTGTACGGGTTGAAGTACGAAGAATGGGATTAAGGCTAGCTGGAGCCTGGATCCACTCAGATGTAAAGCCCTCTGTCTCCCAGGGAGAAACCAGCCCAAAATTACTACTATAGTTTTGATGATGATAGTGGCTAAAGATCCCATCTGAGAATGGCACGAGATAACCCACCCCAAAATGCTTCTACCACGTAAACAGACATGGCAGAGATGCCCGGAGGAAGGAAATGTGCCTGTCTTCTCAGCGTGCAATCTAGGAGCATGCAGAGGCATATAGAGAGCATACGTCAGGACATGTCTACCCAAGACGCTTACTGCACATTAGCCTAATAGGACTGTGCAGTAGTGTGCCACTGCACAAAACCATGCTAATAGCTGCAACCCAGGTGCACCCAAGTCTGTGCTCCCTCCTCCAGTCAGAAAGGATGGGTGGCCAGGCAGGAGTGCTGTGAGAGGGATCTGTGATATTGCCCAGATCCCTCTATTGTCTGTACAGCCAGGCCATGACAAAAATGGCTTAACTCTATACAGGTTTTTTTAATATACAATGATAAATATATACAAAATCCAAATAGAATATCATTATTTAATATATACAATACAGGATCTTCATGAAGTCCTAGTGCACTTTTAAACTTTAATAATTTAGGTTGTAGGTATGATAGAAACAATCTGTGAATGGCATTTAAAAGCAAATTTATTAAAGTTTCAGGACAGCTAAAGTACACAATGCTTCAACATAACCAACATTTCCTTCGCACAGCTGATACGGACTTCAGTTCTGCTAGCCATAGGACACAGTTTACCTTCTCATCTACAGTAGCCATTTTTCATTTGTCAAAGGTTCTGAAATAAGAATGAAGTCATTATAAGACGGGAAACTCCCTTCTTGAGAGCACAGAGGCAGAAAGGGATCTTGGAGTCATTATTGTCTCCAAGGTGAACATGATGGGCCGACAATGCGAGGTCACGGCTGGCAGGGCTAACTGCACCTAGTTGTGCATCCACAGGTGCATCTCTAGCAGGGCCAGGGAGGTGATCCCCCTCCTCTGTGCAGCACTGGTCAGGCTGCAGCTGGAGGACTGCGTCCAGGTCTGGGCGCCGCACTTCAGGAGGGATGTGGACAGCATGGAGAGGGGCCAGAGGAGGCCACTTGTATGATCCAGGGACAAGGCAGACCGTGAGAGACTGCGGGACATAAACCTGTTCAGCCTCCACAAGCAAAGGCTGAGTGGGGACCTGGTGACCGTCTATAAACTCATTAGGGGGGACCAGAAGGGTTTGGGAGAGACCTTGTTTCCCCGAGCGCCCCCCCACATAACAAGGAACAACGGCCACAAGTTGTTGGAGAGGAGGTTTAGATTAGACATCTGCAAGAACTACTTCACGGTCAGGGCGGCTAGGAGCTGGAGCCAACTTCCAAGGGAAGCGATGCTGGCTCCTACCCTGGGGGGGCTTTAAGAAGAGGCTTGATGCCTACCTGGCTAGGATCATTTGAGCCCAGTTTTTGTCCTGCCCAAGCCGGGGGTCGGACTTGAAGATCTGCAAGGTCCCTTCGACCCCACGTCTATGGTTCTATGAATTGGCAATGAATGTTATCAAACCACGAGAAGGGTACTAACAAGGTATTCAGCTGAACCGGTACCTATATATACCATATACAAGGATTAAATAACAAATGGCATTGAAATACAAAATATCGGGTGCACACACACTGTACAGTGTCACCACCCCTGAGTGTACCAACTTCCTGGTGTCACCCTGGGAGTCTTGACACCTCTTCCAAAGTGGAGGGGAAAGAAGGACCAATGCTCCCAGCCCGTCTTTGGCCTGACTGGGCACCTTCTCTCCATCTGTTAGTGCCCTCCAAGGGCTGCCTCCCCTGTGGGAATCCTTTCCTCAGTAACTGGCAGCTCCTCTGTGCGAGGTGGGGTCCATGTCACCCCAGGCGGGGGCTCCTCCTGCTGATGCAGACTCAGGCCTCTGCCTCTTGCATGGCCACCTACCCCCTCACTGCCTGTGCCCCGCTCCGGGCACCAAGGGCTCTGCATGCTGCTCACTGCTGGGGGTTCGGGCTGCCTTCTGCAGCTCTGAGGCTCAGGTTCCTGCCTGGGACCAGTTGTGCACTGAGTGTGCACGGGTGTCCCAGCTACGTGCCAGGAAAAGATGTACCTGAACCGCCTTGTGCAGCTCCCGGGGTCTGGGTCCTGCCAGACTTCACTGCCAGCTCCAGATCCCAGCTGCAGACCAGGGGGGTGGGGGGGCAGGTTATAGACCTGAGCTGCCTTGTACACCTCCCAGGGTCTCAGTCCATGAGGACCCTCCGTGCAGTGCCGTTTGCACTGAGATCCACGGCCGTGGGCCAGGGGCTGCAGACCCGAGCAGCCTCATGCCGTTCCCAGGGTCTGGGCTGCATGCACCGAGTGGTGGGAGATCCGAGCTGGCTCATGCAGGTCCCAGGGTCTCACCCTGTGTGCTGCTCCACACACTGCCAGGGCTGGATGCCATCCACTGCTCTGGGTCCAGCAAGATGCTTCTTCAAGGGGCTCTTCAGGGCAACTGGAACTGCCCTGAGTTAGTATAGCTGGGCCTCAATTTACATGGTTCTTTTTTTGCAGTTTCACTTATGTTCAGTCAAGTAATTGTAACCCTTTAATTTTGTACATGGCATGGATTTACTTTTACATGGTGCAGCAGTTGCCAAGATACTTAGATGCATCTAGAATCAGCTGGTCACTTCCCGCCCCACCTCCATCATGCTGCTTTCAGTGTAGCTGGTAAGTGTGTTGTGCTGGAAGGGGATGGGGGAGGGAAGAGGCTTGCGGGGGGCGGAAGATAAATGCCCCCTGTGGTGAGGGAGGGAGTGGGGCAGGGGCTGGGGCTGGGGCAGGTGCTACTCAGCTGAGGCAGGGCGGGTACAGGACAGAGCCATGGCTCATCTGGGGAAAGGGGGAGGGGGGCAGCTCCCACTGCTGCATGCAGCCTGGGGTGGGGCATGTGCCCTACATATCTGCGTGGGGTAGGGTGGGCTGCAGCTGCAGGCTGGAGCTGGGACTGCATGGGGCTCTTCTTGGCAGGGGCTGAGCTGGGCTTGGCTTGAGGTGGGTACCAGTGGTACTGGAAAGAGGCTACGGGGGGGGGCTACAGAAAAATTTGGGGTGGCTGCAGCCTCCCCCTGTAGCCCCCATCCAGCACTGCCACCACCAAGAAAAGTCTAGTGCAGCCTCAAATCCAGCTAGCAGCCTGCTTGCCCTGTCCCACGCATGTTCAGGGGCAGCCCCCACCCCTGTGCCCTTCCAGGGTGTGCTCAGCAGTGGGAGCCACCCCCCACATGTTCCCCAGATGATCCATGGCTCTGTCCCATGCCCACCCTGCCCTGGCAGGGCAGCCCCTGCCCCACTCCCTCACAGCAGGGTGTGTTGATCTGTGCCCCCCACACCTCTTCCCTCTCCCCTCCCTTCCATCACACCAGACTTATCAGCTGCATGCAGCTCTCCAAGCTGCTGGGCTGTGCTCTTTGCTGCCTGCGTGCTGTGCTGTGGTTGTGCGCATGCACGGGCATTTATCAGCCAAATTATCGGCTGCATCTGGAACCTAAACCCTTATTTCTCATAGACCCTTGGTATCTTTTTATGTGCTTTCTATTTGCACCATGTTTTTTTCAAGAATGTAACCACCATGTAAATCAAGGCCTGACTGTACTAAACTAAATGCTCAGGATCTAAGGCACATTCATGAATGTGTACACAGGGAGTTTGGGGGCCAGGTCTTACCGAGAGCTCACATAACGCGGTGCCCAATGAAGTACAGTGCAGTCTGTTCATTAACTTGAGCAGTCTGGTTCAGGCCAAATGACCGGTCCTGATGGACCATAAGGCGGGAGGGGGCATTAACCTGCAGGAAGCGCTTAGAGGAGACAGTGCAGGGCTGCGGGCAGCAGCTTCTCCACGTGGCGTCTGTAACGCGGGTTGGAAGTAGTGCTGTTTTGTGCTCTGTGCAGCTGGCAGTCCCTGAGGGCTGGGGTCTTTGTGCTCAAGGATGTTGCATGGATGTTGCCCGGCTGACAGGCACGTAGAGCCGAGGCAGGTAAATGAGATCGCAGCATCTCCCCGTCACACTTTCAACTAAAAAGGAGGCCAGAGCCTGTGTCAGGGAGGAAAACACCAGCCCTTGTACACTATAGACTGAGCAGATCTGGTGTGAATGGGATTTGTCAACCAACACAGGTGGCATTGGCCTTTAGGGTGACATGTTGTGAGGCTCCTGGATCCCTCTGTGTGGATGGAGAGTTGGCCCAAAGTCAAGTAGGCAGGTGGGAAAGTCGCCGTCCCCTTCCCCGCTTTGTTTCTGTGATGTGATGTGATGTGGCTGCTTGGTCCAGCAGGAGCACTTCAGGAGCTGGGCTGGGCTTCTTCTCTGCACCCACACAAAGAGACAATTCAGGGGTAAGCCCTGGCTCGGGTCCCACAGGTCACCTTGCAGCAGCTCCAGCTGCAGGCTGCGTTACTGTCTTCCCCACTGGGTCAGGGCTGTACCTGTTGTTCGGGTTTATGATGCTCTGTCTGCCCGAGAGGTGCTCACAGTCACCGTGGCTCGCCAAGCAAGCAGGGGAAAGGCTGGGTGAGCGAATGTCTTCCCGCCGGGACCGGCTTGTTATTGCTCTGGCAGGGGGTTGCTGCAGCACTCGACAGCCCTGCCGAAGGGCAAGCACAGCTGCTAGCACGCAGCGAGCGACAGCGGATTTAGGACCCCGTTGCTGGACAGATCCTGAGGACAGGAGGAATACACAGCCACTGCCCGGCCTCGTGCCTTTGCACAGGAAGTTTATTTTAAAATGATTTCCCAGGGAGATTGTTCCATGCACGCCTTGACCTGGGTTTTTTGAAGGAAGAGATGTGGAGGCCTGCTCCCAGCATGTGCCGTGCTCACATCCTCCTCGGCTTGCGGTAATGGTGCCTCCAGCGAAGCAGCCTGGACCGCCGGCTGCTGTGCTTTGGACCGTGCCTGTTGAATGCCGTGGCAGTTGTTTAGCTCTGGTCATGCTTGTTGTTAGGAGCCCTGCAGGTACAAACCGGTGAATCACAGAGGAGGCAGCAGGTCCCATCTCCCTGCAAGCAGTAACTCCCTTGCACGTGCAGTTGGAGCCATTGAGCCGACTGGAAGGTGCGAGCGCACGCGCTTGCACACTCACAAAGGGGCTTTCGGAGCTTTGGCTTTGAGCGCGTTAGAGATGAACTCTCTTCCCCTTGTTGTCTGCACTGGTAAATGCAAAGGAAATCCCTGCCCGAAAGAAGCCCAGCACTGCTCCTGGCAGACTGCCTTCACCCCTCGCAGCAGCGCCTGCACAGCCCACTCTGCTCTCCCGCTGCATCTCTAGAGAGGCCTTAAGGATAGACCCTAACCCCAACCCCAACCGTTCCCTCAGGCTTCTGGGGAAAGAAAAGCAGGTCTGTGCACGCTCATCTCCCACGAGACGAAAGATGCCTTTGTGGCTCAGGGACCAGTGCTGTCTCAGACTCCACACGACACCAAGCAAGTAGCGTATCTGGCCTGAGTCTCACTTTGCCTGTAATGCCTCACACAATTGCATTCTCCTCTCCAGTCGTTAGTACAGATGCCGATCCCCGCCTCTCTGGCTGTAGGAACACAACCGTCGGCCTCCCGAACAGATGCTTCGCACGAGGGGAGCAGTGCATAGGTAGGAAAATGGCGGATAAGCAAGCAGCAGTTAAAGATCCCAGGCCTTAAAAAAATCCTGAGATGACCCTCCCTGCCATGATGTTGTTTTAAAAAAAATAATACTTTTGATTTGCCTTCTGTTTTATGAACACCTGGGGTTTACTTCAGGCACAATTTCAAGGTACTCGTTGCAACCATGGTGACTAGAACGGAGAGTTGATCAAAAAACTTCTGCTGGAACAGCTTCCCTCCAAAAATAGTGTCATTTAAATGGAAAGGTTTTGCAAACCTTTGAGATTGCCTTTGAGATTTTTTTTCAGTAGGGAAATGTTGGAAAGTTTCATTTCCACTTGGGCAAAATTTTTTGTTTCTGCTGTATCATTGGAAACAGGATTTTCTGTCAATTATATTTACATTATGCATGCAATGCATGTAACACATAATGTGATATGACATGTAAGATGATGTGACATGATACTTTCTCATTAGGAGGGTGGTGAAGCACTGGGAGAGGTCACCCAGAGAGGTGGTGCAGTCTCCATCCTTGGAGGTGTTTAAGACCCGGGCAGACAACGCCGTGGCTGGGATGATGTAGCTGGGGCTGGTCCTGCTTGGAGCAGGGGTTGGACTAGATGTGGTCTCCTGAGGGCATTTTTCAGATTTTTCTCTCACAGGAAGTTGCACCGTACTGGCTTTTCATCTGATTTGGATTGATTTTTTTTCCTCCAGATTTCAGAATTCCCACGGAATGGAAATTTCAGTTCTCAGCCAGTTCTGCTGGAAACTTACTTTTCAAAGAAAGCTGAGATTATCATGTTAGCAATTGTCTCCAGGAGCTGGGAGTTTCTGTAAAGTACCGAGTATCCTGAGAATTGCCAGCATGGAGCGGGTGTTGTAGTGATTCTTCTGCCTTGCATTAAATTGATATAAAAAAGAATCACTTTAAAAAAGCACAGCATGTGAATGCACACTGTGTCCTAGCACAATGTGAGAGATTTCAACTTGCCAGCTGTAATTAGGCCTGGATGGAAAAGGTTAGGGAAAAAAAAAGAGTTCCTCTTGAGAAGATGGAGCGCAGCATCATATCAACGCTGAAATGCCTTAGGTCTGAAGAAGCAGCGCAGAATTACCAGTATCCTGGGAGGCTGACAGCTGATCCGTAGTAACTGAAGTGTAAATACTACGGAGGAATCTGACAGAATTCCTGCAGCTGGCTAGACTTGGACATGCGGGATCCTATCCAGATTTAAGCATCCCAAAATTTGCTCCTCTCAGCTGTCGATCATATTGAAGCCATGCATCTCCCCCCAGAGCAACTGTGCTGGAAGTTGAGAAGGATTTGGTTGTACCAAGTTTTCTTGTGGCTTTGGCCACCTCTTCACCAGCACCTGCCACCTGGGAGAGGTGAAAGAAGTCTGCCTGGTTTGCATGAAGGCATCTTTTGTTGGGGTCATTTCAGTATGTATAATTGAATAACTTCCACGTTTTCTTCAGCTGCTTGGTAGTTGAGTGATAAGAGACAAGGCCGAGGCTCATGTTTTATTGTTTTCACATCCCGTTTCGTCAGTCTTTGACTGAAGGCGTGTGTATGCATGCTCGCTCCTGTCAGCTGTTGGGCAGGTCCGGGTCGATGCAGTAGTCTGGGGAGCGTCTCGCCTGCTGTGGATTTAGCTCTCTTACGCTAGCCAGGCCGAGTGGAGGAAATTAATCATTACCAGCCCCCAAAGCAGTGCATGTGCCAGCTGTGCGGGACGTGCAGTGGTGATGGAAGTGCTGGCATGGCACGGATGTCCACTCCTAGGAGCTGGTTGTGAACATTTGCACAGTGAAATGCACCCCTGGGAAGAGAGCCAGCACATGAGCTCTGCACCGGCAGCATCACCGGGGTGGGCACTCGGGGCGCCATCCCTGGGCGCTGATTTCCAGAGTCCGCAGCTTTCCGGGGAACAGAAACCGCTCGTTCCACCTCTGCTGTGTGCCGCCTTGACACCACAGCCCCGGCGCCTGGACAGGCTTGTTGACATCCCGGGCTGTTAGCGGGCAGGCGCTGCCGTGGAGTTCGGTCCAGGGCGAACGCTGCGGCCGGCGGGCACTTCCCATGGGGTCCGACCCTGCTTTGCAGCACCATGCAAGCAGCGCGTGTTGCTGCTTGATTCAGCAGCTGTCATCTCTCCGTGGCCTTTCAGCCCGTCGTTTGGGGCTCCCGGTTCTGTGCTTCAAAGCCCGGTGATGTGCATGCATGATGTTTCTGTTGCTAAATAATTTATTCACTGAAAAATGCAAAGAGAGGGGAAGGAAAGCCACGACAGGGGAGGGAAATGAGGCATACGGCCTCTCCAGCCGGCTTCAGCATCTCGAGCTGAAGACGAGCCCCCGCCCCAGGGAGCTTTGCCTTCCTGAACCCCAGGACCCCTGAGGCAGGGGGAGCTGGGGCAGGGACCGGGCTGTTCTTGTGCTTCATCCTATAGGAAAAATGCTGTGGCTTCCCCCTTCTGAAGTATTAAACTGATAACCAGGACGTAATGATGAGCGCTGTTGAGAAGGACACCTTCTTTATCGAAGCAAATATTATTGATATTTTTAAGCATTTAAAATAAAAATAAGCAAAATAAGCAAGTAAATATTCTTTACTCTAAGAAATGTTTTGCAGACAGCTCTTTACAACAGCTGGAGCTCAGGTCGGTCTGTCCCAGCGATCCCAGCCCCTGCTGTATAACAAAGCAAATGTCCAGATGTTCTCTTAAAGAGACAGTGCACTATTCCTACACAGCAAACACCTGCTTTTGGTGGGACTGTGGGAGAGCTGTCCGAGAGACAGCATACTATTCCCACATCTCCCCTTTTTAAACATCTAGCTTTCTAACTGTAGCACAACTTTAATACCATATATTTTTAAAGAAATTGCATTATAGCACTAACATTAACAGTAAGTCTTTGTGGTGCTCGGCGTAGTCTGTTTGATCTGCGTGGTGCTCCTCAGTGACCAAAGCGGGGTCTGTTCTCCTCTGAGCAACTTTCCTGAGCCTGCTTCTGCGTAGTCTCCACTTGTTTTCTCCTCCTATCCTCCTCCCCTTGTGCAGGAGTGTGTTGGAAATGTCTCCTCTTATGTCAAAAAACCTGTCCATCTGGAGTCAATATGTCGTAAGATCAGAGAGCACCCTTATGAATAACCCATGCTTTCTGGTCCCAGCTGTCACCAGTATAAATAAATATGACCTGCATCATTGGGCTTCAGGGCCTGCAATGCCCATGACCCTTTGTCATAGCATAGTTTTTGTTTAGCTACGGCCTGGTGCTTATACCTGTGCAAATCAGTGTCAGGTAACCTAGTTCTCTGTTTCTGTTAAATAAAATCTCAGCAGGGGACAGGCCATGTGCTAGAGGAGCTGACCTGTTATGGATCAGCACCTGAATCATTGGCTTTCTTTAATAATCGCTGTATTATTTTAACACCATTTTCCACAAGCCCGTTAGGCGGTGGGTATCTCAGGCTCAATGCAACGTGCTGAAAACCATAGTACTGTGCACATTTTTTTAAATTTGTGCCCCCAAAACTGGGGGCCATTGTTAGACATACCCCTATGTGGAATTCCATGTCTGGAAAAGATTGATTTCAGATGCAGTATAATCTGCTGTGCAGTCCTATCGGTCAATAAAGCAACTTCAGGACAGTGAGAAAAATAATCTAAAACCAAGAGATAATCTTTGCTAGCTAGTGCAAACAAATCGATTCCCACTTTGCACCATGCCTCTTGAATATCATTGTCTATCCACGCTGGTTCCTTCTTAGTCTTAGGCTGGTATTTTTGGCATATGTCACAGATATGTACCAGGTATCCAAGTTGTAGCCATATTGGTCCAGAGGCAAAAGGAATCAGAACTCATGGCGGAGGTGATCACTTTTATTAGACCAGCTAGATTTTTGCAAAAAAAAAAAAAATTCTTTAGGTACAGCATTTTCAATCTGACTACTCATGAGTGGCTAATATAACACCTCCCTGGCCCTCCTTTTGCATTTTTTCAATGCCCAGATGACCCCCATGTATTTGTTTAATCATGTCTGCTTGTAGTGCTTTAGGTAGTACTGTCCTGTGACCCTTGAACGAAACACCATCGATCACTGAGAGAGCTCTGCTCTAAACTAAAAATATGGACTCGGTATATAATGGCCAGGCCATCCAGTGGTGATGGCTTTGATGACCTTCTGCAGTAGCCACACCTCACCTGATACTAGGTAATATGTTTTTATCCCATTTCCATGCACAATGTCAGATTCCTTTCCAGCAACAGTGTTGTCAGCCACCCTAGACAAAGTATTTGCAATCACTAGGTCTTTGCCTGTCTTATATTCTGATTTCAAATTATATTATTACAACTGGACAAAAAAGTCTCTGTAGTCTGGGAGGTATATTAGCTAGCCTCTTTCTTGCAATGGTGACCAGAGGTTTGCGGTCCATTTCTGCCACAAAAAAACATGACTTTTTTTTGCACTCATGCACCAGAACCAAAGCCTCCGTTTCTATCTGTGTTTCTGTGAGGGCTTGGGATGCATATACTGCTGGACTGCAGTGGTCACCACACCTTTGCAATAGGGTTGCCCCAATGCCCTCTTTTGAGGCATCTCTGGACAATTTAGTTTCTCTTTTGCTGTCAAAACACCTGAGGACTGGAGCTGTTTCAATATTTTTTTTAACTTTGCAAATTCTTTGTCCGTGTTGGCATCCAGTGTCCACTGAGCAGCGCACTCAGTTTGCTGGTGTGCTCTGTGAGGTTTTCTATATCCCTACCAACAGGGTGACCATACCCAGGAGCCTTCCTTATCTTGTGGGGGTGGCATGTTTGATATTGGCCATATTCTCTCAGGATCTAGTTGCACCCCATTTCCTGATATTTGCTCTCCCAAGTAGGGATTTCTTTTACTCTAAATTACATTTTTGCTTATTAAGTTTCAGTCCTGCTACTCTCACCCTGTTGAGGGCTTTCTGTAGGCTCAAATCACATTCCTCTTTGGTTTTTCCCCATACAAAGATGTCATCAATGTACACCTTGACACCAGCTACTGCATCAAAGATCTGCTGCACTTTCCTGTGAAAGATTTTGGGTACTGATTTGAGGCCAAACGGGAGCCTGCAGAAGCAGTATTCCCAAATGGTGTATTAAAAGTGCATAGCATCAAGCTTTTTTCATCTAAAGGAACCTGCCAAAATCTTGAGGATGTGTCCAGAATTGAAAAATATTTAGCACCAGCCATTTCGCTAGATATATCCTCTCTCATAGGTGATGGAAAGTGCCCTCTTCTTACATATTCATTAAGATCTTTCGGATCTAAGCATAATCTTAGTGTCCCATTTTCTTTTCTACAGTTATTGCCAATGCTCTTTTCTACACTTACTAACAAACGTACCCGTTCAGTGGGTTTTTCTACTTTGTCAATTATTTTCAATTACACCAATTAGTTCAGCTCTTCCTTTAGTCTCCTTTTGATGGCTATGGGAACTTTTCTTGTGGCATGCACGACCGGATAATTGGGTTCTGCCAACTCCATTTTATATTCAGTTTCCAGTTTACCAATGCCCTCAAAAGCACCAAAATATTGATCTGCTACAAGTGTGTCCTTATCATATATACAACCCAAATCCCAGCGAGTTTTTAGCTTCAGTATTGGCATAGTATTTCCTATGCCTATTACAAAAGCTATCAGTTCAATCTGATCCTTAACTTCTACCTCTAGTTCACGTACTCCTTGGTAGGAATCATCTTCCCATTGTAAGCTCTTAGTTTCACATTTTAACCAGTGATCCAGTCTGGTTTTTGTTTTAACTTAACCAGCTTAACTTTAACTTTATTTTAAGAGTTAACACTTAGTTATGGAAGCACATTGACACGAGCACCTGTGTCCATGTTGCATTAATGACCCTTCCATTATCTGGCGCCTTCTGTGTATTTGCTGCTCCTAGTTGCAGACTGCAAAATGGTTATATTGCTTGTCTGCATCACGCTGTTCTCCTAGTGCAGAGCATTGCCTGTTTGGGTGCTTGAGTCCACATTTCTTGCAGTTTGGTGCTCTCCCACCTGCAACCTCGTTCCTTGGGCTATCTGTGACTCTTCCAGCTCTCCTTACTTGCTTTTTGTTTTCTCCTTGCTTGCTGTTTACTTGATCTACGGTAGTGGTTTCTGATTTTCCTGTCATTATTTGTAGACTTTGGAGAGTAACTTCTGCTGCCTGGCACACACACACGGCTCTGTCTGAGTCGAATTCATATTCTCCAAGAGTCTTTTCTGTAGGTTCAAATCTGCTATTCCTATTACAGTCTGATCCCATATAATAGACTCAGTTAGCTGCCCGAAGCTGCAGCCCTGGCTCATCATCTTCAGGTCTGTTAGGAATTCCTCGAAGGATTCACCCTCTTTTTTGCATTCTTGTATGAAACTTGTCTCTCTCAAAAGTCTCACTTGTTTCTGATATGCAATATTCTGCAAACTTCCGTAATACAGTCACATAGCTGTTTTTCTCATCCTAGTTTAGCAGCATGCTATTAAAGACATCAACAGCCTCCGGTCTGGCTATACTCAGGAATATGGCTATTTTCTGCTCATCTCCCATTACTTCATACCCTGTTGCTTGCATGCATGTATACGTCCAAACTTTGTTTAAACTTTTTTTCATGATTCAGCAACTTTACCTTAGAGTTTCAGCTCCTTGAAGGGTTTTCAGATACTTTCATCTCTTTGGCAGTTTCTTATCGTCCCCTTCACTCCCTTTGTACCGCACTCCTGGTACGGTGTAATGATGAATGCTGTTAAGCAGCACACCTTCTTTATA
The DNA here is from genome assembly GCF_052110815.1 of Crocodylus siamensis. Lineage (NCBI taxonomy): Eukaryota > Metazoa > Chordata > Crocodylia > Crocodylidae > Crocodylus > Crocodylus siamensis. The sequence goes on from NC_143396.1 coordinate 294,960,666, forward strand.
AAAGCAAATAGTGTTTCTTATTTTTACAAATGTTTTGCAAACACCTCTTTACAACTGCTGCAGCTCAGGCCTGTCCCAGCAATCCCAGCCGTCTGTATAACAAAAACACATGGGTCCAGATGTTCTCTTAAAGAGACAGCGCACCATTCCTACACAGGAAGCACCTGCTTTTGGTGGGGCTGTGGGAGAGCGCGGACTTTGGTGGGGGTCTGAGGAGCTGAGACTTGACTCTAGGGCCAGGACCTGGTTGTAGACCTCAGATCTCAGGAGAGATGGCAAGGCGGCAGCCCCTTGACAGGGGGTGCTGGGAGATCCCAAGAAAGGGACAACACCTGGATTCTGTTTAGACTTCTTGAGCTTAAAACTTTAGGCTGTAGCCCTTGCCAGTGCATGGTCTGATGCTGACCGGAGTGCGGCCAACATCTTGGTCCTCAGTGCCTGGCTTGTTTGTGCAGAGCACTGGCAGGAGCTGCAACGCTGGCCTCCTGGGCTCTGCCAGAAACGTGCAATTTGGCTGAAGCAGAAAGAGAATCCGGTCCCTTATCTCCAATGAGCGCCCGTGTCCTTGGCTGCAGTGCGGGAGAAGGTGCTGCCGTCTGCAGTCCGCTTCCCCAAAACGAGTGCCAGGAGCTCAAACCCAGGTCTTCAGGGCTCAAAGGCAAAGGCTTGGGCTGCAGCACCACCAAGCAGCTGGCTGGGTGCTGGGTGCTGGGTCCAGCCGAGCCTGGGCTGGCTTGGGAGGTGCTAATGGGAGCAGGTGTCACAGGGGAACCAGTGGAAGTCACAGGTCCTTGATGGGTGGACTGGAAAAACCCTCCTGCCTTGTCCTGGGACAATATCCTGCTAATAGTTGTAGCACCTTTGTCATAAACTCTCCTGTCTCACCTCTGCCCTGGACCCTCCTGTCTTGCTCCAACCTTTGACCCTTGTTCATGCCTCGGACCCCGATACTTCCTTCCTGCTTCCCCTATTGTGTCTTCTGAACTCTCCAGGTCCAGACTTCTGGCCTTGACCATGGACCTGTCTTGGCCCTGGCATGATACCTTAGGACTCGTGCCCCATATGGTGACCCTCTGCTTTGCCTTTTAGACTTGTGGTATGGTTGACCTTCAGCCCTGATCCCCCGTGACCGGGTTGTGACAGTCAGAGGTGGGGGAGACTACGAGGAGTTTGGGGTTTGTGAAATACTTTCTCTTAACTCACTTAACCCATTGTTTTTAAAGGAAAAGTTAACAACAACTAAATGCATTAGACACTCAATTGACCAATTATAAACATTTGGGTTTCAAAACAATTCCCTTTCTATGGCTACCCAGGGGATTAAGTAATAATTAGAAAACAAACACAGAAACCAAGGATGTGTTTTGCCAGAGTCCAACAGAACTCAACCCCCAAAATACTATGTTCAGCTCCACATAGAAAAGCCCTGGCTTATGCATGGGTTTTAAATTTGACAAAACAGACGTTCCCATTCCTTACTTGGATACTCTAAAATGACTAATATTGGAGGCCCACCGTCAGCATGGACTTGTGCACTAAGAAGGATATGGGAATGGCTCTTGTGAAACACTGTGCTATGGAAAGTTCACTGGCAGGACATAGATGCTATTTCTGTTCAGTGGTGAACAACGATCCCTACCTGTAGACATCTTTATCCTCCATCCGAGTCATGCCAGGTGAGGTGCGGAGCTGCCTGGCCTCGTTGGACCCATAGTTCATCTCGGGGTCCTGTGAGTAAGAGCAGCTGGTGAGAGCTGCCTTGGAGGAGCAGTCTGATCATGGGATATCTGTGTCTTCTCCTCCTCCTGCTAAGCCCCAAATACCAGAAGTGGGTTTATGCCCTGGTGCAAGAGGCTGTGACTCCAGTTCCAACTCTGGGTTTCTTTAATTAGTTTACTTCTAATAGCCTAGTGCCGAATGCTCTTGCTCTCCAGTCTCCTCAGCAATCCCTGGTATTGGAGGGCAGAAATGTCCCTCTCAGATGTCTTTAGGAAACCACAGCAGCTTGAAAAAGGAGGTGGATTTTGGTGCACGGTCCGCCCCGATAACAGCAGGGATGGCACGGAGCTGGTAGGCTGGCAGTCACCGGGGATTGCATCCTGGGCGGAGCTGACCTGTGCTCTTCTGAAACTCGGGGTGACACATGGGCACAGGTCCGAAAATCTCCCGGGGCCCTTCAACTTCACAGAGTCTTTGGAGTTTGGGATGTGAATTTTAGGATCCGTTTAAGAGCAGAGCGGACTGGTGTCTGGTTAGCCAACACTTCCTGCTCTCTTCTCCTCAAGGAAGAGTAAGCTGCCCGGCCTGTGACGACTGCATTCTTGGCACAACACCTGAGCCAAAGGGTTAACCGCTCTGAATGTGCTGCAATTTTTTGCCCCCTTGAAATCAAGAATGTACCTTGAAATGGCTGATTTTCTACAGAAGCATGGCAAATGAACAGCATGCAGTATGATAATAGTGTGATGCTATCCTCTCATGCATCCTGTTCTTGGCAAATGTTCCCTGAACTGGAAGAAAATATGAATTGCATATCTGCAAGTGATACAGAAATTTGCAGAAGAGCAAGTAATGATGGTCAGTTATACAGACCTACCTGCATCACTAGATGTGATGGGAACATCTGAACAATATGTATTTTTTTTTTAATACAGCCAAATGCAAGGGCAGACAACTAGGAACAAGTGCTGCAGCTCGTATTGATGAGAAGGGGCACTGTATACCAGAACAGAGTGATGCTGGAAATGAATTAGGGGTCTCAGTGTGTGGCTGGCTGAATGCAAGCCCGCACTGCAATGCTGCAGCTAAGGGGATGGTGTTGATCTTTGGGTGGGTATTAGGAAGGCGTCAAGTGGGAGATGCTATAGCTCCTCTAGCCAGCATCGCTTACCATCCTCAGCGTCCGCAGATCTCTGTGCCTGGGCAAAGCTCCCAGGCCATTTTTCCTCTAGTTGCAGGACCTGGGTCCATGATATCGCTGAACCTACCCAGGTTCACATAGAGCACTGTCAGACTGGTGCCCTCTTTTTGGTATTGCACATTGACTGGCAGCTGTTCCTAGTGAGAGCCCTAATGCACCACTTCTACAGTAGAAATTGTGTCTTCGTTTTAAATAAGTAAGGGTGGGAGGACACTGGCATTGCTCTGCAGGATCAGTGCAGCGCACACGAGACGTTCCAATTTGTGAAAAAGCAGGCATGCTGGTGAATTATTTTGCATGTGCATATTTTGCATTAAAGCCAATAGATCGGTCTAAATGCTTTACAGTGTACGCAGGCAGCTCTGTTAAAAGGCTGATTACTGAAGGCTCACTTTCTGCTAGTCAGATGAAAGTGTACTGGCTATTGAAGAGTGAACTCTTAATTTTCTATGTAATATTGTCATTAAACTACTGGAAAATTAAAATGGGATTCCCTCCAGATTTTAGGGGATATGTCAGTATAGAAATACTGCAGTAAATAAAGTCTGCATCTGTTTAGCTAATATCAGCATGTTGGTCAGACAGAGACACACTACTCGATAGCGGCAGAGGGCCTATTTTCCTGCAACAGCCTGGACCATGAGTGCACATAAAAAGGCAACCGCAGGCTTTGTCCATTCTCGATCCCATTGCCCATCTAGGAAAATGTTTTAAGAAAAATCCACCAGCAGCTGAACCTAGGAAAAATGGCAGACTTTACATCTGCTCTGTCCCCCCTTAAGCAACACCCTGCGCTGCTCCCCCTCTGAGCTTGCTGCTGCGGCTGTGGGAAGGGGAGGGAGGGTCTTCATCCCAGATGTTAGGGGAAGAAGCAAAGGTGTGGAGAGATGCATTTGTGCGCTGGTCTAGCCCCCTGCACAGGGCAGGAAGGACCCAAGGAAAGAAGTGCAAAGTGAAGAAAGAGGTGTAGTTTCTCATGCTCTAACAGTGCGAGGAGGAGGGGAGAAATAGAGCATGGGCCCATCTTGCACCTCAAGCCAGCCCCATACGAGGGGCAGAGCATGGGGGCACGGGCATCCCTTGCACCATCCCTTCAGCAAAGCCGGAGTTTGGGCACATACCCACCCAGGTGGTGAGTTCAGCGCTCCTGAGATCAGATGAGCGGTGCTGGTGCAAGGAAACGCTCGTGCGGTGGGTTATTGATTGTCTAGGCTGCTCATTTGTCACCTGTCTAGGGCTTCATGTTTATCTAAAAGAAAGCGGAGGGGAAACAACCCTGTGCTGCAGTTTTGGGGTGTGCGTGAGACGGATTCTGCAAGCACGCTCCTCGGGACAGCTTGCCTCTTTGTTTCTGGGGGAAGCGCACCTTCCGCCCGCGGGCACTTGAAAACCGTCACATCACAGGGAAGGAATTCATTTATTTTTATCTTAGTCAAGCACATTGGCGGCGTAGCTTTGGAGAGGTATCGCCGAACTTCAGCTGGACGTGGCAAGTGCACGAGAGCTAAAGAGCAAATTCATCCGTGCGATTACTCATGCCAGCAGTGCTGTTGACATGAAAGGAGCCCGAGGTAGGCCGGGCTGCGGCAGCTAAGCTGGAGAAAAATGTTCAATGTTAAGAAGCTCAGGAAGTTTGGCAAGGGATTAAGGAAAATGTTATCTCAGGCCCACATAAAGTCTCGATTTTATTTTTTTTTTGGAGCGGTGCTGAATGCAAGACGCCCCCGAGCAGTCATCGGCTGGCACGCGGCCCCCGGCGGGCATCGTGCCCTGCCGTGTAGCCAGGTTACCGCAGCCCGCCCCTGCGACCGCTCAGGCACTCTGCCTCGCGGCCAGGCTACAGCGGTGACCCCATTTCGGTGTCGCTTTTTGGTGTGGACCGAGCTTGGAGCCAGTGTACTTGGCCCTTGGCATGTCCGCCCGAGCCCTGGGCGAGCCCAAGTATTTTGTGCCCCGTAAAGCTTTTGCCAGGAGGCAGGAAGGGATGCGATCAGTGGGATCTGGCGGTACGGCTATGGGACTGGTGACCGCTGCGTCCAGGGTTGGCGGAAATCCCAAATCACAGCCAGGACCCGTCATCCAGAGGGGAAGGATGGGGTAGTGCTTCAGCCATGGACTGAGAGGCACAAATTCAACCCCCACAGATTTTCTGTCTGTGTTTGGGCAAGTCACTTCATCCTCCCAGTGCCTCAGTTTCCCCAAGAGGAAGAAGACTGATAATAATCCCGTCATCTGTACCCAGAGTTTTTTTGCTGCAAGGGGTGGCTTCAGGGCCAGAGCGCTGTCTGCCCAGCTCTCCTGTAAGCCAAGTTCCCGATAGACTTCAGATCCCTCCCTGTTGATATTCTTGTCCTTATTCCTGCCCCACTGAAGCTCTCTTGGGGCATATTAAAGAGACCTGTTTTTTTTTTTAAAGAGAAACTTCTGCCCTTGATTTCCACCTCCCTGCCCAAATATGCAGGCAGCTTCTAGACACACGTGCCATGATCATCCTTCTCCTGCTGCGTGCCTGGCAGGGAGCTCGGGGTGCCCAGCCAGAGAGGACTGAATGCAGGGCCTTGCAGAGGGCATTGATATCCAGGAACCGGCCTTGCCATGTCGAGTGGGGGTGCGGGATGGGTTATGGACCAGTACCGACTGGGTGCTGGAAGGAGCTGGATGCTCAGGTGAGGGCAGAGGCAGATACAGCTGCTGAGCCCCCCCGTTACTGCTTGCACCAGAGCATCCAGGTCCCCCCTTGAAGATGCAGCCTTCCTCGAGGAGCATGCATGAGCGAGCTGGCCGGCGAGTGATGGGGCACGTGGCTGTGATCAGCCCCTGCTCTCAAAGGCTTCCTGCAGGCTTTTCAGCAGCCCTGGCAATGGGCCGTTGTCGAAGATTGTGAGAGAGCCCGCTCCCTGCAAGACGGAGGCACCCAGGGCACTGGTTTCTTCAGGAACAGGGGCTGTAGCAAACGCCCTCCCTCTCTGGTACCAGCTCAGCTTTCTGAAGACATTAGCAGCAGCATTTTGGCTGATTTAGCCTCGGTGTGACAGAGCGTCCAATGCTCTCGGCGGCCCCCAGCGCAGCGTCCCTCTGGGCTGGGGCTCAAGCAGCGTGGCCGCTCCATTCAGAACGGGTGGAAGTGGAGGCGAATAATGATTCATCCCCCTTGGCGAATGCAAGTGGAGACAGTAGAAACCTAAACAAGTGAGCTGTGGTTCATCAGTGTCTGGAGCTAATTGGAGAAGGGGTCAGATAAGAGGGTAACTTTTGAACGTGCAAGTGTGCAATTACTTTGCTGTCATGACTTCCGATGGCATCATCAGCATGCCACAATGGAATTACCTCCCTATTAACGTAAGCTCTTTCAGGGGCGTGCAATGATTTATTTTATTTATTTTAATTTTTGAGGGGTGGGGGAGATGACTTGAGATCTACAGATGTCACTGCAGCTTTCCGGCTATCGGCCCCCCTTGACATATGCCAGTTGCCACGGGAGTGCTTAAGGCCTTCCTTCCAGAAGCAGAGGTATTTGTGATTCCAGCTACGTTCCTTATTTTGCCTGTAGGGCACATTGCTGGGATCGATACACAGGAAAATGGCCCGTTTAGGTGCACCCAGTCTATCTGTGGAAGACAGCAGATGCAGGACAGGATAGGAAGGAAAGGTGGAGGAGTAGCACTCTACATCAAGGAGGAATATACTTCCTCGTTAATTAGCATGGGGGTAGAGGGGGGGCACTCTGAGGTGCTCTGGGTTAGAGTAAAAGGCAGTCCAGGGGAGAGAGACTTAACGGTGGGAGTCTACTATAGACCTCCCAACCAGGGAGAAGAGCTCGACCTGGAATTCTTAGGTCAGCTCACAGAGGCAGTGAGGGCTAAGGATGTGGTCATCATGGGGGACCTGAACTTCCCAGACATCTGCTGGGAGGAGCAGTCAGCCAAGTCTGATCGCTCACGTCGGTTCTTAGCCAGAGTGCAGGACCTCCATCTAACCCAGGAGGTGCACAGTCCCACCAGGGGAGACGCCTTGTTGGACCTAGTGCTGGCCACGGGTGACGACCTGGTGAGGGGGCTGCGGGTGATGGGCCACCTGGGAGACAGTGATCATCGCTTGCTGGAATTCACCATCCAGCGTAAGGTGGCAAAGGGCTGCAGCAAGGCAACAGCCCTAGACTTTAGGAGGGCTGACTTCAACAAGCTAAGGAGGATAGTTGGGGAAGCGCTGAGGACCCAGAGGGGAAGGGAATCAGATGTCGAAGGTGAGTGGTTGCTCCTTAAGGAGACGATCCTCCATGCCCAAAGGGAGGTAATCCCAACAAGGGTCAAAGGGAGCAGGAGGGCACATAAACCCCCATGGCTCACTAAGAGCATCCGGGAATGTCTCCTTGCTAAAAGGGAAGCATATACCCAATGGAGAGATGGGGTCATCGCCAAGAAGGACTATGTTATAGTCGCCCGAGGATGTAGGGGGGCAGTCAGGAAGGCCAAGGCAGAGTTGGAGATAGGACTAGCTTCCCGGATTAAGGACAATAAGAAGTCCTTCTTCAAATACATAGGGGGTAAAAAGAGGGTCCCGGGTAATGTGGGGCCCCTGCAGGACACGATGGGCAACTTAGTCATCACGCCAGATGACAAAGCTAACATATTTAACGATTTCTTT